>NW_020837946.1:25658339-26209000 GCF_003676395.1 Aethalodelphis obliquidens | reverse complement strand
GCACATGAAAAGCTGCTCAACATCACTAATTATTAGAGAAATGCAATCAAAACTACAGTGAGGTATCACCTCACTCCAGTTAGAATGGGCATCATCAGAAAATCTAAAAACAACAAATGCTGGAGTGGGTGTGGGAAAAGGGAACCTTCTTGCCCTGTTGGTGGGAATGTAAATTGATACAGCCACTATGGAGAACAGTATGGAGGTTCCTTAAAAAACTAAAAATAGAATTACCATATGATCCAGCAATCCCACTACTGGGCATATACTCAGAGAAAACCATAATTCAAAAAGACACATGCACCCCAATGTTCATTGCAGCACTATTTACAATAGCCATGGAAGCAACCTAAATGCCCATCGACAGACGAATGGATAAAGAAGTTGTTGTACATATATACAATGGAATATTACTCAGCCATAAAAAGGAACAAAAGTGAGTCATTTTTTGAGTCGTGGATGGACCTAGAGACTGTCATACAGAGTGAAGTCAGTCAGAAAGGGAAAAACAAATATCATATATTAACGCATGTATGTGGAACCTAGAAAAGTGGTACAGATGAGCCCCTTTGCAGGGCAGAAGTTGAGACACAGATGTAGAGAACAAACGTATGGACACCAAGGGGGGAAAACCACGGTGGGGTGGGGATGGGTGTGCTGAATTGGGCGATTGGGATTGACATGTATACACTGATGTGTATAAAATTGATGACTAATAAGAACCTGCAGTATAAAAAAGCAAACCAAAAAAAAACAACTAATACTAAACTTTCTTTGGGTTATTTGTATGGAAATATGTTAATATAAATGTTTCAGATATTATATGAAATTTCTAAAAGTCTTATATGTTCTGGTAATAATTTTATAAGTCATAATTCTAGTTATTACTTAAAATGTATATCTCAGAAAAAACTAAAAACAAAAAACAAATTAAGGACTTTATACCCCGAAAGAAGCAAACAAGACTTGAGAGCAAGCAGAAAGGGGAGGCAGATAGCTGTTTAATCAAGCTGAGAAAACAATAATGTTTCCCAGTATCAAATTTAGAACCTGTTGTAGACCCTTTCTAAATTGAAATTACATTTGGCTCTTCAAAAATTATTTATGATTTGGAATTTCTATAACACTTCCTTTCTATGGCAGGCTTTATGAAAAGACTATTACTGCAATAAGCAAATGAACTTAAAAATGAATAAGAAATTTTCAGTCAAAATCAAATATCAATTTCCCTAGAAATATAGAGCAGGCATAATATTGCTTAGCAAATTTCAAATATTTATAGACATTGGTAAATTTATCCTTATAAAAATTTCCCCGAAGTGGGCAGAAGCTAGAGATCCTTTGGCAGACGAAAAAATTGTGTGTTGCTGACTAAATACTCTGTGCAAACAGAGGAACAAAAAAGCGTCATTTTTTTTGTTATACAGGACTTATGGCAGAGATTGCTAGGTCTTACCCCCAAATCCATGTTCCTCTTTCCTTTAGTAACAGAACCTCAGGTAACAGACTACATTCACCATCCTTTCTTGCTAAAGGGTATGAATATGTGACTATGCTCCAGCCAATGCAAAGAAAGTAGAATTGAAATGCTGAGCGGGACTTCCAGGAAGTCTTTTTAAAGGGAAGAAATGCATTCATCTTTGCCTCTTTTTACTCCCTGCAGCCTTGAAAGGCCAATGTAATGGCTGTATATAGTCGCTATTTGGCCGAGGGTTAGAAGCTAGTGGCTGAGGGATGATGTAGCAGAAAGAAAGGAGCCTGGGTTCCTTTTGACATCCTGAGGCCATCATAGCAGCCCTGGACCCCCTCCCTCTGGCTTTCTTTTACATTAGAGGAAAAAAAAAACAAAAAACTTCTATCTTATTTAAGTCACTGCAATTTTGATTATTTTGGGTATATGCAGCTGAACCCAATCCTATTCCAAAACCAAGCCTATCTGAATCAGCACAAATACCAGACCGTACTTCCATTGGGGAATGAAACTTAACAAAATAAGATGGTAATTTAAGGTTCTAGTTTTAACAATCGTGTAGTTTCTCAAATAAACTATGTGTTGTATGCAAAAGCTTTCATTGCATACTGACAACAAATGCTTAATAAACATGAATGCTGAAGAAGAAAATAAAGTTTTAAAGGATTTCTACAATTAGTATTTCCCAAAGTAATATTATTTTGGACAAGTTAATAACAAGAGCAAATAATAAGTTAATATTTATAGAAATATGACCCTAAATTTGGTGAACAAAGTTAAAAATATATAATCCCCTTTTCCTCAAAACTATTACTTTTTGAAAGATAATGAAGGGACTTCCCTGGTGGCGCAGAGGTTAAGGATCTGCCTGCCAATGCAGGGGACACAAGTTCGAGCCCTAGTCCGGGAAGATCCCACATGCCACGGAGAAACTAAGCCCATGTGCCACAACTACTGAGACTGTGTGCCACAGCTGCTGAAGCCTGTGGGCCTGAAGCCCGTGCTCCGCAACAAGAGAAGCCACTGCAATGAGAAGCCTACACACTACAACAAAGAGTAGCCCCTGCTCGCCGCAACCAGAGAAAGCCCAGGCGCAGCAGTGAAGACACCAACGCAGCCAAAAATAAATAATTAATTAATTTTTAAAAAAAAAAGAAAGATAATGAGGCACAAAAAGTAACATACAAAGTCACACATAATTATGTAAACACTGCTTTGAGACATAACACCAAGTATTTTTATTGTGTTAAGATGTTTGTGAATGTATTTTTGGTAATAGCAGTTATGAATAGATGATTCTTGATAAGATATAATATAATGGGAGGAAAAGGTATTATGATTTTCTGCGGTTGAATCAGCTTTAGTTTCTCATGCAACTCAGAGTTTTATGCTATTCAGATGGAACACTGCACAGGAAAGCATTTTACTTATCAAAACACTGGAGGAGACTCCATTTTACATGGGAACAATGGCTTTTTAACAGTGCTTGAAGGGGAGACATTAGGAACCTTGCCTTGAAAGCCATTAGCAAATTTATCTAGAAAATTTTATGCTACGTCATGAACTAACCATCAACTGAAGACATCCTAAACTGCTTAGTGTGCCAATTGCCCCTATGAGCTGCCTTCAGGAGACAGCAATGAATATCATAGATACTGAAGCATAAAAGTTGAAGGACATGGGCAATTCAAAGAAAATGATGCCAAAAACTCCATAGTGCCAAAAAAATTTAAACAAACTTGCATTTTACTTTGGAGTAACATTTTTTCTTTCTATTTCCAAGTAAATTTTAACTTTGTTTCTCAACTAGCCCTGCCAATAGAGGAGCTTTTCCTTACACTGCCAAACTATCAATTCAAACTTGAAATCGATCACCACTTCTTCTTCTCCTAAAGCAAGGTACCTTATAATATATAATAAATAATATAAGCTCACCTGAAGCAGGTGAGTTAGAGATTTAAGTCATTTTTTTTTTTTTTTTTGCGGTACGTGGGCCTCTCACTGTTGTGGCCTCTCCTGTTGAGGAGCACAGGCTCCAGACGCGCAGGCTCAGCGGCCATGGCTCACGGGCCCAGCCACTCTGCGGCATGTGGGATCTTCCCAGACCAGGGCACGAACCCGTGTCCCCTGCATGGGCAGGCGGACTCTCAACCACTGCGCCACCAGGGAAGCTCAAGTCATTCTTTTAACCATCAGTTATGGAATTAAATCCAGCCATCTGTCTCAGTTGTCCTGTTTTGTTCAAATCCTCATAGTTTAAAATAAAGAACAGTAATGCTCATTAATGAGATTCACCTACCAATTACTGAGCAATTGGAAACAGCAGCTACTCAATAAATGACAGCTGTTGCTATAATGTCTCTTGAAGCAAAATACTTTCATTTTATTCTCACCTAACATTTCTTGTGTTAAGCTTCTAAAATCTACGAAAATCATAAAACTAAACTATAAAAGGGAGGGTCCAACACTATTTATTCCTTTTATTTTATAAAATACTGACCGTAAACGTCCCTGAGAGATTATCATTTTACTGATTTTATCTGCCTTCCCCATCCTCGTAAGAAATCACTTGCCATAACTGAGAGGATTGCTAAGAGACTGCTATTAGTAAATTCCTCTCAGAAAAGCTCTCAAAGTATGCTCTGAAGATGACCACCTACATCAAGACCACTGAGGCTTGCAAACTGCAGGTTCCTGGCCTGTTCAAGACTACTGAAGCAGAATCTTGCTGTGGCCCAGGAACCTGCATGTTTATGATAAGCATCATTGCCTTAAAATCAAATCCAAACTCCTTAAGCTGAAAACCTATTCCTCCGTGTCTGCTTTTCAGAGTAACTGGGAAACACTAAGTCTCTAAACTGTGCTTTCTTCAAGATTAGAAAGCTGTCTATCTCTCTGTATTAGTAAGCTAGCTGCAGTTATTCAACTTTCCTTCTTTGGTTTCTCTCGCTCTCACTTTTTTGGCATTTATGTACTATTTCCTCCCAAACTTTCTCAACCTCTCAATGACCAGTAAAACAGTGAATGTACACCAGCCAGCAACAACTATACTGGAGGATGAGTTCACGGAATCTATACTCTACCCTGAGTTCCTGTATGGATCCCTGTTATGTGGTAACGTTAAAAAAAAAAAAAAGACAATTCTGGACATGTTTTATTTTCCATGGGCAAATTCCTCTGTTTCATGCACTGCATTTTGGGAATCTTCCCAACTCTTCCCACTGAAATTCCATCTCTGAATTAACTATGTAATGCTGAACATCAATTTTTCTCCCAAGTATGGCAGCCATCCAAATTTGTGTCAGGCGTGAATTACAGGAATATGCTTACCCTGCCCTAAATTCTGAGCACTGTTAAAGATCCAGAAGATGCCCAGGTTAGGCTGAGAGCACAGCATTCTCCCCAGAAGCAATTACTCCTATGCAGATGTAGGAAGCATTTAAGGGTGCAGCATTCAGCCAGACAGCTCTCCTCTACCACGCTTATGCCAGTTCACAGTCAGCACTTCATACCTGCCCAGCCAGTGTAAACAGTGCTATCCCGAGGGTCTGCTGACTTTAGGCCTCTCTCCATTTGCTGAAGAAGCTCTCGAATCTTATTGTTCAGGCGTTGTGAGAACTCAGTAGTCAGCTGTAGGTATTAAAGGGAAAACAAATATCAAAAAATATGGGGCACTGGGTGTCCTGGACTATAGGCTATTAAAAATAGGAGGGTACTTCATTTCCACTTAAGCTACATTTTTTTTGCCTAAGAGAACTGGACAATTACTTTATTCTTAAACAAGAACAAATTAACAAAACTTAAAAGTACTACTGTGTTTTCTTACTCAAGTTGGAAAATATTTTTGATGTAACTTAAATGTTTTACATAAAATTTTTAGTGAAATACTAAAAAAGGCTGCCAATGATAAACTGGATCATAGTAATTTCCACCTTCTAAGAATCATCTATTATTTAAACCAATATTTTTTATTATAATAAAAGTCATTTTATTAAACTAAGCACAAATCAGAAAATGTTTGCTGTTTTCAAGCCACTGGAGTTTTAGTATTCAAGCAGCAGCAATGTTAATCCCCTAAAGAAACATTCTAATTGCTTCTGTTATTTGAAAAATGAAGATAAACATTTATAAAAAATCCATTTATTAAAAATGTATAAACATTTTTAAAAAATTGTAGAAGTAGCATAAGAAAAGCAAAAAAACCTCACAGATATCAGGAGCCTTCAGCAGAGTGGAAAGAACATCAGACTAAGTATCAAAAACCCATGCCCAGCACAGTGCCCAGAAGGCTTGGGGCCTCATAAATACTGCTCAATGAATGAGCCCGGCTACATCCTTATCTACTATTAGCTGAGTGACCATGCTCAACCCATAACTCCTTTATGCTTCAGTTGCCTCTGTAAAGTCAGGATAATAATACCTGTCCCACCAATTTCAAAAGGTGCATTGAGGATCAAATGAGATTGTGTCTCTCATGTCGTTTGCATTCAGGGATGTAAATGTTGATAGTTTTACTATTTTAAGCAGTCCAATGGTCTATAAAGTGTAATAATTTGGATACAGGTTGAAAGCACACTGAGGCTGGGGTGTGGGGTTAGTGACATCCATATAAAGGCCCACATATGTGGCACAAACGGTGAGGCATACCGAATAATTATGTTATTTGTTCTAAAAGTAACTGAAAAGTATTTTGAAAGTTCTGTAGACACTGAATCATGAAGTGTCTTAAAAGAACATTTTAATGTATCCTTCAATATTTTTAGGAATCTGCTGTGATTCCCAGACTTGGATTTCACAAAGCAGTAAAACTGTGAAACAATGTTGGGGAACATTACAAGGATACAAGACATTTCATCACACAAGGACTGTAAAAACAAACCTAACTTACTCCCTGTTAGCATCACAACCTCATTTTTTTAAAAAGGGCATTTAAAAACTGAAAAAAGTAGAAAAAGTGGTATCAGAATTATTAATAATAATAAAAGATATTAAGGTTTACTGATACTCTGAAGAGTATCTCTGATAAGGCAAATCAGACGATTAACCATCTCTGCGTTATTTATTCTAAGCACCACTATGATCCATTATTTCACTATCTGAAGAAGAAACCAGTGTTTGATGGACACACTCCCTTTATCTAACAATGCCTGCCAAGGGGTTAAGATTTCAACAAGCCTTAAAAATACATTTTGTAAGGTAAAATATACTTCAGTATTGATATAAAAGGTCTATAAATCTCAACTAGATAGAAGAGTGCACCTACATAAGAACATGTCATATTCTGTTCATAGATCATGGATAATTTATCATCTTGCCTGGCCTTACTGTAAGCAACCAAGAACGATGAGAATGCCTCAGCCTCAAGAAGGGAAGTCACTTTCTATTTGGCACATAATTGCATTTAAGAAAAGTGAGCTGCCTAAGAATACTGATTGCTTGTAGCAGACCACAAAATTATTCAAACCTAGGAATAATTTGAAGAGTGTATAAAAACGCTTTTTTCTGATAGATGCCAGGAAATAGAGCAGTTCCTTATTGAAATCTTTGCATTAACAAATTAAGGAGGACAGATCTTCAGGGTCCAATCCTTGATGTTCAACATTAAACGATTTTAAAACTGGTAGGTTAATTTCTTTCTGGGATGGGTCCAAAACCCATGTGTTGGGCAATAAATTACACTATTATTTTGGGGCCAGAATTCAAATTTATGAACATTTTTTTTCTCCCTTAGAAACAGTTAAATTTATAAAAAGCATTTACTTTATAAACAGCCTAAATAGTGAGATACATTTTATTGAAGGCTGCTTTCATTAGGATCCATCCTCAAGTGTTCTCTTTGCCAAGTAAGCATGAAGCAGCAGGTCTTCCTCCAACAAGACAAGACAAATGCTTCAGCTTCAGGATCTGCAGAGCTGGGCAGAATGCAAGTCCAAATAGCCAAAAGGAAGCCATCTGACTTCAAGGTAATGATTACAGGCTTTGTTTAGGGAGTTCAATTCTGGTCTTAAAAGAATCAGATTGATTCTAGCTCCATATACACTTCGGCAGCCTTCTATCTTACAGCTCTTCTCCATCTCTTTCATTCCTCCTACCTGCATTACTCACCCAAGTTAATTTATAAATGACAAGTGTTTTAAGGAAAGAACCAACAGAATCACTGAAAGTTCACTTGGCAGATATGAAATCTCTAAGGCCCTTACATCACATGCAAAATGCTTTTCATATGGCTGATAAGCTTAGAAGAAATAAACTGGTAAAATTTTTAAAAAATGTGTGCACATTTAAAGATATCACTCTTCCAACCTAACTCACTCTTAGGATTTCTCAACTAGGTATTCTTAAAAAGAACTGTATTCCCTCTTAACAACTATATGCAGAGGCATGAGAAAACACAGGCTTCTGGTATCTCACATCCAGGTTCTTTCTTACACTGACTTGTGAGGTGCTCACCAGTTAAACTGACCAGTTTTATGTATTTATTTATTTTCCAGTTGTGGGGATGTCCTGGGAAGAGTGGAAATGATACAAAGATTTCAGGGACTATGTCCCAAATCTCTCTTAGCACTTTCAGTTTAAATATGTCTTCACCCCATTCTGGTTTACTCTCGTCCTTACCCTGTCCATACGCCTGTTCAATCATAAAACAGTAACACGGCACCCGTGAAATGCCATCAGGATTTCTCACCTCTCTTTAAAAAACAAACCAAAAGTGATCAAAAAATTCAAGATTACACAGAAAATTGCAGAGCCGCGAATTTTTATAATTTAGATATCAATGTTTGAGACTGTTTCAATTATTAATTATTGTTGATAATATTAACAGTGCCTCCTTACAGAAGTTCAACATTTTAGAGCGCAAATTGTATATTTTCACATATACTTTATATATTTAAAATATATTTTGTATGTTTATAGTGAAACTCTATTATATTTTTTAAAAAAGGATGCTCATCCCTTTCTTTCAGGCAAAACTGAACTTTCCAAACACTCGGGGCTGGAGGTAGGGGTGCAGGCAGATATTTCCCAAACTCACCCTCCCAGCAGAATCAAAGTAGCCTTCAGCCAGGGATTTGTTATAATCGGCATAAGGATTCGGGAAGGCCCTTTGCGCCATGATGCCAGAAACGAGCCTGCAGAACAGGGGAAAAAGAAAATCTACGTTGAGATACGGGCCTCGGCCGAGTTGCAAAGGCGGCGGCCAGCGCCCCGGGAACACCTTCCTTCCAGTTCCCGGACCACTGCTTGGTCCTGGCGGTCCGAGCGGACCCCGGGCCCACCGCGGCCCAGCCGCTAGGGCGTGGCACCTCCGCAAGAAGGCTGCCAGGGCCCCGAACCCACAGCAAAGAATGCGACCCGTTTCGCACCCCACGTTCGCACTCTCGAGATTCAAAGTAACTACCAGCCCAGGGTCCCTAAGCCCTGCACGGTCTCGGGCCACTCACCCCGCAGCCTCCGGACAAAAACAGAAGGGACGCTTTCACGGCCCACTTCCTGCCAGCTGGACCAATCAGAGCCTTCGCCACTCCGGAGGCCCGCCCCCTTCTCATTTTCACTTGTTAAAGAGACAGAAGTGTGGTTTCCAAAGGATGATACAGGGTGATGTAATTCTTGGAGGGCTGGAGTGGGGACATATCTTAGAATAATGTGCAGCTGTACCCAATATTTCCTACCTTTCTTCTCTTTAAATTTTTTTTAAAACAGTTAAGTAAACTAATATTAGTCCAGATGATTCATAAGAATTCAATTCAATTTTTTTTTTTTAATCTGGAGGAGAAAAAATGACTGCTTTGAGATCTGAATATATTCATAGTCCTACCGTTAGAACTGAATAAAATTGGGGAGGATTATGTTTCTCCAGAGACTTGTCAAACTTTTTCTTTCATTTCTTAAAAAACAAACAAACGGAACAAAACACCACCACTACCATCAGCAACAACAGTGACAAAAATCTTTGAAGATAATTCATGATAATTTAACCTCAAAGGCTCTCGGTGGATGTGAGTGGCCAAGGGCAAGGTATCAAATAGCAATTGCCAAAACTTTAAGGAAAATAACATGAAAACACAAATCACAGCTGTTAAGAACTTTAAGCTCCTCCTTAGTCTAAATTAGACGGTAATACTGTATACCCAAGCCCTTTAAAAACAAGAATGTCCAATAGAGCAGGATAACCAGAGCAATCAATTTCAATGTTTAACAGTCTCTAGTATTTGAAAAATTTTGCTTTCATTTAAATTTAAATCCCACCTGGTACACATTAGGCCCATTCTGTTGCTCAGAGAATTTTGAAGTTCTGTTAAATGGTCAGAGAGAGTCACGTTCTCTTTTCTTTCCTTCTCTCTTGTTTCAAGGAAGGACCCTAGCCCCAAACCTCTTGTTGAAGCTCAATCCCTACCCCACCCCCACCTTGGCCCAAGCTTGTCCCTCTGTGGCTGCCATCCCAAAGTCTACTTCTGACCCTGCTCTGGCTCAATTTGTTCTTTTGAACTGCTGCCCTCTTAGGATACTTTTTAGCTCCTTCACCAAATTCATGAAGGTTTAGTAGAAGCCCTCAGTGCATCTTAAGTTGGACACCCTTCCTATTTTAATAGATGGGTATGTGGAGGAGAAACTCATAAGAGAGAAAAGAATAAGGAGTGAGAGGCATTTTTAATTATTTTTCTTTAATTATTAAAGGCTTACTATCAGTTTATCCTATTCACAATCTTTGAGCAATTAAAATCAGTGATACTGGAAGGGATGCTTTTTTGTTGTGGAAGCTGTCCTGTGTGTGTTTAGCAGCATCCCTGGCTCCTGCCCACTAGATGCCAGTAGCACCTTGCCCCCCTAAGTGGTGACAACTAAAAATGTTTCCATACATTGCCAAATACCAAATATCCCTGGGAGGACAGAGGGACAAAATTGACTCTGGTTGTGAACCACTGAGATACGTGGAAGACCATATTCTATCTCAATTTTTCCCTTAATTCCCATTTCCCACCCATTCCTCTCCTCCAGGAGGCAAACACCACAGTATGTATGATTTACATAATCTTTGGAAAATATGTCATGGGTTGTGTAGGTATGCTTTTTTTTTTTGCGGTACGTGGGCCTCTCATTGCTGTGGCCTCTCCGGCCACAGAGCACAGGCTCCGGACGCGCAGGCCCAGCGGCCACGGCTCACGGGCCCAGCCGCTCGGCGGCATGCGGGATCCTCCCGGACCGGGGCACAAACCCATGTCCCCTGCATCGGCAGGCAGACTCTCAACCACTGTGCCACCAGGGAAGCCCGGGTATGCATTTTTAATAAGTGGAGTAGTGCTATAAATAACTTGTGTTTTATATCTATTTGTGTTGCTCTATGTACACTTGGTTGTTTTAGATAATTGCATACTTAATATTTTCGTAGTATGTCTCCACCTCATTTTACTTATCCTTTCCCCCAAGGATGGGCATTGTTTCTAACTTCCACATCACAGATAATACAGTCAGGAATATCCAAGTACATGTTCTAAGAGGATCTGGATGTGACTGTATCTGAGATATATACCAGAAGTAGATTGCTGGATCACAGAACATCCTCATACTTAATTTCCCCAGTACTGTTAGATTGCTTTCCAGAACTACTAGACAAGTTTATATTCTCTCCAATAGTACCTAATAGTTTCTGTCATTCCCATGTCCTCTCCAATACTTGATATTATCTAGTGTTCTATTTTTTGCAATTCTAATGGACAACATGGAATCTCATTGATTGTTAAACTTTAAGTATTTTTGTAGCTAATAGTGTTGAGTTTTTCTTCATATACTCATTAGACATCTGACCTTTCCCTAAGATTTACCTACTATTATCTTTTACCCATTTTTCTTTTGGGATTGTATTATTTTCTTGTTGATATGTAGCAGTTTTTTGTTTTGTTTTTGTTTTTTTGGAGGGAGAGGATATTCTAGCTATCAATCTCCTTTGGCTTTAGATGTTGTACATATCTTCTCATCTGTTAACTTTTTCTAAGGTAACCCTCGTTGAACCACAATTCTTCATTTTGATGAAGGAAAACCCATCCAATTTTAACATTGTAATTTATGGATTTAGCTTCATGTTCAAAAAGTCTTTATCCATTCCTAGGCTGGAAAGATGACTTACATTTTGTTTTATTAGCTTTTTACTTTTTATGTTTAGGTCTTTGTCTGGAGTTTGCTTATGAATATAGTGTAAGGCGTGGATCCACACTTATTTTGGAAGAGTATAGAGTTGTTTTGAAAGTTCAGATACAGTCAAAGCATGACAAGTCCTCTGTTTGTTAATCAGAAAAACCCAAAGATTTGAAAGACTGGAAATCATATAAAATTCATTTCTGTCGTTCATTTTGTTTTGTTTTGTTTTAGAAGCAACCCAAAGAATTTCTCCTTGGTTCTGACTCAGAAGAAAAGTGATTGACACTGACATACTTGTATTAGCCTTCTAGGGCAGCCATAACAAAGTACCACCAGATTGGGTGGCTTAAACAACAGAAATTATTGTCTCACAATTCTGAGGTTGGAAATCCAAGATAAGGTGCCGGCAGTCTTGATCTCTTCTGAAGCCTCTCTCCTTTGCTTGCACGTGGTTGTCTTCTTCTGTATCCTAACACGGTCTTCTCTTTGTATGTGTCTGCTACCTAATCTCTTCTTATGAGGACACCAGTCATATTGGATTCGGGCCTACCCTACTGACCTCATTTCACTGTAATTAGCTCCTTGAAAAACCTACATCTTCAAATTTAGCCATGTGCTGAGGTACTGGGAGTTGGGTTTCAACAAATGAATTTTCGGGGACACAGTGCAGCCCATAATAGTGCTTATGTTTTCATGTATGGCTGTGGTGTCTGCACACATTTGTGGCTAACATAGGTTTGATTGTTGATTATTTTTCAAGGACCATTCCACTTTTGATAAATTTAGAATTTTTTTGAAAAGCATTCTAATGTTCTTTCTCTTAATTTGTGAATCTGTTTTGTGTGAATTCTTAGGAAACAGTCATTGTATTATTGCCTTTAAAAAAGAATACCTCTAGAAATCTGGGAAGGTTTATATTAAACTGAGAAAACATGTACCATCTGTGAGCTCCTTAGTTCTCTTCTAAGACCTTAATTTCAAAATGCTATAATGTGTATTAGGATGAAGGCTAAGTTACAGTTATAAAGAGGCTCAAAAACACAATCACTGACATAAATAGAAATTTATTTTTCTCTTACTCAAACATAGCTTTGCTCCATGCAGCCATTTATGATCGCAGGTTACTTCCATCTTGTTGTTTTTCCCTCCAGAGTGCACTATCCTCGTCTGCAAGATCCATGCTGGTCCTAGGCATGTTTCTTCCAGCTTGTGGGAAGGTCAGGAAAATACAGAGAAGTACACATCTGATGCCTTCAACCTCAGAGCAGGAAGTGGAATCCATCACTTCCCACATTATTCCACTGGTAAGAATCCAGTACGTGGCCACCTCCAGCTGCCTGGGAGGCTGTGGAATGAAGTACCCAGCTATAATGAAAGAAAGGGAAGACTCACTGTGGTGGACAGTTACTGGTCTCTAATGCAGAGTGGAAGCTCTAGTAACTGATACTGTGTCTCCCATCAAAGGGGCAACATGCTTAAATTTCTGTGGTGTTCCCTTTTCCTCTGACCTCCTAGCAACCACATCATCTCTGTTTCCTCCTGCATATTCCCTTGAGCTTTCTGGGTCATTGACTTATGGTAGAAGATAGATTGTAAGACTCCATATTCTTTCTTTTTTCTAGAAAATTCTCCTCTCTCAAAACAAAAGAAAATGAAATGCATGTGCAAAATCAGGCATATGGCTATGACTTTTTTTCACTTTTCTCTTAAGTATTACATCTTTGTGGAGAGTACCCTATTTCCGTTTCAGCTCGAAGTATGAAGCAAGCATTATCTAAGTTTGAGTTTAATATCGCCACGCTATTGTTTTAACATCCATCTGGGGCAGTGTAATATTGAAGCAATTTTCTATTTCATTTACAGTACAGAATTCATGGATTGACAGGAGCTATTGCCAGTGGAGGAAACAAGAACCTAAACAGATGTACACCGCATGCACTATGGTACGGTTTTAATTTCCCAGAGAGAGTATTTCCTAAGGTACTGATAACATTTCCTCCCTCCCTTGTCAGGACTGTTATTAGTATGCTGACAGATTCCTTTCTCTAAATGTACCTGCTGGGTGAGAGCCTCTATTATGTGAGACAGGTGCACTGGGGTTTTCTTGGGATATTAAGGACTGTGAGTACAGAAAGTTGGTAAAAAGTGTACAAACATTTAAACTGTCTTTTCCTCTCTACACTTAACATTTGAGAAGGGATCTTGATCAACAGTGTTAGTCTATGTCTTTACCAGCAAAATAAAACAGAGGCTTCGCCCTTTATTGCTGAACATATGTACCTGTACTAGTTGTTAAAATTATGCAGCTCCCCATTTCTCTATATGCTTTAGATGCATAATGAAGGTTGCAATGGAAAGTGTCCCTAAGCAGAGCAACCTTCTCACGACAATGAATCATTAATCAGGCGGATTGCATTTGCTTCCTTCGCCACTCAACCATATAGAACCCACCCATGGAATGAGATGATTTATTATCAAAGCCTTGCAAAATGTTTTCCCATTTCAAGGTGTTCTTTTGGCATATCTGGCAGTCCTATTTCCTGGTAGGGGGAAGTAACCAACAGAGAGACATTCTGGCCCATATAGTCCTTCTTTTAAGCTTCAGAATTGCCTCACAGCAGGTATTTTTCAATCATTTAAAAGAGAAGCTTTAAAATTTCCTGACTTGCCTGGTAGCCACGTTATTTGTACCTCGTTTTTCCTTTCTATTTGCCATAAGAGGAGAGAGTTCAAATGGATCGGGGAGTAACTACGTGAGTAGATTCGTTTATAACCTAGAGTCTGCCGTACAGAGGGAAATAAGTCAGAAAGAGAAAGATATCGTATATTAACGCATATATGTAGAATCTAGAAAAATGGTACAGATGCACCTATTTGCAGGGCAGGAATAGAAACACAGACATAGAGAACGGACCGTGTGGACACAGGCAGGGGAAGGGGAGGGCGGGATGAATTGAGAGATTAGGTTTGACATAAATACACTACCATGTGTAAAATGGATAGCTAGTGGGAACCTGCTGGATAGCACAGGGAGCTCAGCTCGGTGCTCTGTGATGACCTAGATGGGGGCGGGGAGGAGGGAGGTCCAAGAGGGAGGGGATATTTGTATACCTATAGCTGATTCACTTCATTGTACAGCAGAAACTAACACACCATTGTAAAGCAATTATACTCTAATAAAGATGTTTAAAAAAAAAAGAAAAAAAACAAACACAAAATGTGGGAGGAACTGCTACTTCAGGGCAATATGAACTTTGCCATGCAACTTACAGACTTAGAAGGAAACTTCAAGAATTCAGCTGGTTCACTCTGCTACTGCCACATGAGATTATCTGGAACTGACCACATTACTGGTCAGCCAGTGGCTTTGGTACAGAGGAGAGGGCCTGCAGACCCAGGGAGGAGCTGGCTCCTTTGCCATCGTCATCCTCTGGGTTGAACCTCAAAGCCTGGATCCAGAGCTGCTCTTGGAGGCGGCTGAGAGAGCCAGGAGCAAATTCTCAGGCTGATTTCCTTAACCCTGAGAGACAGGACTTGGAGTCTAAGGAGTTATACAGAACTTTCCCCCCAGGTAATTGCAAGTTCTAGAGCAATCAATGTATTGTGTCACCTTGGAACTTACTAAAAATACAGATTTTCTAACTTCACTGCCAGAGATCTTGATTCAGGAGTTTGGGGTTGAATCTGCATTTTTAAAAAAAGTTCTCCGTAGGATTCTCTTGCAGACTAAAATTTGAAAAATGCTGGAGAGAGAGAGAGAGAGGGAGAGACTATAAAAACTATGGTGCTACATGGTAACAAGTAGACTGAACTTTTGTGAATTACCATACTCTCCAATTTATATTTGATACGTCATAGCCCTTAAATATTTCCTGGGACTACTGTTAAAAACCAGAAAACAACCCCCACCCCCCAGAAAAAAAGAAGAGAAAGGAAAAAGAAATGTCTGTTCGCTCTAAGCTAGTACAGCCTGCACTTACAGGCAGCTGTTTCACCCTAGATCCTTCCAGAAAAGGAGCATTCATAACTTCTTTTGACAGCCAATTAGGGTTTTTAACATCCTTATATTTCCAGGAGTTCTGTCTTAGATCTAACCTACATGTCTCTCAAACAGAAGTTTAAACATCTTTTGAGCAAGGTGGTGAACAACTGGTCAGGACAAGTCTTTTTGAAACTTGAGCCTGAGTTTCTTCAGGCAGGATAATTGCATTTTACACCTTTTCATCATGGGGCTATCCTAGAGCTCTTTTTTTTTTTCATTGTTTTAAATTTTTTATCAAACCCATCTATTTAATAATTGTGTTTTATGTCTTCCATAATCACATCAAAACATTAGATCATAAGTTACCTGTGTGGATTTTTACTGAATTGTTATGTATTATTGTTTTCCCCTCAGGGCAAAAGCTTCAAGATTAGATATGATGGCTAGTAGGTGTGGGGCAACACTGGCTCCACTCTCGATGACCCTAGTGGTATATCTACCCACCTTGCCCTGCATCATCTATGGAGATTTTCCCATCGTTGCCGGTCCTGTTCTCCTTTTGCTACCCGAAACCAGAAATCTGCCTTTGCCTGACACGATCCACGATGTGGAAAATAAGTGAGTAAACCCTCTAACCATCCCCTGGGAGGGACTGTATGCTTTGGATCTTTGGGTAAGAAAGACAAAACCCCTAGTGTGTCCCTCAGATCACTGGGAAGGCTGAGCCTTGCCTGGGATACTTCCATCTTGGGCCGTTGCCTCCATGAGTGGCAAGGTCATTTCTATCCATTGTGAGTTCCAGTCTAGACTGCAGAAATCCCCTCTGCCCTGTTCTCATTGATAGTTTAGTGATGAAGAGATGATAATTAGCTCTGTTGTGACAGCACATCCTACCTGCCCTCGTGGTGGTATTTCATGATCCTCAAATCCATAGGAGCCTGGGATATAAAAGGGAAACAAATGAAATGGCCAGTGAAGGAATAATGTTAGGAAGATCCCATAGAGTTAAAGATTCTCTTTGAAAATATAATAAAGAAATAAATCTTATATATGTGCCTGTAAGATTCAGGCAATTTTGCTGCCATAAGTAATGGAAAGGTTGAGGATAGGGGAAATAAGAAACTGATATTTTAAAAGAAGAAAAATGGAATATGCGTGATCTAGGGATCCCATAATAAAGTTCCACAAACTGAATGACTTAAACAACAGAAATGTATTGTCTCACAGTTATACAGGCTGGCAGTCTGAGCTTAAGTTGCTTGCAGGACCGTGCTCCCTCTGAAGGCTCTAGGGAAGGGTCTGTTCCAGGTTTCTCCTGGCTTCTGGTAGTTCCTTGGCTTGTGGAAGCATAATTCCAGTCTTCACATGGCATCTCCCTGGCATGCCTCTGTGTCCAAATTTTCCCTTTGTTAAATGACACCAGTCATATTGGATTAGGGGCCCACCCTATTCCAGTATGACCTGATCGTAATTAATTATATCTACAACAACAAATGTTTCCAAATACAACAATCTCATATTCTGAGGTACTGAGAGTTAAGACTTCTACATATGAGTTTTGTGAACGACACCAGTCAACGTGTAACAAGTGGAGAGTTCCCTTAAGATTTTCAGTCCACCTCTTGACTTTCCAAAGGTGTCATTCGCAAGAGGTCTAAAGAGACCAACTGACAATTGGCAACTTCCAAACTGCTTTCTGGGGTCTGCAGAGTCAGCAGAACCTTTTCCAGCCTAAGTATCAATCCCATGGATTTTATTGGATTGTAAGAAGCTGATGGTTAGAGGATCAGTTTGTACCTGTGCATGGAGGGCACCCAAATTTATTTTTATTTTTTCTGTTTTTTAATGTTTGTTTTTATTTGCTAATTGGCTGGTTGAATAGTTGTTTCTGTTTTGTTTTTCCAGCAAAAATTCTCAAGAAAAGTAAGTGAAAAAGATTCCTACATAAAAGTGACAAAATTTTAATGAGATTTTATGATCTGACTGGTGAGGAAAAGAAAAATATGAAGAAAAAAATGGGAGTTTTCCTTTATATCTACAAACTAGCAAGGAAATATACAAAATATACAAACTAGCAAGAAAATATACTGGAAAATGGAATCTCATTTATAATTAGTGATTATTTATAGTCATTTGTAATTAGTGATGTTGAGAATCTTTTCATGCATTGGTTGTCCATCTTGATGACTTCTTTGAAAAAATGTCTGTTTTGCACCTCTGCCCATTTTTTTTTACCTTTAGTTTCCTTTTATTTATTTATTTTACTGTTTTTCTTTAATAAAGCCCCAAACCATCAAGCTGGGAACCAGGCAGATAGTGCTGAGGGGACCAGGAGGTTGCTGTCACTCATCAACCTGCCAGAGCATTCGGTGTTGTTGACGGGGCTACAAAAAGGCCAAGAAGGACAGATTGGTCCACAGCCCCTTCCTAATAACAACATCTACTGTATACAGGGCCTTTAGCGTGTGCTGGGAAGTTTA
Organism: Aethalodelphis obliquidens; assembly: GCF_003676395.1. Lineage (NCBI taxonomy): Eukaryota > Metazoa > Chordata > Mammalia > Artiodactyla > Delphinidae > Aethalodelphis > Aethalodelphis obliquidens. The sequence goes on along the minus strand of NW_020837946.1, from coordinate 26,190,933 downwards.
CCTGAGATATTTGCTTTGATACTCGGAACAGTCTCGCGAGTAGTCACTACTATTAACATCCTGCTTTTGCAGGTAAGGAAACCAAGACTTCCAAAGTTAAGACACTTTTCCAAGGTGGCCCTAGACCTTCCAACTGGAGAGCCAGCATGCTCACACATTATCCTTCTCCTTCAACCCAGCTCCAGCCCTCAGTGCTTCCGTCCCTGCCCCCTGCTGACATTAGGGCCCCAGTGCTGCCTGTCAGTTACTCAGACCCTCTCATAACTCCCACCATTCCTTGTAAATTCCTATTTATTCTTCCTGCTCCAAATCTGTGTTTCTCTCCCTCTGAATATTTAGAGTTCAAATAACCTGATGCAGATGTACGTGGTGGGAGGTAAAATTTTACACTTGCCTCTGCAAAAATCACCTATTATCTGTTTCCATATATTTGGTTTATACACGAGTTTGGCCCTGCCTGGCTGTATAAGGGCTGGGCCTCGAACATGCCTCCAAATTATACTCTCTTATTCATTTGTTGGTTTTTTTGTTCACTATTCATCCTTTTACTTTTCACATAGGTATTTCAAGTAGATGTTTGTGGAACGTCTATTGTGTTCTAGGTTTTGGGAATACAAAGCTAAAAGGTGTGGTCTTTGATCTAAAGAATCTCAGTCTAGTAAGAAGAGGAACAAGTAAATAGATGAGTACAACCTACATAAAAGTTATGCTATAAGATGTGCAGGAAACTGGGAAATCATAGCAGGAGCACCTAACCCAACCTGGGGGAGCCTGGAAGGTTTCCTCGCAGGTGACACCTGAGACGAGTCTAGAAGGAAGTGTAGCAGTGAGCTAAATAAAAGTGAGCAGGGGTGATCATTCTGTACTAGAATGATTTCATTTTCTAGATTATATATATATGAAATTATATGGTATGTACTCTGCCTCCTTTTTACCTGGCATAATTATTTTGAGATTTATCCATATTGAATATATCAATATCCTTTTTATTGTTCAGTTTTATTCTATTCTGTGGATATACCACAATTTGCTTCTTCATTCACCTCTTCATGAACATTTGGGTTATCTCCAATTATTGTCTATTTACGAATAAAAGTGCTAGAAGCATGTACAAGCCTTTGTAAGGGTATACGCTTTTACTTCTCTTGGGTAAAAACCTAAGAATGGAATGGCTGGGTAGTACGTAGAGTGTATGTGTGACGTTAAGAAATGAGTGAACTGTTCACCGAAGTGGCTGTACCATTTCTCATTCCCACCATCAGTGTATGAGAGTTCCAGTTCCTCCATATATTCGTTGACACACGGTGTGTTCAGTCCTTTAATTTTAGCCGTCCTAGTGGATTTGCAGTAGTATGTCATTATACTTTTACTTTTCATTCTTCCAGTTACTAACACTGTTAAACATCATTTCATATGCTTACTTGCAAACCATATGTCTATTTTGGTGATGTGTCTGTTCAGTTCCTTTGCCCCTCTTTTTATTAGGGTGTTTATTTTCTTAGTAGTTTTGAGAGTTCTTTATATATTCTGTACACAAGTCCTTTATCAGATGTGTGATTTGCAAATGTTTTATCTCAGGCTGTGTCTTGTCTTCTCATTTTCTTAACACTGTCTTTGAAGAGCATCTAATGACTGGTTATTTGGGGGAGTATAAGTGCCCAGAACCCTTGCTTCAATCTGGGATGACTCTGAAGGGACATCTTAGATCCAGAGCTCCCCATGGGATGGGTGAGGGCTTCTATTCTGACTACATTATGGGTCAGCTTCTCCGTCTGCAATCTGCCTTCTCTCTTCTTCACAGCTCTTATTCCAAAGGATACTCTACAATAACCTCTTACATGCAGGTTTCTCTCTGAGTCAGTTTCCAGGAGCCACGCCTAAAGCAGGGCCTGTGACTGTTTTTGCTTGCTTTAAATCCTTACTCTCTAACTGAATCCTACCCTATACACACACAAAAATGTACACTGAAGCACATCTTTGTTTGTCCCTAGTTAAAATTTCTGGAAATCAAGTCTAACTCAAGAATATACATATCCTTCTTCTACCCTCTTTTTTCCTTAAAGAAGCTGTATGTTACTTTCTCAGAAGGATCTACTGAACCACATGCCACTCCGCTTGTCTTTCATGTGGCTCTAGGTGTAGTGCCTCCACCTCCAGACCTCCTGCCTGCTAGCCTGTTGTCACCTTTCTGACCTTAGCCATTTAGATATTCAGCAGAGGGATATGCATTCTTGTGTCTTAAAACTAGCTGTACAAATCATGCATGGACCCTAATATACAACAGATTCAATCTGAGTCATTGGAATTTTGTGGCAGCTCCATAATTTGTACGTGGGAGTGGCTCAGGTAGCTGTCTCATGGGGTGGAACACAGAATGGGGTTGTCTGAACTTGCATTTGCAAAAAACTTTACCTAAGAAAGAAAAAGCGTCTGTTGTGTGTATGAAGGAATGAACGATGAGGAAGCTGATGGAAATTATATTAATGTTCCTCCAAGCCACCTCTTGGCACTGGCATTCTTTGAATGACTTGCTGTCTTTGTGTTTATCTTAGGTGTTGTTTAGGACATTGAGATGCACCACCCCACCTTCCCACCCCCTTTTTAAAAGCAAAGTCTGATTTCTCTTTTTTTGTTTTCTCTTCCCCACAGTTTGTATTTCCTCATTCAAGTGTTTGGTGAGTAAATTTACCTTTACACATGTCTGTGTTCCCAGCCATACATATCAATTTGTAAAAAGCCAAATAGAGAACTGTTTAGCACCAGTGAAATGTCAGGAAAATGCCCAGAAGGCACCAATGCAATACTGGAGTTTCAAATTTTGAGAATGGAATTAGGCCATTAAATCAGTTTTCGTGCCTGTGTCAGGGACCATAGGGATATGTCCTAGTTCTTTAAAAAAAAAAAGGAGCAACTGAAACTCACTCAGTATAACTCATGGGTCCATACAGGGGACCTATGGGAAACCTTTGGACTCGAAACTAAGTGAATCTACATTGAAATGGCCTTTTTCTTTCTTTATTAAATATCTGATTTGCTCGACAACCTTTTACTTTGGCTTGCTTGCATTATTCTTTTTTGGCTGCACAAGTTGGCTATTCTCCAAGGTTGAAAGAGAAGAAAGAAAAAGAAAAGAAAAAATTGGGGCTAAATCATACTGTTTGTTAGATCACAGGTAGATCCTTTCCTTTCGTGTTGGACGAAAAGACACACCTCCTCTGGTTTAGATGGGAGACGAACTAGTTTTCAATACAAAGAATTATTATAATGTCTCCAGTGCCATAGTGGAAGCAGAAACATCCTTTCTATTTGAAAAGTGAGGAAGGATGACAACATATATCTGGGCCCATCATCCTCATTCAGAAAAACCCTGCCTCTGATTGCAGGCTGAATTGCTCATGACCACATTTCTTTTCCAGGGCTTGACAAACTGTGCTTTTTCTAAGTCTCATTATTAGCGTGCTGCCTGTTCCTTCTGTCCACTCCTGCTGCCCTGCTGTGGTAGTGATTGTTTTGTGTGTATAGGTACTATTGCCCTCAGAGATTAAGGGTGCATTGTGAGCAGAAATAAACCAACGGATCTATTAGTGACTGTACAAATTCTACCCACCTTTTGGACAATAACTGAAAGATCTCTTCTTGGGAAAGTAAAGTTTCCTTTGGGAATTGGGAGTTAAAACTTGTGTTTACAACAGTGCCTACATCCCCTTTCCCACTCCCTCATCCCTTTTACTTTTTATTTATAATTGCAATTAATAGCCAGAAAAATCATGGAACGGTTAATTTGTTTTTATGTTCTATAGGAAAAAAAAGGTGAAAAAATTTGCCCAAGTACGTTTACTGAGATTTTCCTAGCAAATCTAGAAGAAATCTTAGTGGACTGCAGGTTCACACTTTTCACATATATCCCTCTCATCCTTACTTTCATACAAATCTAGGAAATTAAAGATGCAGCAAATTATTAAGAAATATTGCTATTTGTTCATTAGAGAGCTTGGTAAGAAACTTATTATTTTAACATTTGACAAATTGTGTGGTCTAGACTGCAAATTTATAGAATGATGGGGAAGTTTGGAGGAGGCCTGGATCCATGCAAGCAGCCCTAGAAGAAAATCTTTAGTTTGATTTACCTTTTAGGACTGAAGAATATTTATTCCAGGATTTAAAGGGAAAGGGGTCCTCCTTTCCCTCTTTGCACCCAGGGTTGGTTTGACTTGAGGGGTGAGGTATTCAACTGCTGTTGACTTTGCTTTGAATTTCTGGCTACAGAACTTCCAGAAGACAGAGTACATCTCTTGTTGGGTGCAGTATAGGTGGGTGTGTGTTGGCACTGGTTCACTCCCGGCATATCTCAGGAAGGAACACTTTCCTCCCTGCACATGGACTCCACACCAGTGGAGCGACCCAGAAAGAAGGCTGCTCCACTTCACGTGTGAGCAGGAGAGAAACTTCCCTTCCCTGGCATACTTATCTGCTAGCACTTTGATATTTCCAATGTGGAGGTCATAGGAGCAAGTAAATAAATATTAGACAAGGAACAATCAAAGATATGGAAATCTAGCTTAAGTCACACATCATAAAATGGCGAGACAGAGCCATAAACCAATCACAGAACCTTGGTCGTACTTTCTTTTCCTTATACTATCCTAAGAGTGAAAGAGAGGAAGGAAGGAAAGAGGGAAGGGAGGAAGGAAGATAGCAAGAAAGGAAGAAGAAAGAGAAAGAGAGAAAGAAAGTTCAACTTTATATATAGCCTTGCTTCAGTTAGTGGTTCAGCTGTTATCAGCACATAACTGTGTTATCAGCACATAACAGTGTTATCAGCATTGTTCTGCTCCTCTGAATAGCATTTAGGAAATCTCTTAGAACTGGAGCCTTGTTGCTAGCAGTAATATTCTCAGAGATATATATATAGACTTACCTCTGACCCACAAACTGTCCCCAGTATAGATTATAATTGTGCATAAACCCTTCTTTCCTTTCCTGCGCAGCCATGATGGGTTTCTCTATATGGGTTTATGTGACTTTGGTAGATCAGTCTTAGCATTGGTTGTAAAAAATAATCTTGCACCTAATATATGCATACGACTTTAATAAGTAAATGGAGAATTATGTCCTAAGTGATTGTACAATAGCATTTTTATTGCAGAATTGAAAAATTTTAAATGATGCATGTTAACATCTGAATTTGCCACTGCAGCTTGAACTCCTCTTCTGCTTGTGGAGTTAGGCGCACTGTGTCTGCAGAGATAGGATTTCAGAGTACTTGTGGAAGGTAGTGGGGATTAGGGCATTTATTGGCCTAATTAATGGTGACAGGGTATATCAAAAGTGAGAAGAAAGGCTCTCTTCTTTCAGTGGTGAGCCATGGCTATAATCAACAAAAGCTGGATTTCTTGGAAAATTAAAAGTGGGTTAGTCCAATTCTTGTACCATCAAACTGTCGTCTAAAATGCGGACCACACAATACATGTGTACACAGTGAACTTCTTGGTCTGTTAATGTAATTCTTAAAAAGCTCAGTTTATATTTTTTCCTGTGTGTCTGAAATAGCAATATAATCCACAGAGCCCAACTTGAGATTCCAGTTATGTTTCTGCCTCAAGAGTCTGTGGTCTCAGAGGAGTCCCTTAAAACTCCTTGGTTGCTGGATTGCTCATCTATAAGATGCAGAATATTGTGGGGCAAAGTTGGAAACCCCTCTTGAGGGCTGTGATGCTCTGGACTGGTACATCTTTTTTTTTTTTTTTAATATTTATTTATTTATTTTTGGCTGTGTTGGGTCTTTGTTTCTGTGCAAGGGCTTTTCTCTAGTTGTGGCAAGCGGAGGCCTCTCTTCATCGCGGTGCACAGGCCTCTCACTATCGTGGCCTCTCTTGTTGCGGAGCACAGGCTCCAGACGCGCAGGCTCAGTAGTTGTGGCTCACGGGCCTAGTTGCTCCGTGACATGTGGGATCTTCCCAGACCAGAGCTCGAACCCGTGTCCCCTGCATTGGCAGGCGGACTCTCAACCACTGCGCCACCAGGGAAGCCCTGGACTGGTACATCTTACAGTGCTTCCAGAGAGCTATTTCTAGAGGCGATTAGTTGGTTTATAAACAAATTATTTTGATGTGAAGGTTTAAACTGTGTATTGCCAGCAATTGTTTGAATAGTTGACTTGAATGAGTTTAATTGGTTATAAGAGAGTGTTTTGTTTCTTCGGATGATGTAATTACTGCCTGTGTTGAGTTCCTGCAGGAATGATTTAAATGTTGGATGTATTTGAATTGCATCGGTTGTACAAGTGTGCATTTGATATCTGTGGGTTTATTTAGTTCCCCTTGGTGTTCTGAGTGTCCTGTGACAGTAGGCAGTTACCATCTCGCCACCACCATTAAGGCACCAGGTATCCACCAATTCCCTCATAAAAAGGGATGTGGGATCACCTCTAGCAGATCTAACAGCCCTGGGGAGTTGTGGATGGCTCCCTCCTAAGAGGAATCTTCTGCAGGGGGGGCCTTTTCCTCTTGGAGGACCAGGCCTTCCCTCAAGCCTATTAACCTGAGGAATAGTCATGTCATTCCACTCAGTTCTTCCTCCTTAACTTAGCAGGGGCTTCAGTGGAGATTTAGCGGTGGTAGTAGCAGAGCTGGTGACAGTGCAACAGAGCCATTGGCAGCAACCAACGCTGTGGTATCAGGAGTTGCTGGTAATGAAGAACCTTGTGGTAGGACTGAAGCCAACAAAGTTGACTGCTACAAATTTAGGTTGAAGCCAACCCAACATGCCAATTGACGAGAGTTAGGCTTCACTATCCTTCCAGAATTCTTTTTCTGTGCTATAGCGTGTTATGGTCGTATAACATTCATCATCTGGAATTCTCAAAATACGTTATAAGCAATAGCAGCATTTGATGGCTAGAGAATGCTTTAGACATAGTTATATAGTTTAATGACCTACAGCTTTTTGCTTTTTACACATAGAGAAGTAGAAGTTCCAGAAGGTTAAATTAATTGATGTAGTCCTCTAGCAAGTCACTATAGAATTCAGAAATAGGATAACTACCATGAATGGGTAGTGGACAATTTCTTTTCTTTTATAAGAAATGCAAGGAAGAGCACTTCCTATCGTCGAAGTTTGGTCATCTGCAAAAGATAACTTTAATGTGATATTTGGAATGGAGCATAGAGGTTATCTGCCTTCCTTACCCCACCATGAAGCCAAGAGGGCTAGCCCAGAGGGTAGCAAAGAATCTAGTAGAGAATATTTTGTTTCTTGTCTGCCTTGCTGATAGGAATTTTAGGATTACACACTTGGGATACATGGTAAGAGTACACAAAAGTCGAATTACAATGAAAGGAGAGGTTTATTTCAGGGGTTCTTAAATTTTTTTGTGTTGTGACTGCTTTGGCAGGCTGGTGAAGCTCGTCACTCCTCCTCAGAATAATTTTGAAATGCACAATATAAAGTACAAAGGCTTCAAGGAAAACACATCACACTGAAATAGTTATCAAAATAATTTTTAAATTGTCATAGAGTAATATGTGTGCTTCTTATGCATTAAGTAACAGAATTTAATGGCTGGCCTAGTAATCATTATAAATCCAAGGTGGTGACATATACAGGATTTCAGTATGTCTGTAAAGACTGTAACAAGAAATAGAAATATCAGTATATTCTATCTACAACAAAGTGACATGTACTGCTGATACTACGGGGGTTTGGTACCTGCATTTATATTTGAATGAAACAGTAAATTTCAGTTAGATGTTAGTGAAAATAAGTGATGTCATTTAATTTAAGAAATTCAAGTTCACGGATCCTTTGAATTCCATCCCTGGGCCCTTCTCTGGGGGTCAAAATGAAGAACCTCTGGGTTTCTAAGTTATCTTTTTTCACCTGCTTCTCTGGGATGGTGTTCAAATAGGGATCCTCCCCAATAAGTTTTCAAATAGGGGGCATACTGGTGGCTTCACTGGAGGAGAACTGAGTGGAGTTAGCAGAGGATTGCAGTAAGAGCACAGGCTAGATGAATCCTAGATCGAATTATAAAGTAATAAGGTTTTTTTTTCTGCCCATTCACTGTTCTTTCTACATAATCTTCCTCCAAGTCAGGTGCTCCGTGCTTCTGAGTGATATGAACCATTCAGTTAGACGTAATTGTTAGTGGCAATGCTTTAGCTTTTACACAGACATTCAGTACGTATGTTTACATGTGGTCTACAGGGAGAAGGCACTATTTATTCCAAAGGAATCCAGTGCCGGTGATGGATTCTTCGGCACCTGGGGAGGTGGGTAAAGGGATACCTTTGGCCGTTACTGATACCTTTCAGCCGCTTCCTGCTTGACTATTTCTCTTGCCTACCCGTAAGGCAGGTGCACTTTGGCAAACAGAAGGAAGTAGTTCTTTTGCAGTTTGCTCTTGGTTTTACTTATCCTGGCAGTAACATTTCCCTAGGGGCAGGCAAATACTTCTAGTTGAACATCTCATTTGCAGTGCTGTCATTTGAGGTGATAGTCATTTGTAGTTTGTAGAGGAATGATTCCATTCCTGTGAGTGAACAGATGGGTTAATAAAGCTGTCTGAGGTTGTAACCTGGTTTACAAGCTATTTTCAGGGCATCGTGGTGTCATGATCCTGAATTTTGAACCACCAATAGTCTGTTAGATTATAAGCACCTTGAAAACCAGGGTTAAACCTCACGTAAACCAGGGCCATATCAACGCGGTAGAGAGGTATGCTTCACCTCTAGGCTTTAAGAGGTAAAGGTGGTGTGGTGTATGTTGCTGTCATGTAGCACAGAGAAAATATTTACGCTCTGACAATACGTTAACTTCATAAAAAAGAACTAAAATGAGTCGTGTGCTATTTTATTCTAAATATGTTTTCTTTATTGCCTAACTTGTCTAACTATAAAATGACTTTGGCATCTTGAAAGAAATGATCACATAAGTGCAAGCACGTTTTTTGAAGAATTGACGCTTTATGAGCCTTAGATGAAGGCATTCTTTTAAATTTGTTGTTTTAATTATGTTCTCAAGCTCTCCTACTTTTTGTAGTGAGCTTGGTTTTGTTTTATGGTTCACAGCAGTATGCACTGAGACTTGTTTTGAAGCCAGGTAAGAGGGAAGATGGGGAAGACAGTGGGGGCAAGCCACCGTTCTGCTGGACCTCTGCTAGGCTCAACTGTCAAGAGTGTACACTGCAGGCACCATTGATGCTTAATAGCATAAGGCAGAGGTTTTCAGTCCTGGCCGCATGTTAGAATAATGTGAGGAGCTTTTAAAACATACCAATTAAGTCAGAACCCCTGGTGGTGGGCCTCTGTCTTTGGTATGTATTAAAACACGCCAGGCGATTCTAATGTGCAGCCATAGTTGAGAATTATTGGTATAATGGATGTGAATATCAGTCTACGAACGCAAATGGGCAAGAAACTGAACTCAAACTATTTTTTATTCCTAACCTCAAGTTCGCTATTAACCTCAATCTTTCTTATGGTTTACTTAACCCCCCCCAATAGTTCAAAGTTGTTACATAATGCAAAATTTGGGGGATCAGAGGTGCCTCTTTATTTGTAGGTCATCTGCCCTCTGAGGTTACCATTGTGTGTCCACCCTCCCATTAGGATGGCACTTGGGGTCTAGTGGTGTAGGATGCTTGGAGCACTTGTGTCTTTCTGTGTTGTGCTTCACCAAGTCACCAGGACTAGGGCTAAGGGGGTGCCACAAAATTCAGTTACCACCCAAGTCATATTTTAATGCAAAATTCACAAATTCTAAATTAATGCAAAAAATTCACGATGAACAATATCAAAATTTTAAAGAAAGATAGGATCTGTATATCCTTCATCATCAAGCATTTTTTTTTGTGTGGGAAATACAGCCTCTCTAGCAACACAGGATTTTCTTCCTGCCTTCTAGTTGAAGAAATCTCATTTAATCCAAGGAAACTCCTTTTGCCATCACGACTGCATATTTGGCTTGCATATTTGATCTCTTCAGGAGTATTTCCTCTTAGCGCTTTCCCCAAAATGGTCTTAGACTTATGGAAGCAAAATATATGAAGAAAGGTATTTAGTGGACAACTTTGAATTTTCTTCCATTTGCCACACCTCTCTCTGTCACTGAGCAGTGAATTTACTACCTGAGGTATGTGTGAATGTGTGTGTGTAGTTTGTGTGTGTGTACATGTGTATATGGGGGAATAGGGTACCATAAGTTAGTTTTCCTCTTTCTTTCTTCCTCCCTCCCTCCCTCCTTCCTTTCTCCCTCCCTCCCTTCCTCCCTCCCTCCTTCCTTCCTTCCTTCTTTCCTTCTTTCCTTCCTCCCTCCCTCTCTCTCCCTTCCTTCCTTCCTTCCTTCCTTCCTTCCTTCCTTTCTTTCTTTCTTTCTTTCTTTCTTTCTTTCTTTCTTTCTTTCTTTCTTTCTTTCTTTCTTTCTTTCTTTTTCTTTCTTTCCTTTCTTTCTTCTTTCAGGCTATTTGATGGGGAACACCAAACATTTATTTTTCAAAACTTCAGATCCTTGTCATCAAAATGCCCTGTCTCTGATACCGAGTATTTCTTTGAGTATGTCTTATATAGGTTCCTCACCAAAAATTTCAACCCAGCAGGGCACTGCCAATGCACTAGAAGTGTCTATGGCATCTGCTGCCCCCTTAGCTGCTGTGATGTACATGAGAGAATACTCAACTTTCCCACTCCACATTTTACTATTTGAAGAATTTAAAAACCTGTGTATGTCTCTGTCTCCAGGGCAGTTTGGGGAAACAAGTCCTCCATCCATCTCGCAGAAGAACTTTGTGGTTCCTGCCTCTGTTCCCTGGGTGTTTGTGAATAAAATATTCCTCCTCCTCTGGCCACATGGGAATTAAGAGCCACACAGGAGTTAACTCATGCAAACTGAGTCCTCTCGAGGAGCCCCTGGGCAGGAATGTCCAAACATCAGAAGCTCATCTATCTCGGCTTTAAGTTTCACTCTTCTCATTCTCATGCACTCCACCTACACCTCCTCCATAAAACTTAACTCTAACTCAGGATGTATCCAGAATCCTTTCAGTTTTCAACAGCTCACCTGTCATGGCCCTGGTCCCGGTCAGCACGATCTTCCCCCTGGGAAACTGCAGTAGCTTCCTAACTGGTTGCGGGCAGGAGCTGCTAATGCTCATGTAGGTGCATATTCTTCCTTTCTTGGTGGGCACAGCACTTGGCGAATTGGCATCCAGGGAGAGCTGTATGACTGGTTCTCATCATGGGTGTGAACCTAGATGTGGAGGCACCAGCCTCCTCAGGTGGAGGAGTGTGTGCCCTCCCCACACTCTTTCTCTTTCCACATTCTCCAGCTAAATGCAGAGAAGAACACTGAGGACCTGGGGGAGAGATGGACCACAAGATGGAAAAGACCCTGAATTACCATGTACCCTGAATTACTATATGGATCACAATCATCATGTGAGTAAAAAGTAAACCTATTGTGCTGGTAGATGCTTGACTCCATGCCTTGTCTTCTCCGCAACACCTTTCCTGGCCACCCCATTTAATTTATGTAATTTATTTATTTTTTATTTTGTTTACTTGGTTATCTTTTTTTGAACATCTTTATTGGAGTATAATTGCTTTACAAAAGTGTGTTAGTTTCTGCTTTATAACAGAGTAAGTCAGCTATACATATATATATATGTATATATATATATCTCCCCATATCTCCTCCCTCTTGTGTCTCCCTCCCACCCTCCCTATCCCACCCCTCTAGGTGGACACAAAGCACGGAGCTGATCTCCCTGTGCTATGCAGCTGCTTCCCACTAGCTATTTTACATTTGGTAGTGTATATATGTCCATGCCATTCTCTCACTTTGTCCCAGCTTACCTTTCCCCCTCCCCGTATCCTCAAGTCCATTCTCTATGTCTGCATCTTTATTCCTGTCCTGCCCCTAGGTTCTTCACGACCATTTTTTTTTCTTAGATTCCATATATATGTGTCAGCATACGGTATTTGTTTTTCTGTTTCTGACTTACTTCACTCTGTATGACAGACTCTAGGTCCATCCACCTCACTACAAATAACTCAATTACGTTTCTTTTTATGGCTGAGTGATATTCCATTGTATCTATGTGCCACATCTTCTTTAACCATTCATCTGTTGATGGAAATGTAGGTTGCTTCCATGACCTGGCTATTGTAAATAGAGCTGCAATGAACATTTTGGTACATGACTCTTTTTGAATTATGGTTTTCTCAGGGTATATGCCCAGTAGTGGGATTGCTGGGTCGTATGGTAGTTCTATTTTTAGTTTTTTAAGGAACCTCCATACTGTTCTCCATAGTGGCTGTATCAAGTTACATTCCCACCAACAGTGCAGGAGGGCTCCCTTTTCTCCACACCCTCTCCAGCATCTATTGTTTGTACATTTTTTGATGATGGCCACTCTGACTGGTGTGAGATGATATCTCATTGTAGTTTTGTTTTGCATTTCTCTAATGATTAATGCTGTTGAGCATTCTTTCATGTGTTTGTTGGCAACCTGTATACCTTCTTTGGAGAAATGTCTGTTTAGGTCTTCTGCCCATTTTTGGATTGCGTTGTTTGTTTTTTTGATACTGAACTGCATGAGCTGCCTGTAAATTTTGGAGATTAATCCTTTGTCAGTGGCTTTATTTGCAAATATCTTCTCCCATTCTGAGGGTTGTCTTTTTGTCTTTTTTATGGTTTCCTTGGCTGTACAAGAGCTTTTAAGTTTCATTAAGTCCCATTTGTTTATTTTTGTTTTTATTTCCATTTCTGTAGGAGGTGGGTCAAAAAGGATCTTGCTGTGATTTATGTCATAGAGTGTTCTGCCTGTGTTTTCCTCTAAGAGTTTATAGTGTCTGGCCTTACATTTAGGTCTTTAATCCATTTTGAGTTTATTTTTGTGTATGGTGTTAGGGAGTGTTCTAGTTTCATTCTTTTACATGTAGCTGCCCAGTTTTCCCAGCACCACTTATTGAAGAGGCTGTCTTTTCTCCATTCTATAATCTTACCTCCTTTTTCAAAAATAAGGGGACCATATGTGCATGGGTTTATCTTTGGGCTGTCTATCCTGTTCCATTCATCTCTTTCTGTTTTTGTGCCAGTACCATACTGTCTTGATTACTGTAGCTTTGTAGTGTAGTGTGAAGTCAGGGAGCCTGATTCCTCTAGGTCCGTTTTTCTTTCTCAGGATTGCTTTGGCTATTCAGGGTCTTTTGTGTTTCAATACAAATTGTGGAATTTTTTGTTCTAATTCTGTGAAAAATGCCATTGATAATTTGATAGGGATTGCATTGAATCTGTAGATTGCTTTGGGTAGTATAGTCATTTTCACCATGTTGATTCTTCCAATCCAAGAACGTGGTATATCTCTCCATTTGTTTGTATCATCTTTAATTTCTTTCATCAGCCAAACACTAATATATACTTTTAAAAAGCTCTCTAGGGCTTCCCTGGTGGCGCAGTGGTTGAGAGTCCACCTGCCGATGCAGGGGACACGGGTTTGTGCCCCGGTCTGGGAAGATCCCACATGCCGCGGAGCGGCTGGGCCCGTGAGCCATGGCCGCTGAGCCTGCACGTCCGGAGCCTGTGCTCCGCAACGGGAGAGGCCACAACAGTGAGAGGCCCGCGTACGGCAAACAAACAAAAAAAAGCTCTCCATATGATTCTTTTGTGCAGCCACAGCCTAGACCATTGGTCTTGCTAATGTCCCTCCCAGCATTGACATCTTGTGACTGGGTGGATAATTTAGGTCTTTCTAATTCTATGGAAAATAAAGTCAGAATCACTAGTGATTTCCTGTGATAACTTCTTGGAGGTTATATTACATGCTGCCACTAGATGGTAGTGGGAACTCCTGGGATGGAGGTGATTCTAGTTATTTGGGATTTTTCCCTTCCCTGTGTAATATACTTGAGACACCTAGCTTAGGAAGCTTTGTGGGGACTTGACAATTTAGTTCCTTTCCCTGAGCCAGAGGCCCAGAAGTGCAGCTGTTTTTCTTGACAAGCTGATAGAGACTCATTAAATAAACCTTCTATCGTCTGAAGGGAGAAAGTGAACCCCTGCATAGATATTAGCTCACATTTCTCTTATTATTTCCAGCAGGTGTATTCTCCTTCCTTGTTCTCTGTATTCTTCTCTCTCTTTTTCTCTCAATGGCCTCTCTTTTCCTTTCTTTCTCTTTTTTCTTGGTTTCTACCTCTAACCCCTATGTATAATTTGGTTATAATAACTAATGAGAGAATACATTTTATTTTGCTACCTTTGTGGTTGATAAAAATTTCAGGAATCTAAAAATGATTCAGACCCAGCATCCTTAGAAGGGTGAACGTATCCAGGTTACAATGGGGAAATTCTTATTCAGGGGACTTCTTCTGTAACAGCTGTGGCAGCACCAGCCAAATCTAGGAAGAAAGGAAGAATTTTATGTGCCTATCAGAGAAAAACAGGCAAAATCCTCTTCTTTTTACAGCACAATTTGGGTGAGGGCCAAAGCTCTGGGTGTACATGTAAGTAGGGGTTTTGTACAATAATAGGGTGTGCTTCTCCAATGCTTTTCATCCCAAGATCTCAAAGCACACTTGCTGCTTTATTCTGTATAGCTGCCTGTTTTCCCTGGGCTGTCAAAAGAGGAAGATGTGCTGTGATTTTTTTTTTTCCCCCAAAGAGATTGCATTCCTTCCCTGGCTTTGTTCCAGCCCAGCTGCTTGTTGTTCAGGGAGATGCTGTGCTGTTGGTGCCAGTATACCACTGAGCTTTCTTCTTCCCTGAGTGACATATTCTGATGGGTCATTGCCTGGAACAGTGGAGCAAAGCATGATGTGTGTCCATCTGTGAAGAACTCTTGTTGTTTACTATTCTCTTATTTCCTTCTGGCAGCATCAGATACCAATCTTCATTACAAAAACAAAACAAAACAATCAACCAACCAACTAAAAAAAAAACAAAAAAACCCCACCAAACAATGCAAAAAACAAAAAATACTTTAAAAATCCTTTCTTTAAATTAATAGTTAATGTTTATTGAGTGCCTACTCTATGCCAGGTACTGTTTTAAACACTTGACATATATCCTATCATTTAATCCTCACATCAATGTCATGATCTAGGGTCTATTATTATCCCCAATTTACAGATGAGGAAACTGAGTAAAAGCAGGGGTAAGGAAATTGCTCAATGCCACACAGCTGATACATAGATGAGCCAAACTCTGAGCTCAAGCAACCTGACACCAGAGGTTATGGTCACTTAACCCTACATGTAGACTCTAAGGGTTGGGTATTAGAGTCCTACTGAAATAAAGGATACGTTCTCCAATTGAATAGTCATTAGGAAAGGGTGTATTTCCTGTTAACATAACTATATTTTCTTTGGTGTAAGATTGAATAGATGCTCCAAACCCAGTCTTTCCCCATTCTGGAGGAACTAAGTGCGTTCTGGTATTCCCACTTCTTATTGGTTAGGCAATCAAAAGGAGGGAAACTTCTTTCTTAATTGTGATTGGCATGATTCAGTGGGTCTACACAATCTTAAATAAGTTTGAGAAACAAGCAACTGGGAACGTGATCCTTGTTTGGATTTTGGTGACTTACTTCTGCATTACCTGAGAGGGGGCAGAGATAGGGACAATATATATAAAACTCTAACAGATGGCATTTGGAAGCTTTCCCTGCTAGCCATACACTAACTGCTTTAGGTCAGAAGAAGTCAAGAGGAGAGACACAACCACAGCCTAGGAGAGTGCATTCTTAGTGTAATTCATGTGATTTGGGGCATGAAGAGAGCAGACAGTAGTACTTCTCTGAATGAATGACTTTTGGGGGCATATAATAGTATTATGAATGGAGAATCTAGAAGGAAGAAAATCATAATCTTTGGGGTTTTGAAATCCCTTCAATCAACATATCATGAAGAAACTAGCTACTAAAAAGAGGAAAAGAGCACAGTCCCTGCTATAGAATAATTAAGGTCTCAATAGAAGAATCCAAGAGTCAGCATCACTGTGCAGACATCCAAGGGAGCTGCTAGAGACTCAGTATTCAAGGACCTTCATGACTCCATAAGCAAACATCGAGGCTTAGAAATAAGCTTACGTCACACTGCTAGTTTAGCCACATGGGACAAGGGCAATATGCTGTATGTCTAGAACAACATGGAAAGGCTTTTAGAGCAGCTGTTACCTGAGCCACACTGATTGAGGGTCAATACCAATTCCTTAGTGAGAAAGGACTAGACGAAACTCAAAAGTGACTGACACTTTTACTGTTAGGGGCATATTTTTTTCATTTATACGTTGCAGTTTTGAGGCTTCTCAACAAACTTATTCATGTCAGTATAATTCTCTAGTTAAAAATTTTCTCTCAGTTTTGTTCTGTGTGAGTCTCTGCATCATGAATTATACTGTTTCCGATTCACAATGAATTGTCCCCTGACCACCCTAATCAAAACTAAACTCACCATCTTTCCCCTAGGCCTCTTAATTTTCCTGGAAACCATATTTCAGAGAACGACAAAACCAGCTACCTTGTTGCTCAAACCCAGAATGTGGTTGGTAGCTTCTTAATGCTACTCTCACCCCTTCATCCAATCAATCTACAAGTCCTGTGGTTTCCATCTCTTAATGCCTCTTGAATCTATCTTCTTTTCCTCTTTAAGTGCCTTTAAGTTCAAGATCTCATTGCTCCTCATTTGTATTATTGATCTTTATTTCTCCTCTTTGACTACATTCCTGTGTATCCTTCTCTTTGGTTTGATGACTTTTTAAAAAAATACATATCTGATCATGTTACTTCTCTGCTTAAACTCCAGCAGTTCCATAGAGCTTTCAGCATAAAGTAAACTCTGCCTTAGTAAATGGAGCCCTTGAAGATTTGAACACTGGCCTCCTCTCTACCTTTATACCCCCGCCTCACCCTTGCATGCAGTTTGTCAGATAAGTTGCTGTGGCACATCTGTCTTCACACATGCTGTCCCTCTATCAACGCCTACTTTTCCCTCAAAAGTCAGCTCATGCCTCCTCCTCCAGAAAGCCTTTAAATGATAGACCTCACCTGTACAGTTAAGACTTCAATTTTTCTTTTTTTCTCCAATATTTTTCATTCCTTTCTTTATCATTTCCTTGGTGTCAGGCTTTTCTTCTTTTTTTCAGTTACTTATTAAAATATTAAGTTCCTTTCTTTCTACTATTCTTTTATTGATCTCTCTCTTCTTTACATTTATGCATAGATTAATATATACTAAGTTTTGGTCTACTCATTTCTGTGTCCTTACTTTATTCCTGTACATATTTGCCCTATAATCTTTTGTGAAAAAGGAACTATTTTACAAAGGAATTTTTAGTCCTGCTTTATCAATGACATTAACCTAAGGAAAACCCAGGAAGAAACACATTGAACTTTTCTACCTAATTCCTTTAAATTAGTCCTCTTACTGTAATAATACTGTTCCCAGCAGTTAAAGGTTTGTCTGTATCAAATATTAATACAGTTTATTGTTGTATAATCTTCAAAGAGAGTCTTAAGGTCTACAAACCTTAAGACTAGAGCGAGGATGGGTCAGAAGTCCAGGGTGCACTCATGTGTGTGACTTATGGCAAGGTAAAGGTTTCCATTTGTCAGTGATAAGATGGGTAGGCCAAGAGCAGCCCCTTTCATAAATTTGGTCTGGGTCAAATCCAATTCATAGACATTCAGCCAACAGAAGTATGAGTTGCAATTTTTCGTGGCCTTGAACTGCCCCACCTCGGATCCTGGGAAATCAATGTGGCTTTGTTCAGCAGTGACTGCCTGAAAGGACCATAAATCAGGAGCTTCCATACAAAACTTTTATTGTCAAAGTAATGGCAAAGAAAAATGATAGCAGTTATTACACTTGCACAGTTTAGCCTTTTTTCTTTCTCATTGATGTTTCTTTCCAGTTTTCTTTCCTTTTTTTTTTTAATCTGACTGATAAGAGCATGTAGATTTTGAATTTTTTCTAGAGGACTATGTGATACAAAACAGCACACAGTTCAGAGGGATGTCTTAAATAATTTTATTTGTTGAAACTCCTTCTGGTTATGCTTCATTTTGAACTTGTCCACCAAGTGATTATCCAAAATGAGAGTTTTTCATTTTTGATAACTGCAAGCCATCTTTTGCAATTTTGTATCATAATTATATATCAGACTCACAACATTATACATGCTATCCATGGGATTTGTTCATTTGCCACTATACAAAGTGATTAGTAACTTCATATGGTGGTGCTGTGACAGTTTAACCACCATCAATGAGGTTCTGTGTACTCGTGACGCCCTGACAAGTTGATATGTTGAAATCTGTTGTGGCTTACAAGTAATTGGTCACTAAAGATTGTTAAGATACCCAAGATTGTGAATGATTTTGTTTTATAATTAGATTGGATTCACAGTGATTCTTATGATGATGCTGTTACTGCCACTTTTTTTAGTGGAAAAAATAATAGTGCTAGAGCCATTTGTCCTAGGTTTTTTTTTTTTTTTTTTTTTTTGCGGTACGCGGGCCTCTCACTGTTGTGGCCTCTCCCGTTGCGGAGCACAGGCTCTGGACGCGCAGGCTCAGCGGCCATGGCTCACGGGCCCAGCCGCTCCACGGCATGTGGGATCTTCCCGGACCGGGGCACGAACCCGTGTCCCCTGCATCGGCAGGCGGACTCTCAACCACTGTGCCACCAGGGAAGCCCCCTGTCTTAGTTTTTTATGCTAAGTGCTAATTACTACCCAATATCTGTTCACTTCCTTTCCTTAAAGAAGCCATGATTTTTAGCTGAGTACATGGGTGGTTAGAATAAAGACCATATATCCCAGCCATTCTTGTAGATAGGTGTAGCCATTGACTAAATTCTGGCCAATGGAATGAAAGTAGAAGTGGTATGTGCAATTTATAGGAAGTGTCTCTAAAGGAAGGGGGCATGCTCTTTTGTCTTCTTTCACTTTTCTGTTGATTGGACGATGGATATGATGGCTGAAGCTCCAGCAACCTTCTTGGGCCACAAGATAACTTTGGGAAAGGAAGTCACTTAAGAAAAGGAACTGGGTGCCTGATTCTGTGGAGCCTTCTACCAGACCAACTTCTGGACTTATTGGATAGGAAAGAGAACCATGTTTCTAATTTGTTAAACTTCCACTATTTCTTTTTTTCTGAACCTAATTCTCATTATAATAAATTCCAAACAAAATAAATGTTGAGAATTGAAGTAATGAGTCCATGATTCCTAAATTCCAGACCAAAACTTCTGATTTCTGAACCTTTCCATGTGGATGACCCAAATTTAACTTATTAGTTTCTTCTCCAGATTCACTCCTATTGTGTTCTTCTTACCTCTGTTCATTCTAAACTAAACCTTGAAAACATCTTTAGTTCCTTTCCTTCTCATGCTATTATGAGAGAATCTACCACAGTCAAGAAGATTTTCTCCCTGAAATGGTCTTGAAAAATCAGAATACATTCTTCACTGAGTTTCCTGATCAGTTTCCATAGAAAAGTAAATTTACTTAGTAAGTTGTGCCAAGTTGTTACTTGTGATTTGTATATGTACACCATTTTTTTCCTGCATCGTAAATTAATTCTGCCTAACCAGGCAGAGTTGCTATTTAATACTTTAATTCAGTGTCTGGAGACCTGATTTCATTTTGCCCAAGGTGTGACCACTGCTTTCTGAAATTACAAATAAGTTACATGGAAATCCCTGAAAGATGTAAAGAACTTATGCATCTAAGTTATTCTATTTCAGATTTTTGATGCAATTCTGAAAGTAAAACTTTTATCCATCTCTCTAGCATCACTTATAAGCATTAAATTAAGAAGAGTGTTATATCTATAGTTTGAAGTATTGAAATTTACAAAATTTTCTTTTTAGAAAGTGATGTTTAACGAAATGTTAGTAGTTTGGCTGGGGTCTAATCTGAATAATAATTGTAGTGGACATCCATCGTTATTTATAGCTGCCCATTATTTTCTAAACAGCTTTTCTGTCTATGGAAAAACTAATGCATCAAAAGCATTTCCTATTCTAGTTGGATTTTGAACTCTAATTCCCAGCCTTACATGTAGCTGAGTACCAAACATGTGACCCAGGCCTCACCATCAGGTGAACCTGAATAAGACTTCAGTTCAAAGGTGGGCACTACGAGGCATCAGTGGAGTTTGTACTTTTCTGATGCAAGTATTGGCAGCAGTATTTGGCTTTAGGAAGGGGCAGTGAGTTTTGGAAAAATTCCTTATGAAAAAGTAGCATTGGTTCTAGTGGTTATAGTGATATTGTCAGAGACAAGTTTCAGTGTGCAGTGTTCAGAGGCAGCAGTTACAGCTGTGGTTTCCTCACTAGCCCAAGTCTCTGTTATGTTCCTGGAAGCATAGCCACATGTTTATTTTTATTTTTATATCCTTCAAAACAGTTCTGAGGACTACAAATTATTATTTATTTAGTTATTTATATTTTATCAGTTTTAGAATTTATTCTTTTATCCTAGTTCATGCTAAGATGCTAAGATGGTGATATACGCTTTGGTATGGATTTTGGCTAAACTTATGAGTTTAAAATACTGATATATACATATAAAACATATATATATATATTTATTAAACACATTTATTGAGATATAATTGACATCTAATAAACTATATTTAAAAAGTATTTAATTTGACATATGTTTACATATGTGTAACTGTAACTGCAATCAAGATAATGAATATATCCATCACCCCCAGTTTCCTCACACCCTTTTGTAATTCCTCCTTCCCACCTATCTTCCCAGTCAAATCCTGATCTGTTTCAGTCACTGTAGATTCATTTGCATTTCTAGAGTTTTACATGAATTTAATATGACTGTCTAGCTTCTTTCACCAAACATAATTATTTTGAGATTCATCCATGTTGTTGTGTGTATCAATAGTTCATTTCTATTCATTGTTGTGTTTGAGTATTGTTGGGCTTATTTGATCTATGGGTTTATAATTTTATCAAATTCAGAAAATTTCAACCATTATTTTTCAAATGTTTTTCTGTCCCTATGGTTCTCTCCTTTGAGGACTCCAACTACTTATATATTAGACCACTAGAAGTTGTCCAACATCTCATTAATGCTTTGTTTATCTGTTAAAAAAATGGTTTTTCCTTCCATGTTTCATTTTAGAAAGTTTCTGTTGCTATCTTCAAGTTCGTTGATCTTTTCTTCTGCAATATCTAGTTTGGTGTTATCATCTAGTGGATTTTTAATATCAGACATTGTGTTTTGTTTTTTTTTTTTTTTGCGGTACGCGGGCCTCTCACTGTTGTGGCCTCTCCCATTGCAGAGCACAGGCTCCGGACACGCAGGCTCAGCGGCCATGGCTCACGGGCCCAGCTGCTCCGCGGCATGTGGGATCTTCCTGAACCAGGGCACGAACCCGTGTCCCCTGCATCGGCAGGCAGACTCTCAACCACTGCGCCACCAGGGAAACCCCAGACATTGTGATTTTCATCTCCATAAGTCAATTTCTGTTTTTTAAAAATATCTCTCATGTCTCTACTCAACTATTTGAACATATGAAATATAGTTATGATAATTGTTTTAATTTCTTTACTGCTAATTCTAATATCTGTGTGAGTCCTGGGTCAATTTTAGTTGATTCATTTTATTTTCTCTACATTATGGGTCATATTTTCATGCCTGTTAGTATGCCTGGTAATTTTTGATTGGATAGCCGACATTGTAATTTTACCTTATTGGGTTCTAGAGATCTTATAATTCCTATAAATATTCCTGAGCTTTGTTTTAGAACACAGCTAAGGTACTTGGTAACAGTTTGATACTTTTGGCTCTTGCTCTTATGATTTCTTAGGTGGAACCAGACCTGTGTTTAGTCTAGGGCTAATTATCCCCTCCCCTCCCCACCCCATTAAAGCAAGACCCTTATGACACTACCCAATGCACTGTGAATTCTGAATATTTTTAGTCTAGCTATTCTCTCTGATCTTTTCAGATCGTTCTTTTCCTGGCCTTAGGTAATTTCTTTGCATGCCCATGCTGAGTACTAGAGAGAGACCCTTTGTAGAGCTCCAAAGTTCTGTCTTTGTATGTCTCACTCCTCTCTGACACTCCATACTGAGAACTATAGCTGTATTTATCTCCCCAGCCTCAGCTTCATGTCCTTAGAGACAGGGAGTCCACTGGACTCCCTGAACCAAAACCTGAAAAGTCTTCAAGACAGTAAGCTAAGGCAATCACAGGGCTCATTTTTATCCAGTCTGTCTGAGACCCCCTGATCTTGACTGCTTTTTTCCTTAATGGTGAAAGAGAGTTGTTTCATATATACTGTTTGTTTTTGATTGTTTCATGTGGAAGGGTGTATCTAGTTCCTCTTACTCCATCTTAACCAAAAAAGAAAGCCTTCAAAGGGAATTCTGGTTATAATTTTTTTTGAATTTTATTTTATTTTATTTAATACAGCAGGTTTTTATTAGTTATCCATTTTATACATATTAGTGTAAATATGTCAATCCCAAACTCCCAGTTCATCCACCCACCCCCCCACTTTCCCCCCTTGGTGTTCATATGTTTATTCTCTACATTTGTGTCTCTAATTCTGCCTTGCAAACTGGTTCATCTGTACCATTTTTCTAGATTCCACATAAATGTGTTAATATATGATATTTGTTTTTCTCTTTCTGACTTATTTCACTCTGTAGGACAGTCTCTAGGTCCATCCACGTCTCTACAAATGACTCAAATTCATTGCTTTTTGTGGCTGAGTAATATTCCATTGTATATATGTACCACATCATATTTATCCATTCATCTGTTGATGGGCATTTAGGTTGCTTCCATGACCTGGCTATTGTAAATAGAGCTGCAATGAACTTTGGGCTGCATGTATCTTTTTGAATTATGGTTTACTCTGGGTATATGCACAGTAGTGAAATTGCTGGGTCATATGGTAATTCTATTTTTAGTTTTTTAAGGAACCTCCCTACTGGCTGTATCAATAGTGGCAGTATCAATTTACATTCCCACCAACAGTGCAGGAGGATTCCCTTTCCTCCACACCCTCTCCAGCATTTATTGTTTGTAGATTTTCTGATGATGGCCATTCTGACCAGTGTGAGGTGATACCTCATTGTAGTTTTGATTTGCATTTCTCTAATAATTAGTGATGTTAAGCATCTTTTCATGTGTTTGTTGGCAAGCTGTTTATCTTCTTTGGAGAAATGTCTGTTTAGGTCTTCTGCCCATTTTTGGATTGGGTTGTTTGTTTTTTTGATATTGAGCTGCATTAGCTGTTTATATATTTTGGAGATGAATCCTTTGTCAATTGCTTCATTTGAAAATATTTTCTCCCATTCTGAGGGTTGTTTTTTCATCTGGTTTATGGTTTCCTTTGCTGCGCAAAAGCTTTTAAGTTTCATTAGGTCCCAGTTGTTTATTTTTGTTTTTATTTCCACTGCTCTAGGAGGTGGGTCAAAAAAGATCTTGCTGTGATTTATGTCATAGAGTGTTCTGCCTATGTTTTCCTCAAAGAGTTTTACAGTGTCTGGCCTTACCTTTAGGTCTTTAAACCATTTTGAGTTTATTTTTGTGTATGCTGTTAGGGAGTGTTCTAATCTCATTCTTTTATATGTAGCTGTACACTTTTCCCAGCACCACTTATTTTCTCCAGTGACTGTCTTTTATCCATTGTATATCCTTGCCTCCTTTGTCATAGATTAGTTGACCATAGGTGCGTGGGTTTATCTCTGGGCTTGCTATCCTGTTCCATTGATCTATATTTCTGTTTTGGTGCCAGTACTATATTGTCTTGATGACGGTAGCTTTGCAGTATAATCTGATGTCAGGGAGTCTGATTCCTCCAGATCTGTTTTTTTCCCTCAAGATTGCTTTGACTATGTGGGGTCTTTTGTGTCTCCGTACAAATTAAAAATTTTTTTGTTTTAGGTCTATAAAAAATGCTGTTGGTAATTTGATAGGGATTGCATTGAATCTGTAGATTGCATTGGGTAGTATAGTCATTTTCACAATATTGATTCTTCCAATCCAAGATCATGGTATATCTCTCCATCTGTTTGTGTCATCTTTGATTTCTTTCATTCTGTGTCTTACAGTTTTCTGAGGACAGGTCTTTTACCTCCTTAGGTAGGTTTATTCCTAGGTACTTTATTCTTTTTGTAGCAATGATGAATGGGATTGTTTCCTTAATTTCTCTTGCTCGTCTTTCATTGTCAGTGTATAGGAATGCAAGAGATTTCTGTGCATTAATTTTGTATTTTGCAGTTTTACCAGATTCATTGATTAGCTCTAGTA
The DNA here is from genome assembly GCF_003676395.1 of Aethalodelphis obliquidens. NCBI lineage: Eukaryota > Metazoa > Chordata > Mammalia > Artiodactyla > Delphinidae > Aethalodelphis > Aethalodelphis obliquidens. The sequence goes on along the minus strand of NW_020837946.1, from coordinate 26,166,645 downwards.
GTTTTCTGGTGGCATCTTTAGGATTTTCTATGTATAGTATCATGTCATCTGCAAACAGTGACAGTTGTGCTTCTTTTCCAATTTGTATTCCTTTTATTTCTTTTTCACCTCTGAAGGCTCTGGCTAGGACTTCCAATACTAGGTTGAATGATAGTGATGAGAGTGGACATCCTTGTCTTGTTCCTGATGTTAGAGGAAATGATTTCAGTTTTTCACCATCGAGAATGCTGTTTGCTGTGGGTTTGTTGTATACAGCCGTTACTATGTTGAGGAAACTATTCCCTCTATGCCCACTTTCTGGAGGGTTTTTATCATAAATGGGTGTTGAATTTTGTCAAAAGCTTTTTCTGCATCTATTGAGATGATCATATGGTTTTATTCTGCAATTTGTTAATATGGTGTATCACAATAATTGATTGGTGTATATTGAAAAATCCTTGCATCCCTGGGATAAATACTACTTGATCATAATGTATGATCATTTTAATATGTTGTTGGATTCTGTTTGCTAGCATTTGTTGAGGATTTTTTGCATCTATGTTCATCAATGATATTGGTCTGTAATTTTCTTTTCTTGTAGTGTATTTGTCTGGTTTTGGTATCAGGGTGATGGTGGCCTCGTTGAATGAGTTTGGGAGTTTTCCTTCCTCTGCAATTTTTTGGAAGAGTTTGAGAAGGATGGGTGTTAGCTCTTCTCTAAATGTTTGATAGAATTCACCTGTGAGGCCATCTGGTCCTGGACTTCCGTTTGTTGGAAGATTTTTAATCACAGTTTCAATTTTATTACTTGTGATTGGTCTGTTCATATTTTCTATTTCTCCTATTTCAGTCTTGGAATATTATACCTAAGAATTTGTCCATGTATTCCAGATTGTCCAATTTATTGGCACAGAATTGCTTGTAGTAGATTCTTTTTTTTTAAATGTTTATATATTTATTTTCTTATTAGTCATCCATTTTATACACATCAGTGGAAACATGTCGATCCCAATCTCCCAATTCATCACACCACAACCCCCACCCTCCGCCGCATTCCCCCCTTGGTGTCCATACGTTTGTTCTCTACTTATGTGTCTCAATTTCTGCTCTGCAAACTGGTTCATCTGTACCATTTTTGAGGTTCACATATATGCGTTAATATACGATATTTGTTTTCCTCTTTCTGACTTACTTCACTCTGTATGACGGTTTCTAGATGCGTACACGTATCTACAAATGACCCAGTTTCGTTCCTTTTTATGGATGAGTAATATTCCATTGTATATATGTACCACATCTTCTTTATCCATTCGTTTGTTGATGGGCCTTTAGGTTGCTTCCATGATGAATATTGGGGTGCATATGTCTTTTGTTTTTTCTTCTTTTTTTTTTTTTTTGCGGTACGTGGGCCTCTCACAGTTGTGGCCTCTCCCATTGCGGAGTACGTGGGCCTCTCACAGTTGTGGCCTCTCCCATTGCAGAGTACACAGGCTCTGGACGTGCAGGCTTAGCGGCCATGGCTCATGGGCCCAGCCGCTCTGTGGTATGTGTGACCTTCCCAGACCGGGGCATGAACCTGTGTTGCCTGCATCTCAACCACTGCGCCACCAGGGAAGTTCCTGCCCATTTTTTGATTGGGTTGTTTGCTTTTTTAATATTGAGCAGTTTATATATTTTGGAGGTAAATCCTTTGTCTGATGATTCATTTGCAAGTATTTTTTTCCCATTCTGAGGGTTGTCTTTTTGTCTTGTTTATAGTTTCCTTTGTTGTGCAAAAGCTTTAAAGTTTCATTAGGTCCCATTTGTTTATTTTTGTATTTATTTCCATTACTCGAAGAGGTGGATCAAAAAATATCGTGCTGTGATTTATGTCAAAGAGTGTTCTTCCTATGTTTTTCTCTAAGAATTTTATAGTATCTGGTCTTATATTTAGGTCTCTAATCCATTTTGAGTTTATTTTTGTGTATGGTGTGAGGGAGTATTCTAATTTCATTCTTTTACATGTAGCTGCTCAGTTGTCCCAGCACCAGTTACTGAAGAGTCTGTCTTGTCTCCATTTTATATCCTTGCCTCGTTTGTCATAGATTAGTTGGCCATAGGTGCATGGGTTTATCTCTGGGCTTTCTATCCTGTTCCATTGATCCATATTTCAGTTTTTGTGCCAGTACCATACTGTCTTGATTACTGTAGCTTTTTAGTATAGCCTGAAGTCAGGGAGCCTGATTCCTCCAGCTCTGTTTTTTTCCCTCAAGACTGCTTTGGCTATTCGGGGTCTATTGTGTCTCCATACACATTTTAAGATTTTTCATTCTATTTCTGTAAAAAATGCCATTGGTAATTTGATAGGAATTGCATTGAATCTGTAGATTGCTTTGGGTAGTAGAGTCATTTTCACAATATTGATTCTTCCAATCCAAGAACATGGTATATCTCTCCATCTGTTGGTATCATCTTTAATTTCTTTCATCAGTGTCTTATACTTTTCTGCATACAGGTCTTTTGTCTCCCTAGGTAGGTTTATTCCTAGGTATTTTATTCTTTTAGCTGCAATGGTAAATAGGAGTGTTTCTTTAATTTCTCTTTCAGAGTTTTCATCATTAGTGTATAGGAATGCCAGAGATTTCTGTGCATTAATTTTGTATCCTGCAACTTTACCAAATTCATTGATTAGCTCCAGTAGTTTTCTGGTGGCATCTTTAGGATTCTCTATGTATAGTGTCATGTGATTTGCAAACAGTGACAGTTTTACTTCTTCCTTTCCAATTTGTATTGTTTTTATTCCGTTTTCTTCTCTGACTGCGTGGCTAGGACTTCCAAAACTACGTTGAATAATAGTGGTGAGAGTGGACATCCTTGTCTCATTCCTGATCTTAGAGGAAATGCTTTCAGTTTTTGCATCATTGAGAATGATGTTTGCTGGGGGGTTGTCATATATGGTCTATATTATGTTGAGGTAGGTTCCCTCTATGCCCACTTTCTGGAGAGTTTTTATCATATATGGGTGTTGAATTTTGTCAAAAGCTTTTCTGCATCTATTGAGATGATCATATGGTTTTTATTCCTCAATTTGTTAATTAGGTGTATCACATTGATTGATTTGCATATATTGAAGAATCCTTGCATCCTTGGCTTAAATCCCACTTGATCAATGCATATGATCCCTTTAACGTATTGTTGGATTCTGTTTGCTAGTGTTTTGTTGAGGATATTTGTATCTACATTCATCAGTGATATTGGTCTGTAATTTTCTTCTTTGTAGTACCTTTCTCTGGTTTTGTTATCAGGGTGATGGTGGCCTCATGCAATGAGTTCGTGAGTGTTCCTTCCTCTGCAATTTTTTGGAAGAGTTTGAGAAGGATGGGTGTTAGCTCTTCTCTAAATGTTTGATAGAATTCACCTGTGAAGCCATCTGGTCCTGGAATTTGGTTTGTTGGAAGATTTTTAATCACAGTTTCAATTTCATTAATTGTGATTGGTCTGTTCATATTTTCTATTTCTTCCTGGTTCAGTCTTGGAAGGTGATACCTTTCTAAGATTTAGTCCATTCTTCCAGGTTTTCCATTTTATTGGCATAAAGTTGCTTGTAGTAGTCTCTTAGGATGCTTTGTATTTTTGAGGTGTCTGTTGTAACTTCTTTTTCATTTCTAATTTTATTGATTTGAGTCCTCTTCCTCTTTTTCTTGATGAGTCTGGCTAATGGATTATCAATTTTGTTTATCTTCTCAAAGAACAAGCTTGTAGTTTTATTGATCTTTGCTATTGTTTTCTTTGTTTCTTTTTCATTTCTTTCTTCTCTGATCTTTATGATTTCTTTCCTTCTGCTCGCACTGGGGTTTTTTTGTTCTTCGTTTTCTGTTTCCTTTAGATGTAAGGTTAGATGGTTTATTTGAGATTTTTCTTGTTTCTTGAGGTAGGCTTGTATAGCTATAAACTTCCCTCTTAGAACTGCTTTTGCTGCATCCCATAGGTTTTGGATGGTGGTGTTTTCATTGTCATTTGTCTCTAGGTATTTTCTGATTTCCTCTTTGATTTCTTCAGTGATCTCTCGGTTGTTTAGTAAAGTATTATGTAGCCTCCATGTGTTTGTGTTTTTCATGTTTTTTTTCCCCTGTAATTGACTTCCAATGTGATAGCTTTGTGGTCAGAAAAGATGCTTGGTAAGATTTCAAGTTTCTGAAATTTACTGAGGCTTGATTTGTGACCCAAGATGTGACCTATGCTGGAGAATGTTCCATGCGCACTTGAGAAAAAGTGTAATCTGCTGTTTGTGGATGGAATGTCCTATAAATATCAATTAAATCTATCCGGTCTATTGTGTCATTTAAAGCTTGTGTTTCCTTATTAATTTTATGTTTGGGTGATCTGTCCATTGGTGTAAATGAGGTGTTAAAGTTCCCCACTATTATTATGTTACTTTTGATTTCCTCTTTTATAGCTGTTAGCAGTTGCCTTATGTATTGAGGTGCTCCTATGTTCGGTGCATATATATTTATAATTGTTATATCTTCTTCTTGGATTGACCCCTTGATCATTACATAGTGACCTTCCTTGTCTCTTGTAACATTCTTTATTTTAAAATCTATTTTATCTGTTATGAGTATTGCTTCTCCAGGTTTCTTTTCATTTCCATTTTCATGGAATATCTTTTTCCATGCCCTCACTTTCAGTCTGTATGTGTCCTTAGGTCTGATGTGGGTCTGTTATAGATAGTATATATATGGGTCTTGTTTTTGTATCCATTCAGTGTACCTGTGCCTTTTGGTTGGAGCATTTAATCCATTCACATTTAAGGTAATTATTGATATGTATGTTCCTATTACCATTTTCTTAATTTTGGGCGGTTTGTTTTTTAGGTCCTTTTCTTCTCTTGTGTTTCCCACTTAGAGAAGTTCCTTTAGCATTTGTTTTAGAAGTCGTTTGGTTGTGCTGAATTCTCTTAGCTTTTGCTTCTCTGTAACGCTTTTGATTTCTCCATCGAATCTGAATGAGATCCTTACTGGTTAGAGTAATCTTGGTTGTATGTTCTTCCCTTTCATCACTTTAAGTATATCATTCCACTGCCTTCTGGCTTTTAGAGTTTCTGCTGAGAAATCAGCTGTTAACCTTATGGGAGTTCCCTTGTTTGTTATTTGTCATTTTTCCCTTGCTGCTTTCAATAATTTTTCCTTGTGTTTAATTTTTGCCAATTTGACTACTATGTGTCTCGGCATGTTTCTCCTTGGGTTTTCCTGTATGGGACTCTCTGTGCTTACTTAACTTGGGTGGCTATTTCCTTTCCCATGTTAGGGAAGTTTTCGACTATAATCTCTTTAAATATTTTCTTGGGACTTTTCTCTCTCTCTTCTCCTTCTCAGACCCCTATAATTCGAATGTTGTTGCACTTAATGTTGTCCCAGAGGTCTCTTAGGCTGTCTTCATTTCTTTTCATCCTTTTTTCTTTATTCTGTTCTGCAGCAGTCAATTACACCATCTGTCTTCCAGGTCCCTTATCCATTCTTCTGCCTCAGTTATTCTGCTATTGATTCCTTCTAGTGTATTTTACCTTTCAGTTATTGTATTGTTCATCTGTTTGTTTGTTCTTTAATTTTTCTAGATGTTTGTTTTTTAATTTTTCTAGGTCTTTGTTAAACATTTCTTGCATCTGCTCGTTCTTTGCCTCCATTCTTTTTCCGAGGTCCTGGATCATCTTCACTATCATTATTCTGAATTCTTTTTCTGGAAGATTGCCTGTCTCTATTTCATTTAGTTGTTTTTCTGGGCTTTTATCTTGTTTCTTCATCTGATACATATCCCTCTGCCTTTACATCTTGTCTGTCTTTCTGTGAATGTGGTTTTTGTTCAACAGGCTGCAGGATTGTATTTCTTCTTACTTCTGCTGTCTGCCCTCTGGTGGATGAGGCTACCTAAGAGGCTTGTGGTAATTTCCTGATGGTTGGGATTGGTGGAGGGTAGAGCTGGCTGTTGCTCTCTGTAGTAGACTCTTATGATGCCTTTTATTTCTGCAGTGTTCATTGTAACTTCTCCTTTTTCATTTCTAATTTTATTGATTTGAGTCCTCTCCCTCTTTTCCTTAATGAGTCTCACTAAAGGTTTATCAATTTTGTTTATCTTCTCAAAGAACCAGCTTTTAGTTTTATTGACCTTTGCTATGGTTTTCTTTGTTTCTGTTTCATTGATATATGCTCTGATCTTTAGGATTTCTTTCTTTCTACTAACTTTGGGTTTTGCTTGTTCTTTTTCCTCTAGTTCCTTTAGATGTAAGCTTAGATTGTTTATTTGAGATTTTTCTTGTTTATTGAGGTAGGATTATATTGCTGTAAACTTCCCTCTTAGAGCTGCTTTTGCTTCATCCGTAGGTTTTGGTTCATCGTGTTTTCATTGTCATTTGTCTCTAGGTATGTTTTGATTTAATCTTTGATTTCTTCAGAGATCTCTTGTTTATTTAATAATGTATTGTTTAGCCTTCATGTGTTTGTGTTTTTTATGATTTTTTCCCTGTAATTGATTTCTAATCTCATAATGTTGTGGTCGTAAAAGATGCTTCATATGATTTCAATTTTCTTAAATTCCCTGAGGCTTTGTTTGTGACCCGAGATGTGATCTACCCTGGAGAATGTTCCATGTGCACTTGAGAAGAGAGTATAATCTGCTGTTTTCAGATGGACTGTCCTATAAATATCAAGTAAATCTATTTGGTCTATTGTGTCATTTAAAGCTTGTGTTTCCTTATTAGTTTTCTGTCTGGATGATCTGTCCATTGTTGTAAGTGAGGTATTAAAGTCCCCCACTATTAGTGTGTTAATGTCGATTTCCTCTTTTTTAGCTGTTAGCATTTGCCTTATGTATTGAGGTGCTCCTATGTTGGGTGCATATATATGTGTAATTTTTATATCTTCTTCTTGAATTGATTCCTTCATCATTATGTAGTGTCCTTCCTTGTCTCTTATAACATTCTTTATTTTAAAGTCTATTTTATCTGATATGAGTATTGCTACTCCAGCTTTGTTTTGATTTCCATTTTCATGGAATATCTTTTTCCATCCTCTCACTTTCAGTCTGTTTGTGTCCCTAGGTCTGAAGTGGGTCTCTTGTAGATAGTATATATATGGGTCTTGTTTTTGTATCCATTCAATGTGCCTGTGTCTTTTGGTTGGAGCATTAACGCATTCATATTTAAAGTAATTATTGATATGTATGTTCCTATTACCATTTTCTTAATTCTTTTGCATTTGTTTTTGTAGGTCCTTTTCTTCTCTTTTGTTTCCTGCCTAGAGAAGTTCCTTTAGCATTTGTTGTAAAGCTGGTTTGGTGGTGCTGAATTCTCTTAGCTTTTGCTTGTCTGTAAAGCTTTTGATTTATCTGTCAAATGTGAACGAGATCCTTTCCGTGTAGAGTAATCTTGGCTGTAGGTTTTTCCTTTTCATCACTTTAATTATATCATGCCACTCCCTTCTGGCTTGTAGAGTTTCTGCTGAGAAATCAGCTGTTAAACTTATAGGAATTCCCTTTTACATTATTTGTCATTTTTCCCTTGTTGCTTTTAATAATTTTTCTTTGTCTTTAATTTTTGTCAATTTGATTACTATATGTCTTGGTGTGTTTCTTCTTGGGTTTATCCTGCCTGGGACTCTCTGCTGTTCCTCGCGTTGGGTACCTATTTCCTTTCCCATGTTAGGGAAGTTTTCTACTATAATCTCTTCAAATATTTTCTCGAGTCCTTTCTCTCTCTCTTCTCCTTCTGGGATCACTATAATGCAAATGTTGGTGCTTTAAATGTTGTCCCAGAAATCTCTTAGGCTGTCTTCATTTCTTTTCATTCTTTTTTCTTTATTCTGTTCGGTGGCAGTGAATTCCACCATTCTGTCTTACAGGTCCTTATCCATTCTTCTGCCTCAGTTATTCTGCTATTGATTCCTTCTAGTGTATTTTTCCTTTCAGTTATTGTATTGTTCATCTCTGTTTGTTTGTTCTTTAATTCTTCTAGGTGTTTGTTAAACATTTCTTGCATCTACTCATTCATTGCCTCCATTCTTTTTCAAGGTCCTGGATCATCTTCACGATCATTATTCTGCACTCTTTTCCTGGAAGTTTGCCTGTCTCCACTTCATTTAGTTGTTTTTCTGGGGTTTTATCTTGTTCCTTCATCTGAGACATAGTCCTCTGCCTTTGCATTTTGTCTGTCTTTCTGTGAATGTGGTTTTTATTCCACAGGCTGCAGGACTGTATTTCTTCTTGCTTGTTCTGGCCGCCTTCTGGTTGATGAGGCTATCTAAATGCTTGTGCAAGCGTCCTGATGGAAGGGATTGGTGGTGGGTGGAGCTGAGTGTTTCTCTGGTGCGCAGAGTTTAGTAAAATTTTAATCTGGTTTTCTGCTGGTGGGTGAGGCTGGGTTCTCCCCCGTTGGTTGTTTGGCCTGTGGCGACCCAGAATTGGAATCTATAGACTCTTTGTGGGGCTAATGGTGGACTCCTGAATGGCTCATGTCAAGGAGTACTTCCCAGAACTTCTGCTGTCAGTGCCCATGGCCCCGCGGTGAGCCACAGCCACCCCCTGCCTTTGCAGGAGACCCTCTAACACTAGCAAGTAGGTATGGTTCAGTCTTCCATGGGGTCACTGCTCCTTTCCCCTGGGTCCTGATATGAACACTACTTTGTGTGTGCCCTCCAAGAGTGGAGTCTCTGTTTCTTCCAGTCCTGTCAAAGTCCTGCAATCCTTTACCGCTAGCCTTCAAAGTCTGATTCTCTGGGAATTCCCCCTCCCATTGCCAAATCACCAGGTTGGGAAGCCTGATGTGGGGCTCAGAACCTTCACTCCAGTGGGTGGACATCTGTGGTATAATTGTTCTCCAATTTGTGAGTCACCCACCCAGTAGTTATGGGATTTGATTTTATTGTGATTGTGCCCCTCATACCATCTCACTGTCGCTTCTCCTTTGTCTTTGGATGTAGCATATCTTTTTTGGTGAGTTCCAGTGTCTTCCTCTCAATGATTGTTCAGCAGTTCTATAAGTTATAATTTAATTTCCATAAAGTTTGCCCATTTTAAATGGTGTACAATCATCATCAATATCTAGTTTTAGAACTTTTCCATCACTTCAAAAAGATATCATATCCATTTGCAATCAATCATCTTTGTTTCCACCACCAGTTCAGAAAACTACTAATCTTTATTCTGTCTCAAAGTATTACCTTTCCTGGATGTTTACATAATGGAATTAGACAACATTTGCATTGGTTTCCTTTAGTTAAAATGAGTGATTTGAGGCATAGCCATGTAATAGCATTTATCAGTAGTTTGTTCTTTTCTTTTTTTAAATTTATTTATTTATTTATTTATGGCTGTTTTGGATCTTCGTTTCTGTGCAAGGGCTTCCTCTAGTTGCGGCGAGCGGGGGCCACTCTTCATCGCAGCGCACGGGCCTCTCTTGTTGCGGAGGACAGGCTCCAGACGTGCAGGCTCAGTAGTTGTGGTTCATGGGCCCATTTGCTCCACGGCATGTGGGATCTTCCCAGACCAGGGCTCGAACCCATGTCCCCTGCACTGGCAGGCAGATTTTCAACCACTGCACCACCAGGGAAGCCCAGTTTGTTCTTTTTTAATGACTGAATAGTATCTTCTTGGATGCATATAGCACATCTTATTTATCCAATTAATAGGCACTTGGATTGTCTCCACTTTTAGGCTATTGTGAATGTTTCTGTGACTATCAATATGTTTTTGTGTGGGTAAATGTTTTCATTTCATTTTTCCTGAGTATATATTTAGGAGGGTTATTGTTGAGTCTTATACTAAATTTGTGTTTAAGTGTCTAGGAAATCAGTAAAATGATTTCAAGGCCACTGTACTATTTCACATTCCCACAGGCAATATGTAAAGTTTCCAGTTTCTCTGCATTTACATTTTTTTTACATCTTTATCGGAGTATAATTGCTTTACAATGGTGTGTTAGTTTCTGCATTATAACAAAGTGAATCAGCTATACATATACCTATATCCCCATATCTCCTCTCTCTTGCATCTCCCTCCCAACCTCCCTATCCCAACCGTCTAGGTGGTCACAAACCACCAAGCTGATCTCCCTGTGCTATGCAGCTGCTTCTCGCTAGCTATTTTTTTTTTTTTTTGATAGTGTATATATGTCCATGCCACTCTCTCACTTCGTCCCAGCTTACTCTTCCCACTCCCGGTGTCCTCAAGTCCATTCTCTATGTCTGCATCTTTATTCCTCCCTTGACCATAGGTGCTTCAGAACCAATTTTTTTCTTCTTTTTTTTAGATTCTATATTTATGTGTTAGCATACGTATTTGTTTTTCTCTTTCTGACTTACTTCACTCTGTATGACAGACTCAACGTCCATCCACCTAACTACAAATAACTCAATTTCGTTTCTATTAATGGCTGAGTAATATTCCATTGTATAAATGTGCCACATCTTCTTTATCCATTCATCTGTCGATGGACACTTAGGTTGCTTCCATGTCCTGGCTCTTGTAAATAGAGCTGCAAGGAACATTGCAGTACATGATTCTTTTTGAATTATGGCTTTCACGGGGTTTATGCCCAGTAGTGGGATTGTTGGGTCATATGGTAGCTCTATTTTTAGTTTTTTAAGGAACCTCCATACTGTTCTCCATAGTGGCTGTATCAATATACATTCCCACCAACAGTGTAAGACAGTTACTTTTCTCCACACCCTCTCCAGCATTTATTGTTTGTAGATTTTTTGATGATGGCCATTCTGACTGGTGTGAGGTGATACTTCATTGTAGTTTTGATTTGCATTTCTCTAATGATTAGTGATGTTGAGCATTGTTTCATGTGTTTGTTGGCAATCTGTATATCTTCTTTGGAGAAATGTCTATTTATGTCTTCAGCCCTTTTTTGGATTGGGTTGTGTGTTTTTTTGACATTGAGCTGCATGAGCTGCTTGTAAATTTTGGAGATTAATCCTTTGTCAGTTGTTTCATTTGCAAATATTTTCTTCCGTTCTGAGGGTTGTCTTTTTGTCTTGTTTAAGGTTTCCTTTGCTGTGCAAACGATTTAAGTTTCATTATGTCCCATTTGTTTATTTTTGCTTTTATTTCCATTTCTCTAGGAGGTGGGTCAAAAAGGATCTTGCTGTGATTTATGTCAAAGAGTGTTCTGCCTATGTTTTCCTGTAAGGATTTTATAGTGTCTGGCCTTACATTTAGGTCTTTAATCCATTTTGAGTTTATTTTTGTGTATGGTGTTAGAGAGTGTTCTACTTTCATTCTTTTACATGTATCTGTCCAGTTTTCCCAACACCACTTACTGAAGAGGCTCTCTTTTCTCCATTGTATATTCTTGCCTGCATTATCAAAAATAAGGTGACCATATGTGCGTGGGTTTATCTCTGGGCTTTCTATCCTGTTCCATTGATCTATATTTCTGTTTTTATGCCAGTACCATACTGTCCTGATTACTGTAGCTTTGTAGTATAAGCTGAAGTCAGGGAGCCTGATTCCTCCAGCTCCGTTTTTCTTTCTGATGATTGCTTTGGCTATTCGGAGTCTTTTGATTTTCCATACAAATTGTGGAATTTTTTGTTCTAGTTCTATGAAAAATGCCATTGGTAGTTTGATAGGGATTGCATTGAATCTGTAGATTGCTTTGCATAGTATAGTCATTTTCACAATGTTGAATTTTCCAATCCAAGGGCATGGTATATCTCTCCATTTGTTTGTATCATCTTTAATTTCTTTCATCAGTGTCTTTTACTTTTCTGCATACAGCTCTTGTCTCCTTAGATAGGTTTACTCCTAGATGTTTTATTTTTCTTGTTGCAATGGTAAATGGGAGTGTTTCCTTAATTTCACTTTCAGATTTTCATCATTAGTGTATAGGAATGCAAGAGATTTCTGTGCATTAATTTTGTCTGTTGTTACTTTACCACAGTCATTGATTAGCTCCAGTAGTTTTCTGGTAGCACCTTTAGGATTCTCTATGTATACTATTATGTCATCTGCAAACAGTGACAACTTTACCTCTTCTCTTCTGTTATGTATTCCTTTTATTTCATTTTGTTCTATGATTGCTGTGGCTAAAACTTCCAAAGCTATGTTGAATAATATTGGTGAGAGTGGAAAACATTGTCATGTTGCTGATCTTAGAGGAAATGTTTTCAGTTTCTCACCACTTAGTTGGTGAAGTTGGCTGTGGGTTTGTAATATATGGCCTTTATTATGTTGAGGTAAGCTCCCTCTATGCCTGCTTACTGGAGGGTTTTCATCATAAATACGTGGTGAATTTTGTTGAAAGCTTTTTCTGCATCTATTGAGATGATCATATAGTTTTTTCTCCTTCAGGTTGTTAATAAGTTTTATCACATTGATTGATTTGCATATATTGAAGAATCCTTGTATTCCTAGGATAAAGCCCACTTGATCATGGTGTATGATCCTTTTAATGTGTTGTTGGATTCTGTTTGCTAGTATTTTGTTGAGGATTTTTGCATCTATGTTCATCAGTGATATTGGCCTGTAGTTTTCTTTCTTCGTGATATCTTTGTCTGGTTTTGGTGTCAGGATGATGGTGGCCTCCTAGAATGAGTTTGGGAGTGTTCCTCCCTCTGCTATATTTTGGAAGAGTTTGAGAAGGATAGGTGTTAGCTATTCTCTAAATGTTTGATAGATTTCATCTGTGAAGCCGTCCAGTCCTGGACTTTTGTTTGTTGGAAGATTTTTAATCACAGTCTCAATTTCAGTGCTTGTGATTGGCCTATTTATATTTCCTATTTCTTCCCAGTTGAGTTTGTCAAGATTGTGCTTTTCTAAGAATTTTTCCATTTCTTCCAGGTCATCCATTTTATTGGCATATAGTTGCTTGTAGTAATCTCTCATGATCCTTTGTATTTCTGCAGTGTCAGTTATTACTTCTTTTTCACTTCTATTGATTTGAGCTTTCTCCATTTTTTCTTAATGAGTCTGGCTAATAGATTGTCAATTTTGTTTATCTTTTCAGAGAACCAGCTTCTAGTTTTATTGATCTTTGCTATTGTTTCCGTCTTTTCCTTTTTATTTATTTCTGATCTGATCTTTATGATTTCTTTTCTTCTGCTAACTTTGAGGGTTTTTTGTTCTTATTTCTCTAATTGCTTTAGGTGTAAGGTTAGGTTGTTTATTTGAGATGTTTCTTGAGGTAGGATGGTATTGCTATAATCTTCCCTCTTAGAACTGCTTTTGCTGCATCCCATAGGTTTTGGGTCGTCGGTTTTTCATTGTCATGTGTTTCCAGGTATTTTTTGATTTACTCTTTGATTTCTTCTGTGATCTCTTCATTATTTAGTAGTGTATTGTTTAGCCTACCTGAATTTGTATTTTTTACAGATAATATTCTGTAATTGATATCTAGTCTCATGGCGTTATCATTGGAAGAGATAGTTGATATGATATGAGCTATTTTCTTAAATTTACCAAGACATGTTTTTTGACCCAAGATATGATCTATCCTGGAGAATGTTCCATGAGCTCTTGAGAAGAAAGTGTATTCTGTTGTTTTTGAATGGAATGTCCTATAAATATCAAGTCCATCTTGTTTAATGTATCATTTAAAACTTTTGTTTCCTTATTTATTTTCATTTTTGTTGATCTGTCCCTTGGTGAAAGTGGGGTGTTAACGTCCCCTACTATGATTGAGTTACTCTCGATTTCCCCTTTTATGGCTGTTAGGATTTGCCTTATGTATTGAAGTGCTCCTATGTTGGGTGCATAAATATTTACAATTGTTATATCTTCTTCTTGGATTGATCCCTTGATCATTATGTAATGTCCTTCTTTGTCTCTTGTAATAGTTTTTATTTTAAAGTCTATTTTGTCTGATATGAGAATTGCTACTCCAGCTTTTGTTTGATTTCCATTTGCATGGAATATGTTTTTCTATCACCTCACTTTCAGTGTGTATGTGTCCTTAGGTCTGAATTTGGTCTCTTATAGACAGCATATATATGGGTCTTGTTTTTGTATCCATTCAGCCAGTGTATATCTTTTGGTTGGAGCATTGAATCCATTTACATTTAAGGTAGTTATCAATATGTATGTTCTTATTACTATTTTCTTAATTGTTTTGGGTTTGTTATTGTAGATCTTTTATTTCTCTTGTGTTTTCTTCCTAGAGAAGTTCCTTTAATATTTGTTGTAAAGCTGGTTTAGTGGTGCTGAATTCTCTTAGCTTTTACTTGTTTGTAAAGGTTTTAATTTCTCTGCTGAATCTGAATGTGGTCCTTGCTGGTAGAGTAATCTTGGTTGTAGGTTTTTCCCTTTCATCACTTTAAATATGTCCTTCCACTCCCTTCTGGCTTGCAGAGTTTCTGCTGAAAGATCAGCTGTTACATTTATTGGAATTCCCTTGTATATTATTTGTTGTTTTTCTCTTTCTTTTAATATTTTTTCTTTGTATTTAATTTTTGATGTTTTGAGTAATATGTGTCTTGGCATGTTTCTCCTTGGATTTTTCCTGTATGGGACTCCCTGTGCTTCCTGGACTTGATTAACTATTTCCTTTCCCATATTAGGGAAGTTTTCAACCATAATCTCTTCAAATATTTTCTCAGTACCTTTCTTTTTCTCTTCTTCTTCTGGGACCCCTACAATTTGAATGTTGGTGCATTTAATGTAGTCCCAGAAGTCTCTGAGACTTTCCTCAATTCTTTGCATTCTTTTACTTTATTGTGCTCTGCAGTAGTTATTTCCACTCTTTTATCTTCCAGGTCACTTATCTGTTCTTCTGCCTCAGTTATTCTGCTATTGATTCCTTCTAGAAAAGTTTCATTTATTGTGTTGTTCATCATTGTTTGTTTGCTCTTTATTTCTTCTAGGTCCTTGTTAAACATTTCTTGTATCTTGTGCATACTGTTTCCAAGATTTTTGATCTTCTTTACTATCATTACTCTGAATTATTATTATTTTTTTTCTTTTTTTGTGGTACGCGGGCCTCTCACTCTTGTGGCCTCTCCTGTTGCGGAGCACAGGCTCCAGACGTGCAGGCTCAGCAGCCATTGCTTACAGACGCAGCCACTCCGCGGCATGTGGGATCCTCCCGGACCAGGGCACGAACCTGTGTCCCCTGCATCAGCAGGCAGACTCAACCACTGCGCCACCAGGGAAGCCCACTCTGAATTATTTTTTAGACTGCCTATTTCCTCTTCATTTGTTTTGTCTGGTGGGTTTTTACCTTGCTCCTTCATCTGCTGTGTGTTTCTCTGTCTTCTCATTTTGCTTATGTTACTGTGCTTTGTGTCTCCTTTTCACAGCCTGCATGTTCACAGTTCCCTGCAGTGTCTGCCCCCAGTGGCTAAGTTTGGTTCAGTGGATTGTGTAGGCTTCTTCTTAGAGGGGACTTGTGCCTGTGTTCTGGTGGATGAGGCTGGATCTTGTCTTCCTGGTGGGCAGGACCGCGTCCGGTGGTGTGTTTTATGGTGTCTGTGACCTCAATATGATTTTAGGCAGCCTCTCTGCTAATGGGTTGTGTTGTGTTCCTGCCTTCCTAGTTGTTTGGCGTACGGTGTCCAGCACTGTAGCTTGTGGTCATTTGGTGGAGCTTTGTCTTAGCATTGAGATGGAGATTTCTGGGAGAGCTTTGCCATCTGATATTACGTGGAGCCACGAGGTCTCTGATGGACCACTGTCCTGAACTCGGCTCTCCCACCTCAGAGGCACAGGCCTGACACACGGCCGGAGCACCAAGACCCAGTGAGCCACATGGGTCAGAAGGAAAAGGAGAAAAAAAGAAAGAAACAAAGAAAAAAATAAAATAAGTTATTAAAATAAAAGAATTATTAAAAATTTAAAAGTAGTATAATAAAGAAGACAGTAACCAAACAAAATAAAGAATCCACCAATGATAACCAGCGCTAAAAACTATACTAAAAAAATAAATAAAAATGGACAGACAGGGCCCTAGGTCAAATGGTAAAAGCAAAGCTATAAAGACAAAATCACACAATGAAGCATACTGATACACACTCACAAAAAGAGAAAAAGGAAAAAGTGTATATCTATATATAAAGAAAAAAGAAGGAGAAGAGCAACCAAATCGGTAAACAGATCTGCCAATGATAATTTCTAAATACTAAACTTAAATAAACATAAAACCAATAACAAATTAGATGCAGAAAGGAAACCCCAACTCTACAGTTGCTCCCAATGTCCACCGCCTCAATTTTGGAATGATTCGTTGTCTGTTCAGGTATTCCTAAGATGCCGGGTACATCAAGTTGATTGTGGATATTTAATCCACTGCTCCTGAGGCTGCTGGAGAGATTTTCCTTTCTCTTCTGTCCGCACAGCTCCTGGGGTTCAGCCTTGGATTTGGCCCTGCCTGTGCATGTAGGTCACCTGAGGGCATCTATTCATCACTCAGACAGGACAGGGTTAAAGTAGCAGCTGATTGGGGGGCTCTGGCTCACTCAGGCCCGAGGGAGGAAGGGATACAGAATGCAGGGCGAGCCTGCAGCAGCAGAAGCCAGCGTGATGTTGCAACAGCCTGATGCATGCCATGTGTTCTCCCGGGGAAGTTGTCCCTGGATCACAGGACCCAGGCAGTGGTGCGCTGCACAGTCTTCTGGGAGGGGAGGTGTGTATAGTGACCTGTGCTTGCCAACAGGCTCCTTGTTGGCTGCAGAAGCAGCCTTAGCATCTCACGCCCATCTGTGGTGTCCCTACTTTTAGCTGGGACTCACGCCCGTCCCTGGAGGTCATTTAGGCGGCGCTCTGAATCCCCTATCCTCGTGCACCCCGAAACAATGGTCTCTTGCCTCTTAGGCCGTTCCAGACTTTTTCCTGGACTTCCTTCCAGCTAGCTGTGGCACACTAGCCCCCTTCAGGCTGTGTTCACACAGCCAACCCCAGTCCTTTCCCTGGGATTTGACCTCCGAAGCCAGAGCCTCAGCTCCCAGCCCCCACCCGCCCTGTTGCGTTAGTAGACAAGCCTCTCGGGCTGGTGAGTGCCGGTTGGCCCTGATCCTCTGTGCAGGAATCTCTATGCTGTGCCTTCTGCACCCCTGTTGCTGTGCTCTCCTTTGTGGCTCCGAATCTTCCCACCCCCCACCACCCCCGTCTCCGCCCACGAAGGGGCTTCCTAGTGTGTGGAAACTTTTCCTCCTTCACAGCTCCCTCCCCGAGGTGCAGGTCCCTTCCCTATTCTTTTGTCTCGTTTTTTTTTTTTTTTTCTTTTGCCCTACCCGGGTACGTGGGGGGTTTCTTGCCTTTTGGGAGGTCTGAGGTCTTCTGCCAGCGTTCAGTAGGTGTTCTGTAGGAGCTGTTCCACATGTAGATGTATTTCTGATGTATTTGTAGGGAGGAAGGTGATCTCCACCTCTTACTCCTCTGCCATCTTGAAGGTCTCTGTCTTTTCTGCATTTTCATCAACACTCTTATTGTCTCTCTTTTTGTTTATATCTTATCTAGTGGGCATCAAGTGGTATCTCATTGTGGTTTTAATTTGCATTTTCCTAGTGACCACTGATGTTGAGCATTTTTTCATGTGCGTATTAGTCATTGTATATCCTCTTTGGTGAAACATCTATACAAATATTTTTATCCATTTTAAACCAGATTATTTGTCTTATTATTGAGGTGTAGCTGTTCTTAATATTTTCTGGGTACAAGGCCTTTACCAATAATATGATTTACAAATATTTTCCTCCAGTCTGTATCTTATCTTTTCACTTTCTTAATGGTAACTTTTTTTTTCAAGTTTTATTCTTTATAAGTGTGGTTTTATTTTTTTTAATTTTTGGCTCTGACCAATTATAATTTTTATTTATTTATTTATGTTTAACATCTTTATTGGAGTATAATTGCTTTACAATGGTGTGTTACTTTCTGCTTTATGTTACTTTCTGCTTTATAACAAAGTGAATCAGCTATATATATACATATATCCCCATATCTCCTCCCTCTTGCGTCTCCCTCCCACTGTCCCTTATCCCACCGCTCTAGGTGGTCACAAAGCATTGAGCTGATCACCCTGTGCTATGTGGCTGCTTCCCACTGGCTATCTATTTTACTACAAAGCTACTGTAATTAATGGTAACTTTGTAGTGCAAATGTTTTTAATTCTGATGAAGTCCAATTAATCATTTTAAAGTTTTATCATCATGTTTTGGTGTAGCTGAAATTTTAAGAATTTTAAGAAATTAGTTTTCTATTTAAACTAGTCAGAGTAGATTTTATTGTTTACATCTAAGAAAACTGACTGACATGATAATTTAGAAAGGAGACCAAAAGAATTCTATTCCTAATCCAGAGATTTTGCTTCCAGGGCGCAAGCTAGTGTGGAATCATAAAACTTTAATTTGGACAGTTATAATTTTTCTTGCTTGCCTTTTCTGCTGCCAACCAGAGAGAGCTATAGGCTCATCTACCAAGGGGTAGTTAATTTTTTTTTTAAATTGAACTATAGCTGATTTACAATGTTATGTTAGTTTCAGATGTATAGTAGTGATTCAGTTATACAAACATATATATCTATTTTTTTCAGATTCTTTTCCTTTATAGGTTATTACAGAATATTGTGTATAGTTTCCTCTGCTATACAGTGGGTCCTTGTTGGTTATCTATTTTATATATAGTAGTGTGTATATGTTAAGCCCAAACTCCTAATTTAACCCTCCCCCCTTCTTGCCCCTTTGGTAACCATCAGTTTGTTTTTTTATATCTGTGGGTCTGTTTCTGTTTTGTATATACATCCATTTGTATCATTTTTTTTCTTTTAGATTCCACATATAAGCAATATCATATAATATTGTCTTTCTCTGTGTGGCTTACTTCACTTAGTATGATAATATCTAGGTGCATCCATGTTGCTGCAAATGGCATTATTTCATTCTTTTTTATGACTGGGTAATATTCCATTATATAAATATACCACGTTTTCTTTATCCATTCATGTGTCAGTAGGCGTTTGGGTTTCTTCCATGTCTTGGCTATTGTAAACAGTACTGTGATGAACATCAGGGTGCATGTATCTTTTCGAACCATGGTTTTCTCCGGATATAACCCAGGAGTGGGATTGCAGGATTATATGGTAGCTCTAATTTTAGTTTTTAAAGGAACCTCCATACTGTTCTCCATAGTGGCTGTCCAAATTTACATTCCCACTGACAGTGTAGGAGGGTTTCATTTTCTCCATACCCTCTCCAGCATTTATTATTTGTAGACTTTTTATATTGGCCATTCTGACTGGTGTGAGGTGATACCTCATTGTATTTTAGATTTACATTTCTCTAATAATTAGCGATGTTGAACGTCTTTTCATGTGCCTCTTGGCCATCTGTATGTCTTCTTTGGAGAAATGTCTATTTAGTTCTTCTGCCCATTTTTTGATTGGGTTGTTTGTGGTTTTTTTGGATATTGAATTGTATGAGCTGTTTGTGTATTTTGAAGATTAATCCCTTGTCAGTCACGTGATTGGCAAATATTTTCTCCCATTCTGTAGGTTGTCTTTTCGTTTTGTTTATGGTTTCTTTGTTGTGCAAAAGCTTTTAAGTTTCATTAGCTCCCATTGGTTTACTTTTGTTTTTATTTCCATTACTCTAGGAGACCGATCCAAAGAGATATTGCTGAGATTTATGTCAAAGAGTGTTCTGCCTATGTTTTTCTCTAGGAGTTTTATAGTATCCTGTCTTACATTTAGGTCTTTAATCCATTTTGAGTTTACTTTTGTGTGTGGTATTAGAGAATGTTCTAATTTCATTCCTTTACATGTGGCTGTCCAGTTTTCCCAGCACCACTTACTGAAAAGACTCTCTTTTCCCCATTTTATATTCTTGCCTCCTTTGTCATAAATTAATTGACCTTAGGTGCATGGGTTTATTTCTGAGCTTTATATCCTGTTCCACTGATCTATATTTCTGTTTTCTGCAGTAGCATACTGTCTTGATTACTGTTGCTTTGTAGTATAGTCTGAAGTCAGAGACTCTGATTCCTCCAGCTCTGTTTTTCTTTCCCAAGATGACTTTGGCTACTCAGGGTCTTTTGTGTTTCCATACAAATTTTTAAATTTTCTGTTCTAGTTCTGTGAAAAATGCCATTAATAATTTAGTAGGGATTGCATTGAATCTATTGATTGCCTTACCAAGGGATATTTTTATCTAAATGGTTGAAGTTGTTTTGATCTAAAACACTGTAGAGATCATAGTGGACATTTTATGTTGCTTCTTGGATCCATGGATCTCATCATATTCATAGATAATTAGGAAGAAAGAGCATATCATGTTGGTGAGGCCTCAAATGGAAAAATAGCACCTCAAAGTTAAAACCTCTTATGATAAACCCATGATTTTTGTCCCCATGGTTCTTAGGAGAAGCTAGTGCTCTGTTTTATTGGGTAAAATTTGGATTGAGAAAAACAGTTCTGAGAGACAGAGGTGAATAATTTAAGCAAGTGTAAAAATACTATTTAATAAACAATTAAGGTAGTTAATCTACTACTTTTTATTGTAAACAACTTAAAGCCACCATGGAATCTCAACGTCTAAGTAAACTTCAGTGAAGCAAGATAAGAACTGCATTATGAGATGGGAGACCCACGTTCAAGGCCTCAACCCAAGGCTAACTAGCTTTGAGATATTGAACAACTCACTTTTCTTATCTGAGCCTCTGTTTTGTCATCTCCAGCATGGACTAGATATTGCAGAGTTCTTTAGGCTTATAACTGTCTATAGATAATCGTCTGGAAACATTTTCTTTTCTACCTCAAAACAGCAGTCTTTATTTTAAGACAGAGTGACCTGGATTTTTTCCACTTTAGGTCCTAGAGTAGAATGAAGTTCCTAAAAAGGTGAGCTGACTAATGTCTGCACACGTTTAAGGAGAGATGCTTATGTAAACGTGGGTATCATATGCTTGGTGTTATTTCCTGCCGTGGGTGTGCTTGAGAGTGGGGCAGAGATGGGCTGGAAAATTGTTGTTCTAACCTGTGATGTTGATCCTTTGCTGTTTATTGGAGACAAGGGCCCCATTGTGCAAAACAAATGTGTGCTTAGTGGAGGTCAAAAGCTAGCCATACACACAATTATGAAGTAACTAAAGTTGCATTCTGCAGTGGTTATTATTTGTATATTCCCTAACGTTTTGGTCATCATATTTAGTAAGACACATATGTAAAACTGCCTGCCACAATAGCTGTCAGAAAGTAGGCGTTCAATGAATATTACTTTCCTACCTCATCTTTCCTATGCCTTGTCCCACAACATGTACTATGCTATTTATCTTTCATTAATATTGTTCTCTGTTTATCCATGTTTCTCAATTAAAATCTGCCTCAGGCTTTGATTCTTTTTTAAACTTTTGCTTTTACTCCAAATTTACCACTGTACATATTTTTGCTTCCTGGACACACTAGGTAACTAGCTAATAGAACCAAAGGGCAATTTATTTAGAGACAAGGTATTAATTTAACACATACTTATTGAGTGCTTACCATATGGTAGGTAATATTCTAGTGATGAAGATACCTTTGAGAACAATGCAAATAACAGGTTATGTCTCCATGGAGCTTACATTCTAAACAGTGAAAAGTAGGGATATGAATCAGTAATAGATATGTCACTTTTGCTGTCCCCATGTCCATTTATCTATTTTCTTATTTCATGGTAACTGCACCCCAATATTTCTATGGAAAACTTGTCATCTTCCTTTGATTTAAAATCTTAGTGGAACTGACTCTCAAGTTACTCCAATCTCCCTTAGCCAGTTTGTGGACACATGGCAATGTTGGACCAATCAGATGCTCCATCATTTTGAGTAACAAAAGGACTGAAAATTACTGGAGTGAATTCAGCTCACAGATGGCACTCCGACAAAGGCCATTGTTTCCTGTTATCTAGAACTTCAGATCTTGACTAATTCCTGTTGGTTGCAAAGGCCTTATTTTTTGACTATTCCTTCCGTGCAATTCTCCTTCAATATTTCTTGTTTAAGTTATTGAGTTTTGTGTTGCTTGGAACCCTGTAAACCTAACTATACTAAATTGGTTAAGTAAGAAGTATTACATTTCTTTACCTCTCTTTATTAACTTAAGTTCAACTCTGTCTCATCCACTGTGTTGGCAGGAAATTAATTTTTATTAGTGGGTCCTCCTTCCCTTTAGGGATAAGAACTCAGGAGGTTCCTGTTTTCTTCAGTCACTTGTCTGCATGGGTCACTGTTGAAATATCCACTATCCCAGCATCTGTGCCATACCAGGGGTAAGAAAATCTTTGATGTGGCTGGACACCTTGAGTTAGGGTTCAGTTTCTATAGGTGCACCATGTAAAACTTAGTATATGAAATATATATAATTTTTCTGAAACTTTGTACTCTCCAGCTAATTATTCTGGTGCAAAACCTCCCTCAGACAGTTAACTTATCTGAGAGTCTATGCAATCTTCTAAGAGCAGAGGGCAAGCTATCATGTTCATTCTGTCTTGTTCACTCACCTGTCTTCTTTTAATGACCTTGAGTTTGTGTACTGAACTCTAGGGAACAATTCAATTATGTATTCATTTAGCATGCATTTATTAAGTTTCTGCTCTGTCCCAGGCCCTGTATGAGGCTCTGGAATTACAAAGAATAATTTATTACAGTTTCTGCTTGACAATGACTCACAGTCAGGGGAAGGGAAGTTGGTTAGCAGTGGCGTGGTGGCTAAATAAGCAAATAATTATGGCAGTGATAAGTGCCACAATAGAGGTATAAAAACAGACATGATGGGAACACAAAGGAAGGTCTTGAATCTGACTGGAGATGTCCAAGGATGGTGTGCAGAAAGAGAGAACAATTGGGTGAGTCTTAGGGAGCAAATAGAAGTTTGATTAATATACAGGTAGAATAGGAGTAGTACATTCCAAACAAAGTAAAAGAGAGAGAGGGAGAGAGAGAGAGAGAGAGAGAAAGAGAGATGGAGGAGGAAGAAGAGGAGGAGCTTGGGAAGGGGAGATGGGGTGAAAGGAAAAGTAGCCTGTGCTAGAAAATGCAGGTAGTCCAATATGACTGATATGACGGGAGTGAAGAATTCACTGGGGGACTCGTGGAAAATGAGCCTGGAAAGGTAGGCAGATGACAAAGCATAGTGTGTAAAAGACGTGTTTTGTAATTAAGATATCCTACGTGAAAATTCAAGTTCTGCCCCTTTGATGCTGTCAAATCAATAAAGTCACTTAACCTAGAGTCATCTGTAAAAGGGAGAAGGTAGCAGTACCTCT
The DNA here is from genome assembly GCF_003676395.1 of Aethalodelphis obliquidens. Classification (NCBI taxonomy): domain Eukaryota; kingdom Metazoa; phylum Chordata; class Mammalia; order Artiodactyla; family Delphinidae; genus Aethalodelphis; species Aethalodelphis obliquidens. The sequence continues at coordinate 26,143,462 of NW_020837946.1, read as the reverse complement.
TTTTTAACATTGTTGTAAGGATTACATGGATTCATGAATGTAAAGTACTTAGAATGGTGTCTGCCATGTAGCAGAATTCAAGAAATCTTTCTTTCTCACCCACCCCCCACCCACCTTGAAATTTATCACAAAAGCCATAAAAGCTGAAGGTTACTGATAAAAAGTGCTTGGTGGATGCATTTGGAAAGTAGTGAAAAATTGATTGAAGAGAGAGGATGAAGCTGGCTTAAAGAGAACCTTTGAAGCTGGGTAGAAGCTTTTGTGAGCTAAAGTCACAAGCTTAAACATTACTTAATTGCAAGCTTAGTATTAAAAATGAAAACAGAAACCAATGATACAAATTGCTACAATCTTGTCAACTAATCAATCAATACTGTCATTTATCCCTGATATTTCTATTTGGTAAAGACCAAAATTCTACTATTTTCAACTTTTACTCTTTTGTACAAATAATATAGATGGGATATTTACATTTGAAGTTTTACTTAAAATTAAGCCATGATATTTTTCAGTTACTCGATAGCCATTTTTCTTCTTTATTTTTTCCTACTTTCTTCCTTCTCCTTAGGAAATCATTGGTAACAACTTGATGTATTTCCCTCCCATATATTTCTCTATGTTCATAAAACTGTATACAAACAAAAACACCTATACTAAACTGTTGTTATTTTCCTAAAAATGGAATAACAATATACATTTCTTTGTTACTTACTTTTATTACATAAAAATACATCAGAGACATCCCGTTAACTGCAGGACTCCCATAATATGGAACATTATGCACATATTGAAAAATACTTATAGAATCTTTAGATCCGTAATAGACCTTAGAGATCACCTAGCTTAGTAACTTGCAAAGATATGTCTCCCCAGTTTAATTATTTTCCTAGTGGGCAGAGATTTTGAACATAAGAGAAGCGTGGAAACCTCTATTAGAGATTACTCTGGCAGTGGTGGGGAAAAACAGTTTGAAGGGATGAATCTGAGACCATCTTTCAGGACACAACTCTAATGATATTTCCCATGGGGAAGTGTTCCCTGATAACCCTGACTAAGATAAGTCACCCTCTTATATGTCCACATAGAATTTCTATTTGTTATTTGTTGCATAATATTAGTAAATTATTACTTATTAATAAACTACTTACTGTCTATCTTTTATGCCTGCTATATATTTATTACCTAATACAGTGCTTGAAAGATTAAAAAAATACTCAGAAATGAATGAATGAGGAGGGCAATTTTTTCAGGGGTGGCAATTATGCAGATGTTGAAACTTGATACAGCAGAGCGGAAGTGAGGGATGAGCGTCCGTGACAAGAAGGTTGCATCAAAGACTCAGACACTGATATTTTCCTTGTGAGTTCATGGCAGTTAAAGTTATGTTCCTTACTGTTTTAGAGATATATGCTAGTCTTTATTGGTCCACTCAGAAATAATTTGACTCTTAGAGACTCGCAGTAACCAAATGCATAGAGGCAGCGTTCATTTAAAATAGGAACTGTCCCTTTAAAGTGCTTACATTCTCAACACAGGTTAGGTCACCCTGTTGCCAGTGCTGAGGTATGTGGGGACTTTAAATCATATTCAGCTGATTGGTTAGTGGAGAAAAGAGAGGTGATGATTTTGAGGCCTATTTTATGTGGGTTGTTTTACCTGACTACAGTCTCTCTGATGTACACAGTGCTACTTTAGTCCCCTTAAATGTTTCAACACTGGCTTCCACTTAACATTCATGCTTTTTTTGTGTCAAAAGTATCAATTAGGGCTTCCCTGGTGGTGCAGTGGTTGAGAGTCCGCCTGCCGATGCAGGGGACATGGGTTCGTGCCCCGGTCCGGGAAGATCCCACATGTCGCGGAGCGGCTGGGCCCGTGAGCCATGGCCGCTGAGCCTGCGCGTCCGCAATGGGAGAGGCCACAACAGTGAGAGGCCCGCATAACGCAAAAAAAAAAAAAAAAAAAGTATCAATTAAGTTATAGCAAAATATTATGGATCTGGAAGACATTCTATCTCTTCTTATTGTTTGTTGATTTAATACATTTAACTCTCAATCTTATTTCCCTTTTTATTGGTTACACTTCTGGTTGTAAGCAACAGAAATCATTCAATTAAAAAAAGGTAATTTATTGGAAATATACCAAGGTAGCTCAAACGGGAGGATGAACCAAATAATGGTGCCTCAGGAAAGGCAGGAATGATGTTGACCTCAGTGGTGAAACTTGTGAAGCCATTCCAGCTGCGTCTACTACATTTTTATTCATTTAATTTCAAGTTCATGGGTGTGAGGCAAGTCCCTGTCAAGCCATGACTATAATAGACAAAGGTCAAGGGAACTTGAATTAAGGCTCAGTTAATAGTAGGATTGACAGAAAAATATTGTTATGAGGTAAATTCCTCAGGAAAATTTGACAGGACACAGTGGCTAATTGAATATGGGATAGGAAAGAAAAGAATGAATTTTAAAAAATGTTAACATTTACAATCTGGGGTGATTGGGAAAATAGTGGTGCCAAGAAAGAAGTTAAAATGTAGAGGGATTTTTATGGGAGGAGGACAGAGGGAATTATTATATGTTTGGCTTCATACATATTTGAATTTATCATGATGGTGACATGTCCAAATTAAGATTTTTAAAGGGAGTTATGGTGAAGATAAGGAATGGAATGGATAAAGAAGATGTAGTACATATATACAATGGAATATTGCTCAGCCATTAAAAAGCATGAAATAATGCCATTTGCAGCAACATGGATGGACCTGGTGATTATCATACTAAATGAAATATTCAGACAGAGAAAGAGAAATATCGTATGATATTGCTTATATGTGGAATCTAAAAAAATGATACAAATGAACTTATTTACAAAACAGAAACAGATTCACAGACAGAGAATGAACTTATTGTTACAAGGGGGGAGGGGTGGGGAGGAGGGCTAGATTGGGAATTTGGGATTGACATGTACATACTGCTATATTTAAAATAGGTAACTAACAAGTACCTACTGTAGAAAAAAAATACTGGAAACATAAAGTCAGGTGTTGGTGTAGCCATGAGATCAGAACACTCCACTTCCTGGAGTGAAGTCTGTGCATCTCTGATTCTTCTAGGTTCCTTGAACATAGGAAACACGCCTTAGCAATCTTTCAGTTTGCTAAGGCTTAGCACTTAGTAGGTGCAAGAGAAGTCATTCTGACAATAAATGTAATTAAAGTTTAGAGGGGAAAGAGCGGAGTGCTAAGGAATTTCCACTTTCTCCTGGAACTGGTTCAAAATTTCACCTTCATTTTTTAAGGCTCTGCCAGCATAAACCTATTTTAAAGGCTACCTTTTTCGATAAACAGAGAGTCCATTTACACCATTATTTCCTCCTGTCAGATATATATGACTAGGGAAGGATTTTTTTCATTTGCCTTCTCTTGGTTGCTGGGTTTATTGCATTACAGATGCTTAAGCCCTAAACATTAGCATCTTGAGAGAAAACAATGAGAAGCATTGAAGTCTGAGTTTTCCTTTGATTCTGACAAAAAAGATCTGGAAAGATAGTATTCCAGAATATTTTTGCTTACTCTTCACTACTTAATCAATACTTCCACCAGCAGCAGGAGACAGGATGTTTTCCTTCACAGTGAAAGTAGAAACTAAGTTAGACACCATGATAATAAGCAACAGTATTGTGGAGATGAATGGGGAGGGATAAAATATGGATTTTATTTGGTTTCATCTTAACTACATTTGTTCTATCTACATTTTATTGCCCACTCATTGCTCCATGTCAGTTCAATTCTATTCTATTTTAACTTGAGATATACACGCAATATAATGCTAGGCACTTTCACTCAAAAACATTTTCCGATCTTGTCACCAGCTAAATTCTCTTCTTATGGAGTTCAAGTTTCCTGTAATGAGTTAGGGATTTTAAGCTCCTATTTTTTAAACTTGTAGACTTTAAACATTTTATTAAAAGTGTATTACTATAATATCTTGGTAAGGGTTACCACTTTATAATTATTTCCATGATAGTTGATATTAAAGGCAATTTAGGGACTTGCATAAAGGATGAGGTCACTTATCTAAAAGTTGTACAAAATTATCAAATTCCTATACAAAATCAGTTGTTATACTATTAAATGAAATACAGATTTTGATGAGTGGAGTTACTAGGCTCTTTAAATGAGTTTGACTCTTCTGGAATCATGTTTGTGGAAAATGACAACAATTTGCTTTCCTAAATGCCATTGATTCTTAATAAGGTAATTTGCATCATCTTTTCTTCTACCCTTACCTATAAAATTATTCACTCTTCTCCATCACATTCCCTTTCATATGTTGCAATAATAGCAAAATGATTGAGCATTGACTAGAACTCTGCTAATCATTTTACATGAGATAGGTACTCATTATGCTGGTTTTACAGAGGAAGAAACCAAGGCCCATAATTGTTCATTAATTTGCTCAAATAAGCAGTAGCATTAACATTCAAATTCAGATGGTTTAACTACAGAATCAGCGTTTTTGACCACTGTTGTCTCCCATTTCTGAGACAGCTGTCTTTGATGTACACATGAACGTGAAAGACATAAGGATGTACATCACAGTTCCTAAAGCAAAGATTTTTTTTTTTCTGGCCTGCTGTGAAGGGTGTTCAATTTGATTGATAGTAGCTATCTTTTATTGAGTGTTTTCAGTACTGTAAAGCCATCCTTACAATAGTGCTATGAGGTAGGTATTAGTGTTTTTAATTCCTCAGATGAGGAAACCGAGCCTAAGGAGAGTGAATAGCTTAACCTAAGGAAGTAGTTGTGACTGGTGATGGTAAAGTCTGTAGAAAGCCAAGTTTCAGAATCTCCATTCAGCATCACAAATACTATTTGTTTTGACTTCAACCTCCCTTCATACTCTAGTTCTGATGATGTATGTGTAGCTGACAACCACCTACTTCAGTGTCAACTGGGGTGCTGGTTAAAAAAGCAGCTCCCAGTTCCAACTGTAGCCATTCAGATTCAGTAGATCCTGTGAGTGGCCCAATAATTTGTATTTTAAACTATTATTCCTTGCCCTTTTTATGCACAATAAGCTTGGAGAACAGCAGCCTTATTTAATATCAGGAAAACGTTCATGAGAGAGATAATGGCTTTTTAATCTTGATTGTTACTTAACTCTTACGTATGCATTTTGAAAAATAAGTGGTAATATTGTACTGAAAACTCTTGCCATGTCACCAGTTAAATAAAACTACAAGGCTTGAAAACTCTCTAAGACCTGACTTAAAATTTCTGGTTTCTGATATAGGAAAAATGATGACAGGAGGAACAACTTGTATGCCAGTTGAAAGATCATGGCCTTGGGGCTGAAAGCCCCAGGGAATTAATTTTAGCCAGAATGGGCAAAGACAGGGAAAAAAAGTATGAACTCTGCAGAACAGATAATTCTATGTTCAGTTTGAATTTTGAATAGAACTCTTCTGCCAGCCGTTAGCACCTGTGGTTTTTATTTAGCATTGTGTAATAGTCTCTCAGTTGTCCAGTGATTTACCAGTTATTTTAGGATTCCTATTTCTTTGGTACTTATCATCCCTACCTACTGAAAAAAGTGAACAATAAGAGTAATCAATTGGGAACATTTTAATGAGGCAATCCAACTCGAAGCTTTGCATTCAAGTATTTGTACAAGTTTGAGGAAGTTATGCCTCCAGCTCTGTTTAACTTGGCCTAATGAATGAGAAAAGATAAAATGATTGGAGAATTTTTGGTAACTTTGAGCAGCAAAAAAAAGTCGTTTATGGGGAGGAGTTTATAGTAGAATGCTCTATGAACAGATGGTTGGTTTAAATTGTTTACGGTGCACTACCAAAAAGGACATGGGAACAGGATTATAATTTGGTCTTGATATGAGGTGAGATTTTAGTCATGTTGTAGAATGTCCTGAATGTTAAGATTTAAGCACAAATGGATGATTATAACCCTATTTTTCTGTTCTTCTGCGTGGTACATGGTTTTCTACACTGCATTGTTCTCGTGAGGTGGAGACTCTGAATATAATTTTCCCTATTTAATTGCTGGAAAAATGTACACTTGTGCATTAGGTCAGCAGTTCCTGGTCCCTAAGGCAGTTAAAAGAGCAAACTCTCCTGATTGGCCCATGTGATGCTGTCTTCCTAAGGTGCAGGGTTTTGTTAACTCTGAACACAGTCCTCTGATAATCTTATTTAGTTAGGTCTCTGAGTACCATTATATTTTTATATCATGGTTTTAGTTTAGGGCCCCTTGGATGAAACTTTAAGCATTTTGTTAGTCTCAACTATATCACAAAGAACTATGAGGCATTTTAGAGAATGTGTAATTAATTTTGGAAGATTATATGACAACTCTAAACTTTAAAGTAAGACAACAAGGTGTGTGTCATTGCCAAATTTAAAGAGAAAATGTTCATTCGTCTTTGACCTTAGAGTCTTTGGGAAGGGGACTATGGTACTTGGAAAGTAGAAGATTAAAATTATTCTGAAGAATGGAGAGGGAACCTGATAAAGTGCTAAATGAATAGCTTTCTACTTAGCAGTGCTAAATTGTGAATAACTCTCTTGTTTTGAAATAGTCTTACATAAAACTGAAGTAGATGTAGCTTTTTCTTCTTTCCATCCTCCTGTTAAAACTGGGGTGGTGACTAGAAAGGGAGACTTGTGCACAAGAAATAGCTAATAGTTATGCCTTGATTTTTATTTCTTTATTGAATTTTATTTGATTTTTTTTATACAACAGGTCCTTATTAGTCATCAGTTTTATACACATCAGTGTATACATGTCAGTCCCAATCGCCCAATTCATCACACCACCACCCCACCCCACCCCCACTGCTTTCCCCTCTTGGTGTCTAAACATTTGTTCTCTACATCTGTGTCTCTGTTTCTGCCTTGTAAACTGGTTCATCTGTACCATTTTTCTACATTCCACATATATGCGATAAAATACAATATTTGTTTTTCTCTTTCTGACTTACTTCACTCTGTATGGAAGTCTCTAGGTCCATCCACATCTCTACAAATGACCCAATTTCGTTCCTTTTTATGGCTGAGTAATATTCCATTGTATATATATACATCTTCTTATTCCATTAGTCTGTCGATGGGCATTTAGGGTACTTCCATGACCTGACTATTGTAAATAGTGCTGCAATGAATATTGGGGTGCATGTGTCTTTTTGAATTATGGTTTCCTCTGCTGGGATTGCTGGGTCATATGGTAATTCTATTTTTAGTTTTTTAAGGAACCTCCATACTGGCTGTATCAATAGTGGCTGTATCAATTCCATTCCGACCAACAGTCCAAGAGGGTTCCCTTTTCTCCACATTCTCTCTAGCATTTGTTGTATGTAGATTTTCTGATGATGACCATTCTGACCCGACTGAGGTGATACCACATTGTAGTTTTGATTTGCATTTCTCTAATAATTAGTGATGTTGAGCAGCTTTTCATGTGCCTCTTGGCCATCTGTATGTCTTCTTTTGAGAAATGCCTATTTAGGTCTTCTGCCCATTTTTTCATTGGGTTGTTTTTTTAATATTGAGCTGCATGAGCTGTTTACGTATTTTGGAGATTAATCCTTTGTCCGTTGATTCATTTGCAAATATTTTCTCCCATTCTGAGGGTTGTCTTTTCGTCTTCTTTATAGTTTCCTTTGCTGTGCAAAAGATTTAAAGTTTCATTAGATCCCATTTGTTTATTTTTGTTTTTATTTCCATTTCTCTAGGAGGTGGGTCAGAAAAGATCTTACTGTGATTTATGTCAAAGAGTGTTCTTCCTAGGTTTTCCTCTAAGAGTTTTATAGTGTCTGGTCTTAATTTAGGTCTTTAATTCATTTTGAGTTTTATTTTTTTGTATGGTGTTAGGGAGTGTTCTAATTTCATTCTTTTACGTGTAGCTGTCCAGTTTTCCGAGTGCCACTTTATTGAAGAGACTATATAACCTTGCCATTGTATAACCTTGCCTCCTTTGTCATAGATTAGTTGACCATAGGTGCATGGGTTTATCTCTGGGCTTTCTGATCTATATTTCTGTTTTTGTGCCAGTATCATATTGTCTTGATAACTGTAGCTTTGTAGTATAGTATGAAGTCAGGGAGTCTGATTCCTCCAGCTCTATTTTTTTGTCCTCAAGATTGCTTTGACTATTCTGGGTCTTTTGTGTCTCCGTACAAATTTTAAGATCTTCTGTTCTAGTTCTGTAAAAAAATGCCATTGGTAGTTTGATAGGGATTGCATTGAATCTGTAGATTGCTTTAGATAGTATATTCATTTTCACAACATTGTTTCTTCCAGTCCAAGAACATGGTATATCTCTGCATCTGTTTGTGTCATCTTTAATTTCTTTCATCAGTGTCTTATAGTTTTCTGAGTACAGGTCTTTTACCTCCTTATGTGGGTTTATTCCTGGGTATTTTATTATTTTTATTGCAATGGTGAATGGGACTGTTTACTTAATTTCTCTTTCTGATCTTTCACTGTCAGTGTATAGGAGTGCAAGAGATTTCTGTGCATTAATTTTGTATTTTACCAGATTCATTGCTTAGCTCTAGTAGTTTTCTGGTGGCATCTTTAGGATTTTCTATGTATAGTATCATGTCATCTGCAAACAGTGACAGTTTTACTTCTTTTCCAATTTGTATTCCTTTTATTTCTTTTTCTTCTCTGATTGCCATGGCTAGGACTTCCAAAACTATGTTGAATGATGGTGGCGAGAGTGGATATCTATGTCTCATTCCTGATCTTAGAAGAAATGCTTTCAGTTTTTCACCATTGAGAATGATGTTTGCTGTGAGTTTGTTGTATACATCCTTTATTATGTTGAGGTAGTTTCCCTCTATGCCCACTTTCTGGAAAGTTTTTAACATAAATGGGTGTTGAATTTTGTTGAAAGCTTTTTCTGCATCTATTGAGATGATCATACGGTTTTTATTCTTCAGTTTGTTAATATGGTGTATCACATTAATTGATTGGCGTATATTGGAGAATCCTTGCATCCCTGGGATAAACCCCACTTGATCATGGTGTATGATCCTTTTAATGTGTCGTTGGATTCTGTTTGCTAGTATTTTGTTGAGGATTTTTGCATCTATGTTCATCAGTGATATTGGACTGTAGTTTTCTTTCTTTGTGACATCTTTGTCTGTTTTTGGTATCAGGATAAAGGTGGCCTCGTAGAATGAGTTTGGCAATGTTCCTCCCTCTGCTATATTTTGGAAGAGTTTGAGAAGGATAGGTGTTAGCTCTTCTCTAAATGCTTGATAGATTTCGCCTGTGAAGCCATCCAGTCCTGGGCTTTTGTTTGTTGGAAGATTTTTAATCACAGTTTCAATTTCAGTGCTTGTGATTGGTCTGTTTCTATTTTCTATTTCTTCCTGGTTCAGTCTTGGAAGGTTGTGCTTTTCTAAGAATTTGTCCATTTCTTCCAGGTTTTCCATTTTATTGGCATAGAGTTGCTTGTAGTAGTCTCTTAGGATGCTGTGTATTTCAGTGGTGTCCATTGTAACTTCTCCTTTTTCATTTCTAATATTATTGATTTGAGTCCTCTCCCTCTTTTTCTTGGTGAGTCTGGCTAATGGTTTATCAATTTTGTTTATCTTTTCAACAAACCAGCTTTTAGTTTCATTGATTTTTGTCATGGTTTTCTTTGTTTCTATTTCATCTATTTATGCTCTGATCTTTAGGATATCTTTCCTTCTACTGACTTTGGGTGTTTTTTTGTTTGTTTGTTTGTTTTTGAGGTACACGGGCCTCTCACTGTTGTGGCCTCTCCCGTTGCAGAGCACAGGCTCCGGATGCACAGGCTCAGCGGCCATGGCCCACGGGCCCAGCCGCTCCGTGGCATGTGGCACCTTCCCGGACCGGGGCACGAACACGTGTCACCTGCATCGGCAGGCGGACTCTCAACCACTGTGCCACCAAGGAAACCCTAACTTTGGATTTTGTTTTTTCTTTTTTCTCTAGTTCCTTTAGGTGTAGGGTTAGATTCTTTATTTGTGATTTTTCTTGTTTCTTGAGGTAGGATTATATTGCTGTAAACTTCCCTCTTAGAACTGCTTTTGATGCATCCCATAGGTTTTGGATCGTCGTGTTTTCATTGTCATTTGTCTCTACGTATTTTTTGATTTCCTCTTTGATTTCTTCAGTGGTCTCTTGGTTATTTAGTAATGTATTGTTTAGCCTCCATGTGTTTGGGTTTTTTATGTTTTTTTCCCTGTAATTGATTTCTAATCTCAGCATTGTGGTTGGAAAAGATGCTTGATATGATTTCAATTTTCTTAAATTCATTGAGGCTTGATATGTGATACAAGATGAGAGCTATCCTGGAGAATGTTCCATGTGCACTTGAGTAGAAAGTGTAATCTGCTGTTTTCAGATGGAATGTCCTATAAATATCAAATCTATCTGGTCTATTGTGTCATTTAAAGCTTGTGCTTCCTTATTAATTTTCTGTCTGGATGATCTGTCCACTGGTGTAAGTGAGGTGTTAAAGTCCCCCACTATTACTGTGTTACTGTCCATTTACTCTTTTTTAGCTGTTAGCATTTGCCTTATGTATTGAGGTGCTCCAATGTTGGGTGCATATATATTTGTAATTGTTATATCTTCTTCTTGGATTGATCCCTTGATCATTATGTAGTGTCCTTCCTTGTCTCTTATAACATTCTTTATTTTATTTTATCTGAAATGGGTATTTTTTCTGAAATGGGTATTGCTACTCCAGCTTTCTTTTAATTTCCATTTGCATGGAATATCTTTTTCCACCCCCTCACTTTTAGTCTGTTTGCATCCCAAGGTCTGAAGTGGGTCTCTTGTAGATAGCATATATATGGGTCTTGTTTTTGTATCCATTCAGTGATCCTGTGTCTTTTGTTTGGAGCATTTAATCCATTCACATTTAAGGTAATTATTGATATGTATGTTCCATTTACCATTTTCTTAATTCTTTTGGTTTTGTTTTTGTAGGTCCTTTTCTTCTCTTTTGTTTCCCACTTAGAGAAGTTCCTTTAGCATTTGTTGCAGAGAATTTCCTTTAGCATTTGTAGTAAAGCTGGTTTGGTGGTGCTGAATTCTCTTAGTTTTTGCTTGTCTATAAAGCGGTTGATTTCTCCATTGAATCTGAATGAGATCCTTGCTGGGTAGAGTAATCTTGGTTGTAGCTTCTTCCTTTTCATCACTTTAAATATATCGTGCCACTCCCTTCTGGCTTGTAGAATTTCTGCTGAGAAATCAGCTGTTAACCTTATGGGAATTCCCTTGTATGTTATTTGTCGTTTTTCCCTTGTTGCTTTTAATAATTTTTCTTTGTCTTTAATTTTTGTCAGTTTGATTACTATGTGTCTGAGTGTGTTTCTCCTTGGGTTTATCTTGCTTGGGATTCTCTGCACTTCCTGGACTTGGGTAGCTATTTTCTTTCCCATGTTAGGGAAGTTTTCTACTATAATCTCTTCAAATATTTTCTCGAGTCCTTTCTCTCTCTCTTCTCCTTCTGGGACCCCTATAATGCGAATGTTGGTTTCTTTAATGTTTTCTAAAAGTCTCTTAGGCTGACTTCTTTTCTTTCATTCTTTTTTCTCTATTCTGTTCTGTGGCAGTGAATTTCACCATTCTGTCTTACAGGTCCCTTATCCATTCTTCTACCTCATTTATTCTGCTATTGATTCCGTCTAGTGTATTTTTCATTTCAGTTATTGTATTGTTCATCTCTGTTTGTTCTTTAATTCTTCTAGGTGTTTATTCTTTAATTTTTCTAGGTCTTTGTTAAACATTTCTTGCATCTTCTTCATCTTTGCCTCCATTCTTTTTCCAAGGGTCTGGATCATCTTCAGTATCATTATTCTGGACTCTTTATCTGGAAGGTTGCCTATCTCCACTTCATTTAGTTGTTTTTCTGGAGTTTTATCTTGTTCCTTCATCTGGTACCTAGTCCTCTGTCTTTTCGTTTTGTCTCTCTTTCTGTGAATGTGGTTTTCATTCCACAGGCTGCAGGACTGTAGTTCTTGCTTTCTCATGTCTTGCTTTTTAATTTGGAGTTTGTTAGATTAAGGAAGATAGCCAGATATTTAGATTTTCTTGTAGTAGTATATATTCTGATGCTCATAATTCTGAATTGTTCTGTTCAATTAAATAGTTTATATTTAGTTTGAAGTTATGTATTTAAAACTTTGGTTCAGGAGATAGCTATTTCTAAATAAAAATATATGTTTACAAACAAATTTAGTACTAAAAATTTTTCCTATACATGTTGCCTTATACCTGGTTAACAGTTCTATGAATCTGATCACAGATCTGGCTCACAGCTGAAATGGGAAGATTTTTGTTTTTTTAATGACAAAATGTTGAGCCTTAAAGATCACACTCTCTGAGGGAGATTGGCCGAGTCTTCTAGGTTAAACAGGTCTTCAAGAAGATGATCCTGCAAGAACTAATCTCAGTTATTATCAGACTCAAGTGGCAACCCTCTGAGACTTAGTGACCAATGAAGTTGAGAAAGGTAGGGAAGAGCAGCACCAAGAAGGGAAGTAACTTCAGGTGAAAGATTTTCTTGCCGAGTGGCAGGACCACGAAGAACAAGAAGCTCACATCAGCAGGCCTGTCATCATCATCCCCACACTGCCTCAAATGGATAAATCTTATGGACTCAGAGGAGACCCTAAGAATGAAAAGGGTTTCTCATTTTCTGAAGGCTTAAATTTAAGTCAGAGGTTTGGAAAACTGAAAACTTTTCATGATTAGGGTGTCTTGAGATTGCAAAAATAACAGTAGTGACAATGATAAATAAGCTAACACTTCTATGGCACTAACTATATGCTGGATATTGTTGTAAGCACTCCATCTATAAATCACTCATTTAATTCTCAGTATGATCCTATTGGATAAGTAATGTCTTTTTTTATTGGAGTATAGTTGATTTACAATGTTGTGTTAGTTTCAGGTGTACAGCAGAGTGAATCAGTTATACATATACATATATTCATTCTTTTTTAGTTTCTTTTCTCATATAGGTTATCACAGAATATTGAGTAGAGCTCCCTGTGGTGTAGAGTAGGTCCTTATTGGTTTTCTGTCTTATATATAGTAGTGGATAAGTAATGTCTTTATTCTGATTATACAGATGAGAAACAGGCACAGAAAAGGCAAGTAGGCAGTTTTCCGGAGTTCACGCATTTAGTAGGTGGTGGAGTCAGGAACTGAACCAGGCAGTCGGACTCCCAGGTCTGTGTTCTCAGTAACAAACTGCACAAGGAACCAGATTCCTAAAACATATTGCCACCAAGGGAGGCTGTGCATGTCTAGATTCAAAGTGCTGGAAGCAGTGGAAACAGGCTATGTATCTGGCCTTCTAAAACAATAAAAATTCATCTGTTTTCTGGGAAGGAATCATTTTGGGCTATTTCCTATTTAGGGGCTTCTTGATATCTATTTCTGGAAGGCACCTGAGGGGTCATGCACCAGCTGCCAGTGGCGAAGGGGTATTAATCAAATGATCATTAATAAGCACCATAGGAACAAGTTCATTTCAGAGTTATCAAAAATGATCTTTTGTTCTTCTCTCTCTTCAAAGGAAAGCCATTGAGGGACAGGGAAACCAACTGCTAGAACTCTCTGTCTGGTTTAATCAGACAATGAGCCATTGAATCAAGCCAGTGTCCTTAGCTGCCCTTTTTTAGCTGCTCCTTGATTAGGCCAAGTGTAATGTGAGTGACAGAGACATGTTGGATGTTTGAGCCACATATTCTGATGAGTTAGCAGTCAGTTGCTGCTGTCACACAGCTTCTTAAAAGGAGCATTAGGATATCCTGTGGGGAAATAAGCAATGTTTCAAATGCCAAAAGGCTGCTTGAGGAGGGACTGCCCACAGTGGCACACACTTGCTTAGGCACACAGCCAGCCCTTCCGTGACTGACAGATATACTTTTCCCTTCATTTGTGATACTGCTCCTTCATTTGTGCTGGGAAAGGTATGAAGGGAACCTTTGAAGGAGGAGGGACCATGCATAATCATGTCATCTTTCTTTTGTTTAATGCAAATTCGTTATGGAAAGAAAAATGACAGTCCACTCTTGTAACCATTACCAAAATCTACGAATACACATTGCTGTGCATCGGATTTGTATGTTTCTAGGATTTTTCCGTGGGGACAAATTCATTGGCATTGATTACGTGCTTTTGTTAACTTGAAAGTGTCTTAGGAGAAATAGGCAGTGAATCTCCAAGAGTTCTCAGTGGATCTACTTTACGTGGAAATACATAATTCCTAAGGTATTATATAGTAGGGTTAAAACGTACAGTCATAACTCGGGTGTATAGAAATGATTGTTTATTTTTCTATTATTGACTAATTAATCCCTTACTCGCTCCACTGGTTGAAGACTGTTACTCTTGCCTCTTAAGCTTAGTTCAGTTATTTCCAGTTTATTCCGTCAAATTCTGAGATTATCTTTCTGGCCCCATTCTTTGATTGTCTCTGGAGATGATCTGCTGTGTGGTTTATAACTCATCCTGCCATTGGGAGAGAAGTGTCTTGGTCCTTGTTGGCTTCCACTGAGGTGTGCAGCATCTGGTGCTGATGTACTTGGCCTGGCTCTCTTAGGTTCTCTTAGACCACAGGTCCTCTGAGCACTTCCTTGTTTTTCCTTAGAGGATGCTCAAGTACTCATAGCGGCTTTGTATTGCAGAAAGTGACTTTGTGGCACTCTAGGAGGCTGCCTGTGGCTCAGCTGTCTAGAGCCTTCCCCAGCCATTGTGCTGGCCCTTGCGCCATGTTGCTTTGGTGTCATGCTGAACTTTCCTAAGAACTTGCAGGGTTCCCTGGCTATGCTCTGAGAAACAAAACATTTGCATCCCTGCTATGGGTGTTTTAATTGCTCTTTTATTCTGGAGTTTTAATCATAGTGGGGTGGCTGGGTATGTAGACTGTAAGTTATTCATCCACCCGTGTCAGCGTGCTACAATATGCCCGATCTCTGTAAGCCTCACATAGGGCTCATCTCCTCTCGCCCACCCACCTCCCATTGAAGGCTTTATCTACCTTTTAGTGTTGGAAAAACCTCATGTTTCATCCCTGCTCTAAGTTTTGTACTATAAATACTATGCTGAGTCACTTGAGCTCTGGCTTATTGGGACCCACAAATCGGTTTTCTCACAATAATAGCTGAAAGCCTTGCTTTTCAGACTGTTGTCTCAGCTACTGACTTTTAAAAAGCCAGTTTTGAATACCAAAGCTGAGGAATGATATTTTGGTTCTCTCCTGGAAGGAAGGAATTCAGTGGGTAGAGTAGCAAACATGAGGGACACCTGGGGAAGAAAATGCATCAGTTACTATTTCAAAAATATTATCCTAGCTATAACACTTTTTTTTTTAACTGCATGCACTTAAAAAAAAAGTTCAGTCTCTCCTCTTTTATTTTCTTTCTCTATTCTTTGATGACATTGAAACTTCTTCATTACTGGGTAAAGTTCTGTGCAACTGCAACTTAACCCCTGCTCCCCCAAATCAGAGTGCTCCCCATCTATAGACCATGTAAAATGGGTGCTGACTATGAGGGAGGTGCTATTACGATTTTTCAGATGAGAAAACAGATTTAGAGAGATTATGTCCAGATTAACTTAGCTAGTAAGTGATGAAGCTGGGATTCAAACTCAGGTCTGTAACTTCCTATCTAAAATTTCTAAAGTTGACATTATACTGCCATTTCCAATTTGAGTCTATTTCAAGCTTATCAAACAGACATTAAGCTAAGTCCATTTGAATACATTACATGGAAATTAATTTCCTACAAAAGGATTTTATATGTATACAATTAGAAAATTACATACAATTTTTATATTTGAAAGAAAATCAGCTCTCTAGTTTCTAATAATCTCAAAGTTTTTTCTGGATAGCTAATAAAAAATCATGATTATGGGCTTACCTGGTGGCACAGTGGTTGAGAGTCCGCCTGCCGATGCAGGGGACGCGGGTTTATGGCCCGGTCCGGGAGGATCCCACGTGCCATGGAGCGGCTGGGCCCGTGGGCCATGGCCACTGGGCCTGCGCGTCCGGAGCCTGTGCTCTGCAGTGGGAGAGGCCACAGCAGTGAGAGGCCCATGTACCGCAAACAAACAAACAAACAAAAATCATGATTAAATAGTGCTTAAGTGGTTCTTTAGGTATAAGCCCAGTTGTCTGGCAATCTAAAATGTGCCAGTAGGTCTTCAAAGAATACTGGAATTACAAATACCAATTGTATGTTTTTCCATATGATACCTTTGTAGAGAATTTAATTTGCCTGATAGACCTTATATCCATTAAGAAGGAAATGAAAGTAAAAGAGAAAGAACATAAGAATAAATTATTGGATGGAAACTTTGAATAGTTTTTAGATTACTTCTAAAACTAAAATTAAATAGTACAAGATAAATAAACATGAGTAGAAAAAAGCTCATGTAATATTGACAGGTGATTTCATTGTTTCAAGTAGTAGACATGTCAGCAGTTGATATCTGTGATAAATTTACGTCATACTCATAAACACACCAGAAACCCTTTCTTAATAATACCAGATGCATTTTAATAGGAATTTTTAAAACTCTTGTACTTTGAAATGCTGATAAGCCCCAGAGGTGTATCCTACATTAGCTAAAAATGAATTATCGATTTTGGATTTCTATTTCCTCAAATCACCACCAAGTTCAGTTACAACACATTGCTAAGGAGTTAATTTTCAAACCAATGAGTGGAGAGAAGGGCTAGTGATAAGAGAAGGAGACAAAAGCAATTATAACTGGTAAAACTCTCTCCATGTGAATATTGTTTTTTCTTTTGTAATTGCTGTGTGTTCCAGCAGGAATGACAACTGCCTAATTCAGTTTGGTTGGAGTAACAGGCATGGGATTTCAGTAAAGACTTTATGTACAGGACAGCAAGTTTGCTCCAACATGGAACTGCCATCCTCCTCCAGTCGTGAGCCTGCCACACACAAATAACATACTTAGCACCTGCCAAAAGAGCCCCCTGAAGTATTGAGTAGTGACATACCCGAGTGTTCTCTACGTTTTACAGCAGCAATATTCAACTCTGTTCAATTGTAGTGTTAATCAAATATGATACCCTGATTCCAAGGTGGATGTCTTGTACCACCCATTTGTAGTAAGCTACCACATTTCCCTGAATGGTGTTTCATTTTACATGAAAACTGTAAGACAGCAGTGATTCTTTTAGGATCAGTGGTGAAGTGATTCATCGGGTACTGTTGACAGATGATGTGCTTGTGCTTAGTCTGGTCTTGCACTGAGGCTAGAGCAGTCTGTTATCCTACAAAACACATGCCGTTTCCTCTTCCACACTACTCTCCAGTACTACTAATCTTTGCAGGCTGAAAGAACAATACTATAGCAATTGGTTCTCTTCCTGTAGAATATGGTGCTTTGATCCTCCTGGCCTGGGGGAAGGCAGCATAATTCACAATCCTTTTTTAAGATCCTCTTGCATGATCCATTTTTGTTTATGGCAGGATCTGAAATAACATAAGAGGTTGTATAATTATATAATGAAATTATCTTCCAAATTAATAAGGTGCTATTTTCAGATTTCTTATCTTGTCTCAATATGCTATTCAAGTTCTAAAGGCCATTGTAAATTTTATAGGAGCCTGGATTTCCTATAATAACAATAGCCAGGACATGCAAGCAACCTAAGTGTCCAACAACAGATGAATGGATAAAGAAGATGTGGCACATATATACAATGGAATATTACTCAGCCATAAAAAGAAATGAAATTGAGTTATTTGTAGTGAGGTGGATGGACCTAGAGTCTGTCATACAGAGTGAAGTAAGTCAGAAAGAGAAAAACAAATACCGTATGCTAACGCATATATATGGAATCTAAGGAAAAAAAGAAAAAAAAAGGTCATGAAGAACCTAGGGGTAAGATGGGAATAAAGACACAGACCTACTAGAGAATGGGCTTAAGGATATGGGGAGGGGGAAGGGTAAGCTGTGACAAAGTGAGAGAGTGGCATGGACATATATACACTACCAAACATAAAATAGATAGCTAGTGGGAAGCAGCCACATAGCACAGGGAGATCAGCTCGGTGGTTTGTGACCAATAGGGAGGGAGACGCAAGAAGGAAGAGATATGGGAATATATGTATATGTATAACTGATTTACTTTGTTATAAAGCAGAAATTAACACACCATTGTAAAGCAATTATACTCCAATAAAGATGTTAATAATAATAATAATAATAAAGCCTGTATCCTTAATTCTTTCCATATTTATGTATATATGTATATAATGATGCCACACTTGAAATGTTCAACTTTTATATATTAAAGACTTTATAATACAGCCCAATAGTGAAGGTTCATTTGATCTTTGAAAAGAATCAGGAAAACAGAATTTTATAGTGGGTAAACTAATTCATTATATTAAAACAAGGTATCCTTATGCATTTAAGTAAAGATATGCATTTTAATTTCAATAATTAACTTCACATTCTTTTATTTTTTAATAGAAATGATCTTGTCTCGAGGAACTGTTTTTGGCTGTGTTAGTGTTCTTGGGAGAATGCCATTGATCCCTGTTTAATTACTACTGCATGATTAAAAATCAGTCTAATGACATCTGGTGAGGATGGTAGGATGAATGTTGTACAATTTATTAACTTCCAACATTACCCAATACATATGCTTGCATTCTCTTATAATTTATTGTAATATATGAATATTGCAGATAAAGTAGAAAATAAAAACATTACATATCATCATACCACCATTTTTAGTGTCATATATTTTGTCAACTTAGCAACATGAGGAGTGCATTGCTGTAGCCTCAATGTGAAAATTAAAACATTATGGATAAGGCTAAAATCTTCTTTGACAACACTCCTCTCTATGCAAAAACGCTTCCTGCTGTAGAGAAGAATATTATTACCAGTTTGATTATATCCTTTCAGACCTTTTTCCAGTTGTTTACAGACAAAAATCACATGGTGTTCATTTTTGCCTCTGTGTGTTTTATTAATGTTATATGGTAGGTATTATTCTGTAAATTGCCTTTCTCACTCCCCAGTATGGCTCAGAAATCTTTCTATCTAGGCCTTAGCACTAATTAGTAGGGGAATCTTGAGACGACAACTTAATATTTGTGCCTCAGTTTCCTCACACATAAAGTGAGAATAACAACGGAATCAGCATGTCAGGCTTGTTGAAGGATGAAGTGGGTTAACACACATGAAGCACTTAGAACAGTGCCAATACACAAAGTAAACGCTGTGTCAGTGTTTCCTCTTTGTGCGTAAAGATCTACTTTAATCTTTTCACCTGTGCAAAATATTCCACAAAATTGGCACACTCTGTCATATCTCCATTAGATATTTTGAAGTAAAGTTTGGAATTACCCACAGAAGGCTCAACTTTATTAAAAAAATGTAACTTTTTTTTTTGTTTTTATGAATGATCTGATCTATTTCACTTGCTAAAAATTAAACTTTAAGTTTAATCTGCTCAATGTTGTATTGAGTCCAATGCTGCAGTTCAAACACTCCTTTTAGGTAACTCTGTCCATGCTTGGTTGACCTATGTAGATGCTCAATTTTTCCACATCCCATCTGCTCACCCTGTTCCTCTTCAAGGTGGCATCTGGTTGTTTGGCTTACATGATTTGGTGGTGGAGAAAGGAAGGGGGCCCGGATTGATGTAGTGTCTCTGGATCCTTGTTGATACCTACAGAGGGACTGAGCTGGTCTGCTCTCTGTGCTGTCTATCATTTTGCTCATGTTTTAGTATTTCTCTAGATTACATACTGAGAAAAGTAATTACCATAGAGTATGCACATTTTACATTATATATTTTACTATATAATGACAAATTATGCTACAAAGTGGCTAGACCGACGTACACTCACATTATGAATGACTTGAGAGGATCCTTTACTCACCAGTACCAGACATTTTACGTAACTTATTCCACTTACATTCTCTCAACAATCCTCCACAGGAGGGATTCTTATTCCCACTTTATATATTAAAACACTGAGGTTCAAAGAGTTAAAGCAACGTGTTCAAGGTCACACAGATAGTAAGCGGCTAATTTGGGAACCTTTTTAAGCAAAGCATGACATCTACTATTTAATCCCTCCATTCCAGAAATCAGTCTCTATTTTGGGTTAAACTTTATGATACTGATTACAATTGTTTTCTCATGTCCTAGTTAATAATCTATGATAAAATGAAAAATGATACGCAAGGACGGACAAATGATGCTATTTCCTTAGTTAGCTCAGTTTAAACACCTATTTACTGGTCAAAGGCAAATAGTTGACCTCACATGTTTTTGACTTGCAGTCATTAGTGATACAGAAGAACACAACTCAGTTGGATGAAGGGCTGATCTGCAAGTAGGTTTAGCACTAGGAATTGTGAGGCCTGAGGCATAGCCCCAAGACTCTAATCATCAGGGGTGCACTGGTGCAGAGGGACACATACCTTCAGAGTCTATATCACCTGCTATTACAAGCATCTTTATTGAGACTGACAGAATTCCTCAGGTCAGAAAACAGAACTCTTTCAGCTGGGTCATGATATTTAAAAATCTCTCCTTTGGTCTCTTGCCTGGCCAAACTCTCCTCGGCAGAACAAACTGTTGGATAATGAAACATATATGCTGTAGTTGGAAAGTGATGTCCTATTTACAGCACCCACTTCAGCCCGAGGCACATCTCTGGCTGCTCCATTTCTATCTATAAGTTAAAGCAATGGCCTCGGCAAGCAGTACACTCTGTACAGCAGCTGCAACTCGTTATCGGCTTTGTCCAGAATAACAAACAGAACAAACACATTTTGCAAGGGCTTTTTCCCCCTCTTATGTAGAGAAGGAGGAATTAAGCAATCAGTGAAATGCTGATTGATCAGTTGTGCTGACTTAGAGAAGTTCAAGGCCGCATTAGTACTATTAACCCCTGAAAAACAACAACAAAAAAGTTTTTAGAACTTTCTTTGAACCAATATTTTTGAGCTAAAAAGTTATAAATTTCCCCAAAGGGAAAAATGGGAAAATACTTGTGCTTCACTTAGCATAATTTACTCATCCAGATTGTTTGTAATGTAATGATGGTTAATTATTTTTGTAAAGAGAATTCATGTTATTTGGCAGATGTTGGTTGACCACAGAGTACTGGAGTTGCATGAACTGAAGGGTATAATGAAACTCAATTTTAGCAAACCATCCCATTCCTATGCTTTAACTTTGACTTCAGCCACCAACTCCTGTGGCCACATTTAGACCTCTCTTTACCAGAAATTGAACCACCTCCAAAATTCAAGCATCCCTCTTTCCACATACCCCTTCCTTATTCTTTGACCTCATGCACTCAAGTATTCCCGCTGTTAACATTTTTTTGAGCATCTCTTTTTTTTTTTTTTTAACGTAGCTTAGATTAGGGTCTACCATTATAATCGTTCCTTTGCAGATATTCTCAACTTCCCCACCCTTGTTTCTCTCTAACTGAACTGGCAAAACTCAGACCTTTGGTGAACAATCCTCCATCTCCATGCCTGTACTCATATATTTGAACATGGCTGGAGAAAACCACATACATGGACATTCTGGTGTCGCTATAAATTCATGATCACCAACCTCAAATGGGCATCTAATACTACTGGATCTCCTGCAGTGGTTCTTTAATGAGAACATGATCTGACTCTTCACAGGAATTATTTTAAACCTTTCCATCCTCAGTTAAAAACCATGCCTCTTATTTCATGTAAAGTAGGAACTATCAAGTGACCATGCTTTCATCTTTATACCACCAAGTCTACCCATCTTCAGCTAGAGAAGGGATATTTCATACATCTACTCCTACTGCCCTCCTGTTACAATGGTGGAAATGTGCCCCTTCCTATGAGTCCTTTTCCATGTTCTCTAGATTTCATCTTGACTCTCCCAAAGTCATCACCTTTTAGTTATACTCTGATGCAAATTTACCCCTCCCTTTCAGATAGAGCAGTCTCATCAAGTGCAGGTATGCCCTGGTCACTTTCCATTTACACACACACACACACACACACACACACACACAGCAAATAAACTCTCCCTTGCTTCAAATTCTCATCCAGTTTCTATTATTTTACTTAACTGCTTTTCTTCCCATGTTGTCTCCATTTCTTTATGTCCCATTCACTCTATGCACTTCAATCTGGCTTCTCCCTTCACCACTAAAATTAAATTAAATATGTGGTCTCAGATAAATTCTAGCCTTGACCGGATCCACAGGGGAGGGCTGTGGAGCACAAATCACATGGCAGAGTTGTCTGCTCTTGAGGGAAAGGAGTTTGGTCTTTCATGACCCTATGATGGAGCAAGGCAACATTGTCAACCAGGGCAATTCTCTGGAAAAGGTGTCAGATGTGACTGATTAGCAGGCAGCCCACAGTGGCTGGGAGATGGATATGCTGGCCTGGTAGAGGGTCTCTGAGCAGGGCACACAAACAGGTCTGCCACAGTTAGCTTTTTGTGTGGACTTACCTCATATGCAATGCATCCTCTCTAAAGCAATTGAATTGATCTTTTTATAACATAAACAAGATAATTTAACTTTCTTTGTGCTACAGGCTGAATTTTTATGTCCCCCTCACCCCCCTGCAAACCCACCCAAATTCATGTGTTGAAGTTCTAATTCCCAATGCCATGGTATTTGGAGATGTGGCCCTTGGGAAGTAATTATGTCATGAGGGTGGATCTCTCCAGATGGGATTAGTGCCCTTGTAAGAAGAGACACAAGAGAGCTTGCTTCCTCCTTCTTTCTTCATTGTGAGAAAAATAGGAAGAGGGTTCTCAGCAGAACCTGAGCGTGCTGGCACCCTGATATCAGAACTTCTAGCCTCCAGAACTGTGAGAAATCAATGTGTGTTGTTCAAGCCACCCGTCCATAGTATTTAGTTTAGCAGCCTGAGCAGACTGACACCATGTTAAAATCCCTCGGTGGCTTCCTATTGTACTATGAATGATAAATCTACACCTTAACATGTCCTACCAACCCCTACAGGAGCTGGAGTCTGACTATCTCTCAGTTCTCTTCATGTCATACTCCTCCCTTGTTCAGCATCCTTTTATCCCACCAATCAGTCCCTGGAAGGTATCATCAATTCCCAACTCAGAGTCTTCATGAATGGTGTTCCCTCTGGCTAGAATACTTTTCCTCAACATTACCCATTTAATTAATATGAATCATTCCATTTCAGCTTAAATATCATTTCCTCAGACTGTTTCTAACCATCCAATCTAAATTTTGTTCTCCACTATTATTTTCTAGTTAAATACCCTGCTTTTCTCCTGTAGAGTTGTAATTATACATTGTAATATAATTTGTAATTATATGCTATGTGATTAATTACTAAACTGTCTTAATACACTGAAAGCCCTGATTCATTCATATTTGCAACCATCTCCTATGAGGTATCATGAGGTTTGGGGCCATGTCAGTTCACTTCATCATTGCCTAATGGAGTATTGGGTATGAGGTAAAATATACTCAACTTGTTGAATGAATAAATGAATGAATGGATAAATGATGAATAAATTAGACATACAAAATCAGAGGATCAAGAAACACTCACTTGTTCTCTGGTTATCCCTTAACAATTCTATTAAGGCTATTAATATAAGGTCATTTGATGTTTAATCAAATTGATGTTCTTCTGTGCTCTCTTCTGAGATCATAGCCTTGGTAGATATTCTCTCATTAACTCACGTGTCTCTGTCACTTATGTGGCATTGACTTGCCCAGTTTTTAGAGAAACTGGGATATTGAAAGGTTAATTGACTTGGCTAAGAATAGAACAAGTTTACAACAGAGCCAGGGATAGAATTTGCCTCTACTTCTTAACTAGTTTAGCATTTTGCACACTTGTTAGTGGTTAAAGAAAACATATTGGGAATATATCCACATCAGTAGGTTTGTAAAACTGGAAAATTCCTTCTGAAATGTAGTACTATAAATATTCCTTCTCTGCACATAGCATATTTGATGAGATACACCTTTAGGCCAAGAACTCTTTTTTTCATGGTCATTAATCTTTCTCAATTTCCTTATGAGAAAATGATAAGGACAAAGGTTAAATAACTCAGTCACTGTGGTAGAATTAATTCATGTTAAAGCTTCATTCTGGGGCTTTGAGTTGACTTGTATAAACACTCAGTTATGTTTTTCATCCTCATTTGAAGAAAGGTTTATACACTTAATATTAAAAATCCTAATTCTCCTGATTGCTAAGACTTTAACATATGGAAGGAAGATTAATAGGAACAAGAATGCTTTGAGTCCTTCTAGGGAAACATTTTGTGTAACCTTTTACTTAACTCTTTAGGTACCATTCATACATGAAAATATTACTTAAAATATGTTTAAAGGCATAAATTATTTTCAACTGGCTTTAACGAGAATTTTCCTCATATTAGTTTGAGTATATAGATAATCCTTGAAGTAGAAAAAAAATGACATAATTGCAAATAAAATTGGAGTGAATTTCTGCTGGTTAAGTCAAAGTGTGGTGTGATATTTTGAAGTATAATATATTAAGTATGTAAAAGAATGGTTGTCATATTTCACCTTGAAATTTATCGGGATAGTTAGGAATGTATTTACTGAAGAAATATGTTGATTTGAAGAATTTTTTTAATTGAATTAAAGTATCTAGTACTTTTTATTTTTTTCGCCCTCCCTACTAATTCTAGGTCAGGTGATCTGGCAAGGCCTCTAATTCTATTGGCATTAGAATATAACCTGTCTCCTGGACTTTGGAGCCATGTATTTTCTTCAGAGGAGATAAGGAGAAGTCTCTTATCTTAGGTCTGGAAGAAGCACAGAGTCCAGCATCAGGGTAGTGGAGTAGGTATTTTCCCAGACATAGCACAAGGTTTTCAAGCCTGAAGAAAGAGATTAAGCTCCTTAAAAAAGGACTTTGCTGACTTGGGCCTGGACATGGCAATCCTGTTTCCAGCCATCCTGTGTATAAGCTTTAGCAGCCAAAAGTTTGTTTGTTTTGATTTTGATGTGGCTCATCTTTTCTTAGCTGCTCATATTCAAGATTTGGAAAAGAAGGAACAGTGGTGAGCTGAGTAATTCATTGGATTCTGATGAGGCACTCTTGAGAAATTTTATTATTCCTGAGTTTTAAACCCTTGTAACTTTAATATAAATTGGGTACGAGCCTTTACTTTTTTCTCTACTATTTAGTAATTAAATATATTTTGGTATTCCTGTTGAGTGTTACAGTAGCTATACATTTATAATTTCATGGGTGTTTGGGATTTTATTTATTTTAAAATTTGCTGTTTTTAAATATTAGGCCTTAAGTGTTTGTAATTCAATATTAACCTAAACTTATTTAAAATGTGTTTTATCATAAATTTCTCTTCCATGTGTTTTTCAGAAAGCATTTGGTTTCTTAAAGACATTAATGTGAGAGTTCATGGTTTATTCCTTGTTCTTTGTAGTTACATGTGGAGTGGGTATTCAGTTTTCTCTCGTTAATTAGTTCAGTGTTGATCACTATACCCTTTAGCCAAAATTGGCTGGTGAAGAAGCGTTATTCTTTTTGTTCTCTTGAGAAGTTGTTGGATCTGAAGTGGCTTCTAAGGTGTGGGTCAGCTCCTTTGGAAAGTGAAAGATGATATGAGGGGTTTTTACTTCATAAAGTGCATTAACAGGTGATCCCATTTCATCCTGGGAGTGCTGCTGGAGAGGAATATTGATTTGGAATGTTATGCTTGGGTCTCACAGGTCTTGAGTTTCTTAGGTCTTCAGTTCTTTCTGTTATTCTTTATTGCTCAGTCTTGAGAGTAGAAAATAGATGTCATATCTCTTTTTAAGAATAAACCTGAAAGGCTTTTCAAGAGTGAGCTTTTTGGGGGACAAGTCTGTGTTCGAGTCTTATTTCTATTCTAAGATTTAGCATTGTCCTTGGCATATAAATGGCCTTCAAGAAATATTGAAGGAAAGAGTTATGACCTATGAGAGGGCACAGTTGCTACTATTTCCAATTTGTTCATATAAAACGGAGACAATGGAGAAACTACTTTGGATCATACAACATGAATGATGTATAAAAGAGCCTAAAATAGCAGAAAAGAGTATATATTGTATTTTTAGCTTTATACTGTAGTCAAGAAGCAGTGTGGAGCTGTTTAATGATTTTGATCAGGAAAATATATGAAATAAGAGTATGTAAATAGCAACTTAACTATGGTACAAACAAGATATAGATAAAGTTTGTGAAGTAGGATTTCACATGGCTTTGAAGGATTGACAGGATATAAACAAGTTGAGAAAATTAATCTAACAAATGTACAGCCTCACATTTCTTCATCAGGTAAAATACTGCATCATCTTATGTTGGCTAAATGATTCACAGTCTGTTTTGTTAATTATTCCTCATAGTTTTCTTTAGCAACTCAACTTTATAAAGAGAAAACTTCAGTTGACAGAAGTTGTGTGGTCTTTGACACCATTGGCAGTATGTCAAGTCACTGTGAGATCCGTTTACATATTTTAAATGTATAGTCTTATAATCAAACATTCTTCTTTTGACTTCTCTTTTTTTCTTGTTCCTTGTACTCGTTCTATCATGTCCTAAGCATTTTCTCTGGTGAAATTTGTGTGGCAGGATGAGGAAAAGAAGAGAAAAAGGTAATCAGAGATGGGGAATACTAAGTTGTCTCGGATTCTAGCTGGTGGCCATAGCTGAAGGTGGTAAGTGAACATCAGCAAAACTGGACCCTCCTATTACTGAATGGCTCTAGTCTCTGCCAGGAGTCAGTCTTAGCCTTCAGTGTTAATTTTTTTTTTTTAACACCTTTATTGGAGTATAATTGCTTTACAATGGTGTGTTAGTTTCTGCTTTATAACAAAGTGAATCAGCTATACATATACCTATATCGCCATATCTCCTCCCTCTTGCATCTCCCTCCCACCCTCCCTATCCCACCCCTCTTTTGCATAGGATTTTGCTTTTATTCCTTATAGTACCATTGTGAAATAGCTGTATGTCCTACCTTCAATGTTCAAGAGCCATCTGGGCCCGTTACCGTCCCTGCCCTACATCCTTGTGTCTGCCCAGGAACTGAGCCAAAGACTCTGCTTATAAACTGCAAGAACTGAAAATAACAGCTAAAAAAATGATGGTGCTTCATAGACGTATTTGGTCATTCTTTGTCAGTTAACATGATAAACAATTTTTATTTAAAGGTAAACATTATTTTAAAAGAAGTATTTTCTCTTTAAAAGACTGATTTTCATTGAAATTGATTCTGGTCTCTAAACAGAGAGTTAAAGGCAAAGACAATTTGCAAAATATGCACCCCATTCAGGAGTTTAATTTTGAGTCATTAAAAAAGTTTATTCTTGGATTTGAGTTCTGTTTTCTCAGTTCACTGTGATATTTCAATTGCTTTTAAGTATTAGCAAGATATGTATCGGGATATCTTCACAATAAAGAAATTTCCAAATTTTCTTACCCTGTACATTAAAAAGATGAGAGTTATGTAGTCTAGTGAGTAGCAATTCTTTTCATATAATGTTAACAGAGTGGTCATTAGATCACAGGTGCTCTGATTTGCATATGAACGGGGAAATTAAATGACACCCCTAAAAGAATTTTAGTTGAAGGTTTCAGTAATTTTCATTAGCTATTAATTCTTCAAAACTTATATGAATAGAAAAATAAGAAAAAAATTATGTCCTAATAAAAGACCTGTCTTTTATTTAAAGTTTTATCACACAATAAATTTATCTAGAGGATGTATAATTTTACTATTTGCAAATTTGGAGAAGAACGAGATATATTTTTTTTCTTTTTCTTTTTTTTTTTTGAGATATGTTTTTGAGAGAATCCTTGGTTTGTGTTGGGAGTAGCAATAATTTATAACTAATCTATGTCCCTAAAAACTCGCTTTGTCTTGTTATAATAAAGAAGTATTGATTAATTAATCAAATACTAATTGATTCAGTTAATTAATGGTAGAAAAACAGACATGTACGGACAAGTGACTTTTTAAGTCAGGGTCTTTAATAATTTGAGGAATGCAGTCACCAATTTTAGTACAAATATTTTCTAACTTGACAGCCCTTTTTTTCCAAGTTACATATTGGTGTCCCATCCATAGTAAGTAACATGGTGATAATACTTCTTCCTTTATACAACTTTATTTCTTTCATTTGTCTTACTGTTTTTTACAAAATGTCTAATCATTTCTTTTGTCGGATTTTTATTATTACTGATTAACTTCAACTTCTAATCCCAGTCAATTAGCTTTTAAAAACAAATTTTTGAAACCTTGACACAGTCTGCAACTTTTTAATGCTCAATCCCTTGCTTTTTTGGTCTGCAAAGCTTTCAAGAGTGTTCTCTTGAAATAATCAATCCCTTGAGTCCAATAGCAAAAACGTTATATATTTCCCTCTTCCTTTCAGCTGAGGATGATCTTGATTAAGTCAAGTAGAGGTTAAAAATAAATGACATCAAATAAACAATACCAGAATAAAACACTTAATTCTTCAACACCCCAGGGAATGTCAGCAGTTAAAATCCAAATAGGCATTTTTGACTGTTAGCAGTTTGTAGCATTGAAGGATGAGGATGTTTTTTTTCCTCCTTTCTCCTCTTCTGTGTCTCCTTCTTGTTTTTCTTTTTTCTACAGCATTACTTTCCCCCCAAAATTTTTAACCTCGATAAAATTAAAAAAGGCCCCCCACCTTTCAATCATTCAACTTAGGAATCTCCAAATCTGGAAGAAGAAATAGCTGTATGGTCCATTCATGGAAATTTGCAATACTAGTTTAGAAAGATGGAACTTTACTGTTTGTGAGAGTGGTGATCTGATTGTTAGGAGGGCGGAATATATTTTCCTGGACCAAGTTCCCTTGAAAGCGAGAGGTCGTGAAAGAAATCAGATTTAATGTAACAAATACACTACAAAGGGAATAGAGTAGGAATGTGCGTGGGTGACCTGTTTTTAGTTTAGAAAAAAAAGTCTTCTACGTCATTCCCATGTAACCGGCCGCCCCTTACTTCACGAGGTCAGAAATTTCAAGACACGTTGCACAACTTGCTTCTTTGTGATCCTCAAATATATTTAATTTAAAGAGGATCCAGTACTCTCCCAGCACATGACCTGGAGTACCATGGGTAACCCCTCCTCATGGCTAGGGTTGCTCTTTAGAGCCTTGCAAAATCTTTTGTGTTTACTCTTGGCAAAAGTTAAGAATTAACAAGCCCATCAGAGCTGTTCTGTTCAGCAAAAGACGATTTTGTTGCAATGATAATCATTGTGCAAAAAAGGCTGGTGATGAATTAAATTTTAAAATTTTCCTTAGAAATATTTTACTCTTTAGAGTGACAATTGCCTAATGATTTAGTCATTCCATTTTATGAAATTTATGTTGTAGGCATGTTTAGGCCAAAATTTAAGGAAATGCTTAGGCCAAAATTAAGTGTAGAGTTTGATTTATGTAGTTGTTAATTTCTTTCACTAACTGTTCCATCATTTACAAAATTATTTCTATTGGAAAGGTAGTAATTGTTAGGAACTTACTTTTCTACAGCGATTTCTACTAAAGGCTTTAGATTTGGTATTAACTCAAAAATAATGAGATAACGTTGGCTTATTTAGATATCTATTTCTTATATCTATAAAACAGAGCAATTAGAAAAGATGATTTTAAAAATCACTTTCAACTATATAAAACTATCTATTAGATAATTATCATGTTCTCTGTTTGATGATAGTTTAGGCAATACATTTAAAAAGAGATTAATTTCCTACAAAGTATCTTTTAGTTGAAAACAATCCTTTTTCCTGTTATACAGCATCTGATACATAGAAAGCACTCAATAAATAGTTCCTGAATAGGTTATTCTTTTAGCAATTCTAACTTTATGAGCAATTATGAAAATTCAATGGCATTAAATTATTCAGATTCTGAAATAAGTAACTTAAAGCAATAGGATGTAACACAGAAAAATATAAAATTTCCTTTGCTATTTTAGGTAAGTTGGGCTGAATCAGTTAGCCAACTAGAAGTATGACTTCCAGGACAATTAGTCCCACTAGATAGATTATTGGGAAAAATTTATAGTTTTATTTCTATATTACCTTCTTCATTTTTTATATTATTTTAATTTTAAACATAACAATAAATCAGAGAAGTTATGGATACTTTCTTCTTTCTCATTCTTTGATTTTTACTGAAGTTACATTTTATCCATTTCCAGGTAATGTCATAGTATTTCTGAGCATTGCAACTTCTGCAATCATGTATTCTTTCTGCAAAATTCATCTTAACCAGCCTACTCTTTCTAAGTCATTTCATGTTGTTGCCTCTGTTTTTCCCAGGTATACTTGACATGCTGGAAAAAGAATGGACATTGGCTGAGACCTGAGTTCTGATCTTGGCTTTGCAACTTATTAGCTGTGTGATCATGGGCAAGCTAAACTCTCTGGGACACACTCACCGTCTTCATCTATGACATAGGGATATTATTAGCTACATTTAGTACAGAGATTGCTTTTAAGATTAGCAAAAAAGGCATTCCAAGTGCCTAGCTCAAGGGATGGCACTTAGTAGGTGATCAAAAAATGACAAGTACCTCAACTGTCAAGCAGGATCATATTTATCATCATTGGACTCATTAAAATTGATTTATTTAAATACTTATTTGCACTTACTGGCATAATAGTAAGTGGTATATATATCTCTCTCTATAGATATAGGTGTATGCTAATATATTGTGGTTATAAATTCCAATGTTTTAGCTTCTATTGTAGGATTTTTAAAATTTATACCCAAGAAATTCCTCTTTAAACATTTTTTAGACTTTTAGGAAGATTGAAAGCTTTTGATTAGGAATCCTACATGACATGATTTTAAATTTATAGTTATCTCAATGTCAAAATTTTATTTTTTGTGTTTCAAGTTATTTAATATTTAACTTTCTAGTGACTTTGAGTTTTCTTTCTTAAATTTCACTCTGAATTCTTCCTTCTTTGTATAATTTATGATTCAATGATTTAGAGCTTTAATGATTACAGCTTATTATGACTAACTTTGAGCAGTTGCTATACTGTATGACTGCTACATATGCTTTTTGACCTACTTCTATATAATCAGTCCTCTACAACTTGTATTTGTAGCTTGTTTTTCTTCCTCTTTTTGGACTTACACTTGACCTCCCTTTGCTTGTACTTTAATCTGTTTGTGTTTGACTATGTCTTCAGTTTGCCAAGGTCACTGTGAATTCTGAATCAGCTTTCTAAGGCATTGTCCACTCTGTTCTTCTAATCCCACAAATCATAGAAAGCTTGTTTTACTCACTGGGTAATTCACTACACCCTCCTACATTTATATACATTCTCCAGCAAATGTGTATGCACCTAATAATGGTCTAGAATATATACTCAATGCTCTTGAATTAAAGTAGGTTACGTCTAACGTTTCTACATAGTCTGGTAATAATGTCTCTTTTTTAAAGGCAGGAAATTGGTATGATAAGATTTATTCTTTACAAACACATGCTGCTTGTACCAACTAACCTGTTCTCTTTAAGTTTTTTTTTTTACAAATGGGGTCTTATAATGATTGCTTTTTTTATTATCCTAGAATATAATCACTTGTGCCTTGGATTTTAATGTGTGAAATCATTTTTTCCAGGTCTCTTTTCCAGCTTCATTTTTTCACCTTCCTTTGAATCACTTCAAGCTTTATGCTATCAAATGTTAGATTGATAAGCACATTCATGAACTTGGTTCTTCACCTTCTATTCCTCAAAATGCCAATTGGACCTTAATGAATGTGTCTTACTTGATTGGATTTTCAAAGACATCTGGTTATTTAAAAACCTCATCATCTAACAACCTAACATCTATTGTCATTATTGACAAATCTTCTCCCTGGCCAAACTTTATTTGAGGAATCTTTCTACCAGCTTATCCTACTTTCTATGGTGAGAGAAAGTATATGCTTTTTTATGTAGGTACAAATCCACACCACTTTTCTTCAAAGAGTAGCCCTTTTTTGTCCATATCCTCACTTGTGACAGTGTTCCTTGTTATATTAGGCTAATAAAAATCAGAATTGAACCATAATAATCATGTCTACCTTTTCTATTCTGTCTTCATGCATCCCTGCTCAAACACAAAATAGAACTTTTTTTTTGAGGGAGGTGGTTCTTTATTTTCTTCTACTCTGAGTTTATTTGCTCTCCAGACATACCTTGCTTCTTGCCTTAAATTTATCGTCTTTTGTATAATTCTTAATTGACAGCTCTCTTTTCCTATTCCAAAGCATCTTTACTTCCTCTTATGTTCATCTGACCTAATTTTATTTGTTTCTGCTTAAATAAACGTCATTGATCAGGCAGGAACTCGGCACACAGGAACCAATTCATTCATTCAGTCATTTTTCAGAAGCACCTCTTGCATGCTTGCTATATTAGAGACTTTTTGAAAAATGCATCACTTTCTTAGAGTTGTCTCTATTCATTCCTTAGTAAGACACACTTCAAGAAAGCTGTTGGCAGTTTCTGTACTTTTTAAGAAGGAATTACTAATGCCATTATTTTCTCTTTATTCCAAAACCTAAAGCCTTTATTATCCAGGATGAGCTGGTTTGATTTTTCCCAAATGGTAGCAGGACTCCCTTACTTATATCAATGGATCGTCCAAATGAAGAGGACACTTGAAATTAGTACAAATACAGGCTATATCAATCAGTGTTGCTTTACGTTTCCTTTTAAGAGGCTTTCTTGATCATTAATGGGAATGGATTAATGGGAACAAAAAGATGTAAGAAAAAAAGGAGAGATAGTACTAAGTAAAGGTATATGGAAGTGTTTGACTTCACGAGTTATTTAAAATTCAAATGAAAACAAAATACCACTTCCTGTGCTCAAATAAGCAAATGAAAGATAACACCTAGAGTTGGCAGGGGTGTATTGAAAGGGACATTCACATTGTGATTGGTATTGGGTACATTCTTTTTGAAGAGAAATTTGGCAATGTTTATAAAAAATTGCAATATTGATATGCTTTGTAGCAACAATAGAAACAATGAAAATGAAATATTTTGTAGCCATTTCAATTAAGGTTTGAAAAGAACATGTAATAACATTGAACATACCTTAAATATAATATTACCTCACAAAAGCGTAATGCAAGTTGATCACTGTTTTCAAAATTATGACTTGTATATAGAAATAAATGCTAGAGGAAGATATGCTAAAATATTAACAGAGGTTATGTTTTGGGAGTAGGCTATTGTCTATTTTTCAGTGTTTTCTAAATTTCTTTAAGTAACAGGAAAATAACTACCACTTAGTGCTGGATACAGCACCATTTTCAATACCAGATATCCTAATGACAAATTCATCAATTAAGTCTTCTCAGGGATTTGGGAGGCTGAATGCTTCCATTTCTCTTAAGAAATAATAAATAATTGTATTAGTTAAGGATACTTTTCTTGCTGTCTCTCTATATGTACATACATATTTTAATCTCTCTGCATACACATAAATACATATTTATTCATATATATATAATACATTTTCCAATTTATGGAAGAAATAAAATGCTTTATTAGCACTAGATTAAAAAGTACTAGAATGTTACTTACTTCATCAAAACTGAGAAATGTTTAGTTTCAATAATTCTTAATTTTCCATATGGGGGTGTACAGAGGAAAATAGCCTAATGCTGTAAACTGTGATAACTATAATAAGTGTATCAGTAGAAAAGAAGGGCTAAATTCATAAACAGTATTTTGCTGTTTTGAGTGAGTGACTTATAAGATTAGAGAACCCTTAATGACCTGACTCATACAAAATACATTTCAAATACAGATTCCCCCAACCTTCTGTGTGTACATGTGTTCATGCTTTTACCCTGCTTAGTTGTATGCGGATAGCTTATGTGAGAGGAGGACCATGTAAATGGGATCAGAGAAAAAAATCATTCCAAACTGAAAAATACTTTCTTTTAAAGTGTGCTGAAAAAATGTCTTTCACAAAACTGTAATATTTCTACTATCTTTATGTCTTTCATATTCACTACTAATCAACTCTTATCACCTCACCCCTTTGATCTATCCAAATGTAAACTCCCTAACTAACATAATTTTCTTTTTCAGTTTGGTTGTAGATTTCAGTCCACCCTGAACACTCAAATCTGAAACTACCCACCATTTAATTTATTGGTCTTTCCAATTCCTGAGATGATTGTAGAATCATGATGGATGAATTTTCAGAATATTTAACCAAACTCTCCAAATCTTCTGCCCTTTCCTCTTTTATTATGGTGACTAGAAACATGGACCATAGCCTACATCCAGGACCTGAAAAAAGTGAAAGCCCATTACAACTCTCAGGCTTATATTTTTCTTTAGGTTCTAGAGTTATGGAATTGTACCCTAAAGTTGTTGACATCTTATTGGGAAACCATGCTCAGTTCACCATGCTTTTTGGTCAACTGTTAAAAGTGGTTATGAAGTCACTTACTAATGTCTTTCCTTCTTTAAGTTCTGGACTCCTTAGTACCCCAAAGCGTAGAGAATAAAGGGAGGAAACATACCACAGTGTTCACTGCATGGGTACCTCTGGGTAATGGGACTATGACTGATTTAAATTTGTTGTGCATCTTAAAATTTTTTTGTGATAAGTACATGTTATTTTTCTTATTAGAGAAAGACAAATCCTCACTATATATATATTTTTATGTATAGAGACAAGGATGAGTCCACGACCTAACGTACTTACTGGTCTAAACCAGTAAGCTCTGTTTCTAAGCTCTTAGTTCTTTGAGTTGGGAGTTTTTCTTCTGTTAGTTTCATCCTCCTTCAGTTCACTTTCCATAATCTTTCTTTCACAGTAATTTCACCTTTGTTCAAAACACTTTCATGACCACCAGGGACACTGTTTATGGATTAAGACCAACCATTTTAAAGCACACATAATCTTCCTTGTTACGGTTCCTCTTCATTTCCCCAACCTGTACTGTGCACCTAGGCTTTAGCAGGCTGTTTTAGCTTTTTTTTTTTTTAATATGCCATATGGTTTAATGTATCTGTGCTATTGCTCATGCTGTCCCTTCTGCTTTTTTCCCCTCCATCTACTTGGTATACTCTTTGAATCCTTCAAGATAATATGGTTCAACATAATCACATATTTAAATTTTACTGAACATGCACAAGGGAGTTGATCTTTTCCTTCCTTCCTTCCTTCCTTCCTTTCTCTCTCCCTTTCTCTCTCCCTTTCTCTCTCTCCCTTTCTTTCTTTCTCTTTCTCCATTGTATTTGGACACACTACCATACATTACTTATTTTATTAATTATATACACTAGATTGAGACTGTTTTTTCAGTTTTCTAGCACCAGGAGCTGTGAAGCAGTTTGGCTTCAGAGAATGTTTATACATGAATACATTAAGTAAGGCAGAAGAAGATGGAGTTTAAACTTTGTTCCTTAAAAACAAAAAAATCCTCAAACCCTCCCCCCCAACTTAATTCTAGCACTCATCCTACATCATGAAGTTTACAATCTCTGTGCCATTCTATGTCGTCTTTTCCATTGTGAAAAGTGCTAGGAAAAAGCCTTTATTTCTTGGCCTCCTTTGCAAGGATATCAAAGGACAATACTGCAGAGTTTCCTAATCTACATAAACACATGACTTAAGTGAGAGCTTCCTCCAGCCAATGAGACCCTTTGACTGCCTGATTAAACATGGGATTGAGGGCTAAGTGAATCAATTTCAACTCAGGTTGAAAAACAAATATTCACGTTTTGAGAATTTTATATGTAGCAATTAAACAACTAAAAAAATCTTGACTTAGGAATATGTTCTCATTAAAATCAGTGTTTACCATTATTTCATATACTTTTTACAAATTGAAAAATTAAGAGGGATAGAAATAGGCTACTTTGCTCCAGTTGTGTTTTAGTTGATATTACTGATTGCTTTAAAATTTGGAACAAAGAACAATGCAATGGTAAGAATGTAATACACTATTAACTAAAAAAAAAGAAAAAAAAACACAGTGTAGAAAGGTTTGTTCTCTATTTGTGGAGAAAAGCTTATTCTGATGTCCTTTTTACTCTATGTGATTTCCATTGTCTTTTCCAAGCAGAAAGTTGCAAGTCTTCAGATTCTTTGGGAATTCAAAATGTCTTTTAAGGCAAATTAGGCATTACATCTCACACAAGCGAAAACCTTTGATCCTTAGCATTATTAGAAAGTTGCTACTCTTTCGGGCAAGTGATATTCCTGAGGGTGTCCACTGCTTCTAGATCATTCTATTCAGCTGCATAAGCAATTCCTTTGACAGATGACTTTTTCCACAACACTAACATTATTTCAGCAGGAGCAGGTAGTGTTTGATGTGTTGCAATTTGTATTACATGTCCATCTCTGGACATTACCTCAGGAGGAGGGCTTAAGAGAAGGAGGAGCTATGGCCGAAGACATTTAATGACAGAATGAATGGAATTTCAAAGATCACTGTGCAGTCAGCCTTAAACACTAGATTGCACACCCCCAGCTTTCTTCACATTAATTTAAAAATCTTATAGCAAAATTCTCATAAAGTATATGCAATTTCATTTATTTTTAGTCACAAATCAGCATCTTCAAAATGATGAGGATTTTGACAGCTTGCAAAGTGGTGAAGACCCTGAAGACAGGTTTTGGCTTAAACAATGTGACTGCACACCATCCATGGAAATTTTCAAGACCTGGCATCAGGCTCCTTTCTGTCAAGGTATTATTCCCGTATTCATTGTTTCCAATAAGATTGTATGGGGTGTAGTTTATCATGAAGCAAAGGTGTCACTTACAAAGGAAAAACATAGTTCTGAACTACTAACTTACTAATTTTCACCCAACATAAAGAAGGATCACAATTCCTGTGAATATGTAAAAATGTAAGTGTTCTGTTTAGAAAACAAATTTTTCAAAAGGCTATCAGGTCTCTGCTTGTGCCCAGACACTATTGCTCACACTTTGGGTTCAAGCATGGAGTTGTTTATATGTACATGAGCCACATGGCTGTAGGTAGTGTGTTTAACCCCTATTCTGTGTTGGCTCACCGTAAAGTTTTCTGGGAAGAAATGTTGAGAGGAAAATATCTACATAATTTTGATATTTACAGATCATCATGTAGACAGTTCCTTTGCTTTTTCCTTTTCCCTCTTAGCTCTTCTTTTAGAAGGACAAATTTATTATATTTATTTTGCAGATTAAGACACTAAGGCAATTATCAGCTGATGAGCCTGTCTCTCTGAATGTGTCTGTAACTGAGGAGCAGGTTCAGGAAGAGAACATTAAGTGCTCTTCCCCCGCCCCCACCAGTGAGTTATGAAATTCCTGTAGGAACTTCTGTTCCTTCCTATACCTTTATGAAGACATTTATTTCCCAGAGAAATCTGAAATTACTACAAGGGAACTTTGCTACTGAAAATCATCTTTAGTGAATATAAAATTTAAGTAATCACAGTAGCTTTAAATATATTGCTTCTATAGTAGTAAGAGCTGTAAAAAGTGCAGTAGGAAAAAAAAAACCCCAAACAACCTCTAGCTGTTGATGTAAAAATAGGTTGTAATAGTTTTGAGTGTACTGCTTATACTTTGTGTGCTCAGTGAGTTGGCTAAAAATCCTCCAAATACTTCCCAGCTTCTATTGCTTAGATTGCTCAAGGAAGGATTCAGTATGATTTTAGCCCAAATGATATCTGCAGGGCTAAACAACACCCGTAGATTCTTGTGACCTCCACTGACTGGAGTGGGAAAGAAATAGGGGTGAATAAAAAGCAGAAAGAAGAGGGAGACAGAAAGAGAAAGGAGGTCTGAAGGAGTAGGGATGGTGGGGAGAGAGAGAGAAAGAAAAAGAGATCTCAAGATCTCAAGAGAAAGTATAAGATACTACCATTCTAAATTAAGAAACCCAGGAACAGCCATTTTCTTGGGTTCAGTTTAATTGTACCAAGAGAGCCAGAAAGGAGATATGTTCTAAACCATCATCAACGATAGAGTGACTACATGTAAGCTATGAGAGTGAGTATTTGGTTTCAGTTTAGGGTTAGTAATATCTCAAGGGTACTCCTATATCACTTCAGAGAGAATAACTAGTGATGAATTATATTACTTAAAGTTAGACATGTCTTTTAAGACTTTGAAGTTGTGTCCCTTGGAATATCTTTTTCTTCTCACAAAAATAGGTAGATAGAGTTAGGTGTATCTCCATCAGACATCAGAAACAAAGAAATTGAGTAACTACTTAAAATGGCATAGATGTGACTGATACTAGAAGCCAATTCTCCACTATCATAATAAGCACTCTATACAACCACAACTACAACAAAATAGTTTAATTACGTGGATGGTCCACTGTGAAAGTAGTTCTAGTTCATGGTGGCAAATCTGTTTTAAGGGTCTGCCAAAGTTCACAGCTAAGAATGACAAGTTTCTAGGAGGAATAAGCCATCATTTCACAGTGTAAAAGCCATTACTCATACTCAATCATTTCTGGCCAAAGTTTTGGAGGAATGCCAGGCATGAAAAATAGAAGTTCTTGAACTTCACAGTAGTGAATTACAATTCTATACAGCAATCTAAGGGAACTTGTGTTACTATTCACTTATTTTGAAACAGTCCTCTACCAACTTTTCTTCATGCCTTCACTTTTAAAACTCAATTCTCTTAGCAAGATATATTTAAACTTACTCTTTTTATATGAGTATCCTATTTAAAAGATAGTTAAAATCATTAGGGTATAGTTATATATGGTCAGTGAAGGGCAATGAGACTAGTCACTAAAGGTTAATAACATTATAGCCAGTTATAGATAGTAAATGGATTGTGGACGATACCCTGGGATCAGATATATAAGCACTGCAGTGTAAATGGGTTGCCTTTTCAATGTCTTTGGAGGTCACTTTCCCCTTGGTGAGGGACAAGGAGAGTGGGTTTGACGACAGCAGTGACGCACTTGTACTTTTATGTGGTCCTTCCTCATGCGTTTGTTTGTAGCTAATACTTATAGAGTGTACCTTGTTAATAGGCACAGTTATATTTCACGTATAAGGAAGAAGAAAGAATTTCAAGGTACTCTACATTTTAAAGGAATTTGATATCAAGGGTATAAATGATCAACCACCATAAAATATGAAATCTCTAGAGACAGTAATCTTTTTCTATTAGTATCTAAAATTTTCAGTGCTCATTATTACATTCAGCCAGTTGTACCTTGCAGTGGAAAACACACTGGATAGGAATAAAAGGACCTGGATTCTAACCTTTCTTATGCATTTTTCAATGCTCTGAACTTAGTCAAGTCACATATTCTCTCTGAACCCAAATTTTGTCATCCATAGTATGGAAACAGTTCTTGATTTACTCCAAGAATTGTGTGACCATCACACATGATCAGTGCTTAAAAATCTATAAAATACTTTAAAAGTAAAAATTATTCAGCAAGGTAGCAGGATACAAGATTAAGATACAGAAATTGGTTGCATTTCTTTGCAATAACAATGAAATATCAGAAAGGAAATGTAAACAAACAATTCCTTTTAAAATCACATCAAAAAAATAAAATACTTAGGAACAAACCTCACCAAGGAGGTGAAAGACCTATATACTGAGAACTACAAAATATTAATAATGGAAATTGAGTCATCCCTCAAAGAAATGGAAAGATATCCCCATGCTCTTGAATTGGAAGAATTAATATTTTAAAATGGCCATACTACCTAAAGCAATTTACAGATTTAATGCAATATGTATCAAAATACCCATGATATTTTTCACAGAACTAGAACAGATAATCCTAAAATTTATATGGCATCATAAAAATCCCAGAATTGCCAAAGCAATCCTGAGGAAAAAGAACAAAGCAGGAGGCATAAACCTCTCAGAGTTCAGACAATACTACAAAGCTACAGTAATCAAAACAATGTGATATTGGCACAAAAACAGACATATGGATCAATGGAACAGAAGAGAGAGCCCAGAAGTAAACCTACACACCTATGGACAATTAATCTTCGAGAAAGGAGGCAAGAATATACAATGGAGAAAAGACAGTCTCTTCAGCAAGTGGTATTGGGAAAGTTGGACAGCCACATGTAAATCAATGAAGCTAGAACACACCCTCACAGCATACATAAATATAAACTCAAAATGGCTTAAAGACTTAAATACAAGACAAGACACCATAAAACTTCTAGAAGAGAACATAGGCAAAACATTCTCTGACATAATCGTACTAAAGTTTTCTTAGGTCAGTCTCCCAAGACAATAGAAATAAAACCAAAAATAAACAAATGGGACCTAATCAATTTTATAAGCTTTCGCACAGTGAAGGAAACCATAAACAAAATGAAAAGACAACCTATGGACTGGGAGAAAATATATGCAAATGATGCAGCTGACAAGGGCTTGATTTCCAAAAAGTAAAAACTTGATACTTAAAAAACATTCAATTCTATACATTTTAGTAGAAGGACTTAATAGAAAGTTAGATCAGAGTTTCTTCATGTTTTTGTAGGCTATAAATTATTACAATGACAAGATATCTGATAAAAATTCTTAAATATCTTTGATGATTTTTTCACCTTTGCCTTAATAGCAAGCCTATCTCTAGGAAGATATTGCTTATAATGAATTAGACTCAAGGACTATGAAGCAGATATTTTTTTTCCACTATGTTGAATTCAATTCCAAAAGTTAGGATGTACATCTTACTATCCTATTTATTTATTTATTTAACAAATAAACATGAAACTTGTACCCTGGGAGTATACAGGGAGAATAATAAGTTGAAATAAATGGATAATAAGTGGATAGTCTCTGACTGCAGGAAACTTACAAATTAAAAAATTCTGAGTTCACAAGTCTTAGAAAGTCACTAAGACTAAATAGTTTTATTTTTACTTGCAAATGAATTTGGGAATGAAAGGTATTAAGTTGAAAAGGATAAGTTCCTTATGAATAGAAAAGGATTCAATAAGTACTGCTTCTAACATTAATCCACTCATTTATAAAAATGGTGACCTGTGTTACAATTAAGCCAGGAACCTAACATTCCAAGTGTCCTTCACTCTGGTACTTCAGATATGAATGAACCCCCAGAATCACTATTCCTTTTGAAACGTTTTCATTTTGTAAGATATTATATTCTGATTGTAACATAGAAATAGCTATTTAGCTCAACCTTTGAGGAGCTGTTGTCATTTGATTAGAAATTGGCAACTACAAAAACTCCTACAATTAGAATCATTTAATTATATTGTAGTAGCTTTAAAGACATTCATAGGAAATAAAATTCATTATTATATAGGAGCCTCTTTATACATATTAAAGGTGGGGGTAGGGGTAAATTTATTATGCATCTTCAAGACTAATTATTGTATTAGACTTTTACCACATATAGATACATTTATTTATTCATTTATTGGCTGTGTTGGGTCTTTGTTGCTGTGCATGGGCTTTCTCTAGTTGCGGTGAGCAGGGGCTTCTCTTTGTTGCGGTGTGTGGGCTTCTCATTGCAGAGGCTTCTCTTTGTGGCGTCGCACAGGCTCTAGGCACGCAGGCTCAGTAGTTGTGGCTTGCAGGCTCTAGAACGCAGGTTCAGTAGTTGTGGCGCACGGGCTTAGCTGCTCTGCGGCATGTGGGATCTTCCCGGACTAGGGCTTGAACCCATGTCCCCTGCACTGACAGGCGGATTCTTAACTACTGCGCCACCAGGGAAGTCCCTAGATACATTTTAAGGATGGATTTTATCCATGATAATCCAAATTTTTGAAATAATAAATTGTGTTCCAATCCCAAATGAAATGTTGTAGAATTAGTTCAGATGATTTAGCAACTTTACATATTTTTGCTGGACAATATTTCATTAACTGGGAGGGGGCCTCTCTTTTGAACATTCTTGTTTTATGTACTCTACCATTCATAACCTCCCTTTCTGAGGTATAGACTCATTTGTTTGTCATCAACAGTGTCTTGACATTTTGAGCTTCTTGCCATAAAACCCTTGAAAAAGCTATAGTCGGACAGGACCTAGACTGAGGTAGGCGAGTGGGATGTCTATTGTACAACATTGAAGGAGGCTCTCACTACCAGGCCCACGATGTGCCTCGTCTGATATTGTGCCTTGAGCACCTCACTCGCCTCACCCTGGTCCCAGCCCTGGGTCAGAAGCCAAGAATTCTGGCTGGGGAAATGCCAGGAGAACTGGCACTAGTCTTGGCGTCAGGCAACCCTCTCCTGTTGACGGCACCTTGCGTTTCTATTTGACCATGTGTGGCCAGACTTACTGATAGTTTAAATGCAAATTTAGATCCTACTGCTGTGGAAATAAAGAACATTCCTCTGCTTTCAGGTCTTCATTAGACTTCCTTCATATTTCTGACTAGTACCAAAGGTTGGAGGGTGTAGTAGAGAGTTTCCAAGATCTCTTGGGCAATGGTCATACCAGAGCTCACTTCAAGGCTTCTGGAATTTGCTATGCAAGACTGAATGTCCTTGATGTGACCAGTATTTCCTAGGGTCTTTTCAATGACTGAAGGTTGAAGAAAGCTACATGGGCCAAGGTCGGGCCTGGTGTTGGACTGCTCAGCCCTAGCAATCCCTATCTTACACTTGATTTCCTTCATCTGGTCCAAATGAGTTCAACTCATGAAAATATTTTCAAGGCTCCTCTCTTCTTTTTCTTTTTTTTTTAACTTAATAAATGCCACATACTGATCTTTTAAATTTCACAGGGAGGTTATTGGCTAATGTGAGGTTCTTATAAATGAATCAATAGAGTTGCTGTTATCACTAAGAATTTTACTGAATAAATTTCTTCTGTGATGTAGAACTAAACATAAGATGCATAATAACTTATAACCAAAAAGTAAATATTAGCTAACAGTATTGAAGATTCCTCCCAGATTCAGAACGATTTACCACATGGCAGATGCCCATTAAGTGCTTGTTAGTAAACCTATACTTTATACATGTATTTTGTGGTGGAATTTTTCTGAATGTTTTATTTATAATAAGAAACATAACTAGATTAAAAATTACTTATGAATCTGACTCATTTGTTTATAAATGTTCAGAACATAGAAGTATTCAAGTAAATTAACCGTGTAATTTTTTCCCCCAACATTGGTTTATGTTTAACCAAAGGCAGATGACTTAATATTAACTTAGGATGTTGTAAGGCTATTAACTTAAGATGTTGTAAGGCTTAATTGATTACTGCTGTTACAGTACTTTGAAATCCTGAAGTGTTAGGCATTGTAACTGCAGAGAAGTCTCATTAAATATTCTAGACATAGCAAATTGTGCTGTAATACTGAATCTTAAGTATCCATATTTTGAAAGTATTAACTCTAAGAATAAAAAATAAGATTTCATTTACCAATAAAGAACACTTCAAGATTTTAACTTTTTACCATATTATCTGTGCAATAATAAACTAAAATTCTGGCTGTTAAGGTTCCTACCTTCCAAAGGTTGGTTCAGATTTATTTTATTTCTTAAGAGGATGAGTACTGATGTCAACTAATAGCTGAGAAACCTCAGGTGCACCAGAAATCAAAT
This sequence comes from Aethalodelphis obliquidens, assembly GCF_003676395.1. Taxonomy (NCBI): domain Eukaryota; kingdom Metazoa; phylum Chordata; class Mammalia; order Artiodactyla; family Delphinidae; genus Aethalodelphis; species Aethalodelphis obliquidens. Next base: position 26,099,824 of record NW_020837946.1, on the reverse strand, counting down.
ATTTTATATAGCTTTAGGCCTGGGTGAAAATGGAGATAAACACATGGGGCTTCTATCTTTTCTGATATGCAAATAATTTACATAGACAGATGATTTAACAGCAATACAATCAGACTCCCAGAGTAAATAATTTTCATTTCCATTACTAGCTTAAGGGGATTATTGTAGCTATAATGTTTTATTCAAATCTTTTATGAAACTTATTGCTAAATTAGCTTAAGCTTTACCTCCAGAACATTTTGCTGGTGAATTCTCACACTCAGGGGAAGAAACAATGCTGTTCTTCCCATTTCATAGATGTGTAAGTGCTGTAGTTAATACAAGGACACATGGATGTCTGTTTCTGCACACAAAGCGAATATACATGTAGCAACTCTGGGTAGAATTTTAATTAGGCCTCAAACATCATCTGGATCTTTTAAATTTGGCATTTTGTTAGTGTGCTTATATGTATACCTGAAGCCATATTTGTTGTTTAACCTGGCTTCAGAATGATCTAAACAACTTCTCCTGCTGGATTTTATTTCTTACTCAAGAGCTCATATGCACTGTACTTTATCTCAATACAAAATAAATCAGATTTTTCTTTTCTTTTCCTTTCCTTTATTCCTTTTTCGATTCCATTTTGAGAACAGGTTGTTTAAATCAAAGAATCAGCGAGGATTCCTGCTTTATATGGACGTTAGTAATTCTATAAATACGATATTTTAGGGCAGTGCTGTTTTGTTGACATATTTCTTCCACTTCAACCAAAATATTGTCATGTGTTTGTAACAAAACAGGCTGTTTTTCAATTTCTTTCTTTCTTATATAGTCCTGTAAACTCCACATATACAAAAGTCTAATATGGTAGGTTACCTGGTGTGGGCTACTCCAGGAAGGGCAAGGCAGCTCTCTGCAACTGAGGTAGATCCTGAAGGAACTGACAGCTGGTGACCATCCACTGACCTCACTCCTTGCAGCAGGATGGCAGGTCCTTCCTGGAAGGGGACTGAGAAGAGCATCTCCATGTTTACAGCATCTTTGGTCCTGATAGTCTTGAGAGCTTGAAAATTCAAGGGCCTGGAATCAGAGTGAAGAGTTCTTAAAACCTGCTAGCTCTCTTCAGATTATAGGTTGTAATTAATGACTTGACGTTTTCACTCTGATGATTTACAGATTTACAGGTAAGTCATTCTTGGTTGACCTGGGCATGTTGCAGCTTATCTGTGGCAGTTTTGAATTAAAATTCTTATAAATAAATTTAAGTACAGTCTATGACTGAATTGCTTTTTATCCCCATTTTTAAAAGATTAGAAAACAGAAATAGAAGTAAGCTTAGAAAAAGAAAAAGAGGGGTAATATGTAAGTCAGTTTAGGCTGAAATTTTCTACGTAATGGCTCCATGGGAAGGACTACCGTAGAGTGATGGAGGGTTGTGGATTCCAAGCCACACTGATTGGGTTTAGAAACCACTACTCCTGCATTTACCAGTGAAATGATCTTGACTACTGTAAACCTCAGTTAGCTCAACTGTAAAATGGAAAGCTTAATTTAATCTACCTCAGTGGGGGGCGGGGGAGGGTTGTGAGGATTAGAGAAAAATCCATCAATAGCTAGAGAGGCAGTGCCTAGTACATTTATGTTAACTATTATTAATGATGTCTTAAGGAAGGGATCAGGGTGGGGTTTTCAGTGAGGGCAAAGTGCTCCCAAAACATATTTTTCCAACATAACTTCATGGTTTTATTTGAAGTAAGATACCTTTCTCAGAACAGTAGAAATTTCTCATTCAAATATATATACACAATTTATCTGTGCAACTGCATATAGACTTTAATAAGCATGGGTCACTATGTATGCAATCTTGTTAATGTCTTAATAGGGTCTCATTAAAGCAATGCCAAAGCAATGCCAAATGCCGAAGGGTAGAAATAGGACAGTGATAGGTCAATCTACTTCTATAAGGCATGCTTAAGAAATGTTAATGCTTTACTTTTTTCAAATATAAGGATTATTCCAGAATTAAAAAATAAAACAAAACAAAATGGGATGTGCTTTAACACATGAACTCAAACTAGAGAAAAATTGAAGTATACATGTTGTCCTTAGTTACTCTCCTCAAAATTAATTATACAAATATTTATTGAGTGTCAAGTATGCATCAGTACTATATGTAAACCTCAGTAACAATAACAATAGAAATATAGCAGCCTCAGGGTTTTTTTAGTGGGGGATAAAAATGGACTAATTATCAGTTGTAAACTATTTGGGAATTTGGCATAGAGTTGGAATATTATGAGACTGCATCAGTAAAGGAAAACAAACAAATTTGCTACTGACATACAGTAAAATTGGCAAGCACTTTAGATAAAAAGTAAAGAGAGGAAAGAGAATAATTGGGTTATGTATGCTGAATTCAATTTTCTTTCTTTTCCCCAGTGATGGAAGGTTAAATTTCTGTTAACATAAGATAATAAAATTTTACTTTATTGTGGTAAGAGCACTTAAGATGAGATCCACCCTCTTAACAAACTTTTAAGTGTACGATATATACAGTCTAACAAAAAGTACAATGCTGTATAGCAAATCACTAGCACTTATTCATGTTGAGAACAATTGAGATTTTATGTCCATTGGTTAGCAACTTCCTATTACCTCCTTCCCCTAGCCCCTGACAACTATAATTCTTCTCTCTGATTCTATGAGTTTGACCATTTTAGATATGTCAGATTAGTGAAATCGTGCAGTATTTGTCCTTCTATGATTGGCTTATTTCACTTAGCATAATACCCTCAAGGGCCATTCATGTTGTCATATATAGCAGGATTTCCTTCCTTTTTTAAGACTGAGTAATATTCCATTGTGTGTATGTGCCACATTTTCTTTATCCGTTCATCCATTGATAGACATTTAGTTTGTTTCACTATCTTGGCTATTGTGAAGAGTGCTGTGATGAACATTGGAGTGCTGATATCTCTTTGAGATCCTGATTTCAATTCTTTGGATAAATATCCAGAAGTAGGCTTCCTGGATCAGATAGTTCCAGTTTTAATTTTTTTGAGGAATTTACATACTGTTTTCCACAGTGGCTGTACCATTTTGTATTTCCATCAACAGTGGAATTATTTTTAATTAGAGTAGTAACTATTTAAGTAACTTTATTACCTAGCCTATAGGCCCAGATATGATTTGAAAGTTTCACTCCCAAGAAATGTTAGGAAAAGATGTCAAAGGGAGAGAGACTGTAACTCTAATATCTTACTATTAGAATTAATATCTGTGGGTTTGAAAGATTTGTAAGACTAACCACTACTAGAAAAATATTGAATTAGAAATCTATGTTTTAGAAAAGAGTTCAACCAAACATAAAACAATTAAGTTTAATTTTAAATGTGGTTACAAATAAATATTATATCAAGTATGAAATGAAAAAAATAAATGTTTAATATTTTAAGTATGAAAAGTAATAATGGGGAAGATGCATGTAAGGTAAGAGAGTATATACTTTTACTGTTTTCCGTTGTAATTTTCCCTCTTTCACTGAGTTCATTATTTAATCATTTAGCTGTACTCTGCTAAATAGTTAGTAGATTATCTAACTAAATTAACTTTACTAAGGTGTGAATAAAGCTTAATTATTATATAATGGCTTTATAAAAAGGAATTGCTGTACCGACTTACATCCCTACTTGGTGGACTATGAAAGAGAAAATACTATTAAAGTGGGTGTTCTTTATTCCCTTAACTAGTTTCCCAGGAAATAAACCACGTAGAATTAAATACAGCTATAAATTGCCCATTTCTTCTCATGTTTGTGAGCAAAGCCTAAGAGGAATAGTTAAAATACGACTGGAGTAAAGCAGGAGTGCAATTTGCAAGCCAGTTATGTCTCAGAGAAAGAAAAGTAGAATTATGCTGCATCTTTGCCACCTGATAGCCATTCATTCATTCATTCATTCATCCATTCATCCATTCATTCAACCAATCAGTATTTGCTAGGTATCTACTACAGGTAGGATTCTAGGAGTGATAATTAATCACACCTCCTTCTCAGCCTCTAAATTTAGAATCAACAAGACATAGAATTCAAAGAGATAGAGATCTGAATATCAGCTTGATTACTGTTAAAGATATTTGGAAAACAGGGTCTAGATCTGCAACCAAATGGACTTCTTAGAAATCCCCATTCCCTGAGTCAAATGTATTTGCTCACAACTGCAAATCTCCCACCTTGATGTGCACCTGAAAACAGACTTCTTTGAAAAGACTGTTGAGAAGAGTTGAGCCAGTCTTGCTCAGTTCTATTTCCCAAAGTCACCCATCATACCTGTTACTCTCCCTTGTGGACCCGGGGTTAAATGATCTTTCCAAAATCCCTGAAAGTTAACTTCATGGGCCAAAGTATGAATTCAGAGAGATGCAAAGTGGTTTCCCCAATCACCCACTAAGTGCCAGATGCTGTGTTATGTGCTAGTGATACTGTGTTGGACACAGAAGGCAGGGTCTCTCTCCTTGATGTTGTCTGGTGTTGACTATGATCTTATTGGAGAAATTAGTCAAATAGTTGGGTATACGGCAGTAAATTCTAAGAGCCAATTTTACTTAACCTTAAATTTAGAAGTGACGAATCCTTCAATACCTGTTTAGTTAGTGTACAAAGATGATCAGCTTGAGTTCCTAGCAAGAGGTAGAATTGGGATATGTGGAAAGAAGAGAGGGCAGGAATGAGGTGTCAGGACCTGGGTATATCTGAGTCATTATGCCTAGTGATCTTCAAGGTTTGTTTTTCTGACAAAGTCTCCAAAGACATCTGCAGAACTGACCTTTAATATACAACAATTGATCAAGAGTATAAAACCAAAAACCCAAACTAAGCAAACAAAGAAGCAAACCCAAAACGAGTGAAATCTGTATTTCAACAGGCAGGGTATGGGAGGGAAAGAGAAACCCAGATGGTGAAAGGTGGAAGAGATTATCAAAAGTGCTGTCTCCAGCCCAACCTCATTCATACCCCCTTTCCTTCCCTTACACAGAGCACGATTTCAAACAGTTCCTAATGGATAGGGCTACATATAGATTGGAATAATGGGGCCAGGGTAGAGGAAGTGATTGCCATAGTGTATGAATATTCTTTTCCCCTAAAGCATCTGCTCTTCTCAGTGCTTTTCTCCAGAAGTCTGCCCTCTTTATACTTAAAATAATTCCTCCCCGGTTGGATAGAAAATTATACTCTACTCTTATGTGGAAATGTCTTTCTAAACTGGTTTGCAATTTAGATTATGAATATATAAGCAAATTTGGGCAATAGTTATTTAGGGAATAGTGAGATATATATACATATATATAATGGATAGTTATTTTATCTTTCAAAATCTATGATCTAAGCATTTGCCAAACCCAATGCGCTTGATCTTATTGAAATAAGATTTCCAGATAGAAGCTTAATGTTTCCACTGCCCCTTGTGGTAAGGTTTCCCTTATTATCTTTATTGGACTATGTATATTTGGGTTGATAAGTTACATTGAGTGAAGGATTTATTTACATTTGATTAATGAAAGCAGTTTAAATATCTCTTAACTTCTAAGTTGAAGACTAGTACGATGGAACTCGAAATTTCTTTGTTATATTTCAGCATTTTGTGTCTATTTGGTTGAGTCAATATGAATAAAAGATAGCAACATCAACATATAACTAGTCCTTTGACTCTGAGGCACTTAGATCTAAAATTAGGTAATGAACTAAAAGTTAAATTTTTCTAATTGGCTATGATCTTGAGAGTTGAAGAATATTCTTATAACTTCATATGCACTTAAATAGTGATGAAGAATTAGACTATAATGAAAATGAGTACCCAGTTAAAATTAAGCCACTAAGTGGATCCTGTCACACATGGAATTTAATTTACATGAAGGTTTTACTGAGAAAAGTTATTGGAATATTAGTAAGAGACCCAGAGGGGAAAAAGTGAAATGAAGAGCTGTAAGGACATATTAAAAGAATTGAGACTGCTTATTCCAGATCAGGGAAAAAAATAAAACAAAGAAAAAAAACCCAAAGTAGTCATCTGCCAATAAGGCTTGTATACATATTCATATTTCGGAAAGAGAAAAGTTCTCTGTGTCTCGTGAGAGCAAACTGAACAAAATCTTTCTCAATTCCACTAAGAGAGAGTCAGATTAAACTCACCTTAGAATTTATTGCTTGCTTGTATTGCCCTGTAGTGATTGACCTAGAGAGAGGCAGCAGCTAGTTAGACTCAAATTTCAAGTTGAACTGGGTGAATAATAGTCCATGCTTATTCAACTAATTTTGACGATTAAAAAGTTAATAGCTTTCACTGTTCAAAATAACTTTTGATCTCTTTGAATTTGACTTAGACCTGTCACATGAATTTGCTATGGCAAAAATATGTGAGAATAATATGAGAAATGTAAAATGTTTTTTCTGCGAAATTCATTTGTATAAGCTATTCTAAAACTAAGTAGAAGAATACAGCATTTTCTTTCCATACTCCTATATTTTAGAATACACTGGGTAAGGAGAGCTTTCTCGTTTTTTCTATATTTTCAAAGTGAAAAAGGGACTGAAACAGTTTGTTATGTTAATTCAAGCACTGTCATCCTCTTTCATGTGAAATCCCTAGGAAATTGATATGAATGATCCTTTTGTTTTGAATTACCATGATACTTGTTTTAACTCTGCATAAGATGTATTTGAACACTCACATGCAGCATACTCAGTATGCATATCCTGGGCTAACCATCCACTAACCTTTCTCCCTCAATGTCGCACACATCTCTTTCCCACCATAATATCTCCACATTGACTACACTTAAGGTATTGTAGAAAGGCACTGTTAAATAGTGAAAAGGCAACTCAAAACAGATATTTGCTATTTTAAAATATATATCTAGAATAAACTAAAAACCGAATGGATAATTATGTCTTTCAGTATTTTTAAAATAGTATTTTATTTCTTTATTTTTTAATTTTATTTATTTTTGGCTGCTTTGAGTCTTCCTTGCTGCACGTGGGCTTTCTCCAGTTGTGGTGAGCAGGGACTACTCTTCATTGTGGAACACAAGCTCTAGTCACGTGGGCTTCGGTAGTTGTGGCGGGTGGACTCAGTTATTGCGGCACGTGGGCTTCAGTAGTTGTGGCACGTGGGCTTCAGTAGTTGTGGCACATGGGCTTCAGTAGTTGTGGCACACAGGCTCTAGAGTACAGGCTCAGTGATTGTGATGCACGGGCTCAGTTGCTTCACGGCATGTGAGACCTTCCCAGATCAGGGATCTAACCTGTGTCCCCTGCATTGGCAGGCGGCTTCTTAACCACTGCACCACTAGGGAAGTCCCAGTATTTTTCTTTAGATTGTCACTTAGTGATGCTTTATTAATCCAACAAAAATTAAATGACTACCTACTCTGTACCAGGCACTGATGTTGGCCCTGGAGACAGGCACATCAGTGAACAAAGCAAACCCAAATACTCTGCCCACATAAAGCTCACTTTCTAGTGGGACAAGACAGATGTTTTAAATAAGACACTGGATGATATGTTAGAAGGCAATAAGTGCTGTGAAGAAAGAGTAGACTAAGTACATAGGGTGCTGAGGGGTATATTGTAATTTTATTTATTTCCACTATTTTTCAGATTCTATTCCTGTATAGTTCATTACAGAGTATTCAGTAGAGTTCCCTGCACTATACAGTAGTTTCTCATTAGTTATCTATTTTATATTTAGTATAATATATCTAGTATAATCTGCCAATTTATCCCTCCCCCCCTTTCTCCCCCTGGTAATCATAAGTTTGTTTTCTACATCTGTGATTCTATTTCTGTTTTGTAGATAGGTTCATTTGTATCTTTTTTTTCTTTTTTAGATTCCACTTATAAGTGATATATGATATTTGTCTTTGTCTGACTTACTTCATTCAGTATGACAATCTCTAGGTCCATCCATGTTGCTGTAAATGGCATTATTTCGTTCTTTTTTATGACTGAGTAATATTCCATTGTATATATGTACCACATCTTAATCCATTCCTGTTGATGGACATTTAGGAATATTGCAATTTTAAATAGGTTTTGCCAAGAAGATGGATGACATTTGAGTAAAGACTTGAAGGAATCTTTAAACTTTAGATTCAAAATTTGATGCGTTTCTCTCTTAAAATTTTAACTTTATTACTGAAATCATGAATGGGAAGGAAAGGGTGAATTATTTTTTTAAAGAGAAATCTCTGAAAGGAAAGGATATTTTATTTATCTTTGTGTTTCTAGGTGTTTCAAAGATAATCTTCTTGAGGTTCCTCTATTTTACCATCCAAGCACATAGCTGGCCCTTTTACTACATTGAGGGTGGAAGGGGTGGGGGGGACTGGGGATATTTATCCATGTAGCTCCAAAGCCTAGGATGAAACTTGGCACATGATGGGAGCTAAATGATGTTGTGACCTGAAGGTCTAAACTGTCTTATTGGCATATACATTTTTTGTTAAACAGTTAGGGACCATGTCATGATATAGGTCATTTATTTTGTAGAACTTACACTTATATAGCCTTTGGTTACTTTTCCTGACATTCTGTGAGTGTACAGACTTCTCATTAAGGTTTCCTGTGCACTTTCAGCATTCAAACTACCAAAGTGCTCTGGCAGTAGGCACTTAAATGAACCCTTAAGGTTATAGTATAATTCCTAGACTATGGTCCTCTTTCTACTAGGACTGAGGCTACTAAAATATCTTACGCTGGTAGCAAGGTGATTTCTTTTAGACTTGTTGGAATGAAATAGCATTTGGGAACTTATTAGCTAGAAGAGGGGATTCCAAATAATAGCTCTTTGTTCAGAGTTTCTCCATCAATTCATAGATAAGTCAATTGGCACCCATCATTTTAGACTCATTGGAGGCCAATGTAGTTAAGTGAAATATAAAGGGTACTATAGGCAGTAAATAGAAGCCTTGTAACAATATAACGTGCAGTGGAAAAAAGGATTGGGAAATCTATAAAAGCTGCCGAAAAGAACAAAAAATATAATTAAAGGAGCAAAAAAGAGGTATTGAACACAATCTCAGGGACTATTTCGGGCAACAGTAAATGTCTCCTCAAATATATCTTTAAAGGACAGAAAGCAAAGTAGAAAACTAGTCCCATGGAGAGAGGAAGAAAAATACCAAATAGAATTGTACGAATAGGCTAACAAGAGTCAGATTGCTTATGCTAATTTTTACCTTTCTTTAAAATAATTAGATGTTGTCAGATAGATCAGAGAATTTGAAATTCTTAGATGAGAATAGGATAGAGAAAAGCAAAAGGAACAAAATAAACAGAGGTGATATTTTATGCAGGTATGGCTCAGAGTAGGGTAGATAAATTGGTATATAGAAGACAATTGAAATTTGCAGTTCACACGTCAAGTTTTGCCAAATAAGTACAGTTATTTTAGGTTCTATCAAAGTTAAATATTATTTAAGAAAATGTTTCCTACCTCACCTCCATTTGGTGAAAGCGTGTAGGCTACACATGACTTCCTCAAGAACAGAAAATAATACTTTCAGTAGAAAATATTTTTTGACAGTGAATTTCCATTACTTGGACCAAAGGTTTTCACCTAGTGAAACATGTCAGAGATACCTAGGAGATTTTCCCAATAAACTTAGCCCTACTGAGAACCATCACCATAGACATTTGATTAGTTTATAATGTTCTTTGGAAATACACTGAACATAATCACACTTACTTCCTAAAATCAACAACCTCTGTCTTGAATTATAAGTAAAGAATGATTGACAAATTAGAATAAAATATAAAATAAGAAAATTGTGTTATTAGAAGAAGTGACGTGCAAAGGTGACTTCCTGGATGCAGAGGCAGAATTCAGAACTTGTGTGTTAAGCCAGTCTCTGTCAGGGAACTCTTGTCATCATGTGTATTACATTAATTACTTATTGTGCTTTCCTCTGTGCTGAGTAATTCCAAAAACTTTTTTTAATTTACTGTCTGAGAAGGTAAACCATGACTATTTAAAGAGAAAGTGTCAAGCTTGAGATCTTGAACACTGGTTCCAAGGCTGTAGATAAAACAGAACTTTACCTCAAAGATTATTTGATAAGCTGGGTGAAGGACAACATTCTTTTGGCTAACTCTGCCCATGGACACTCACATACAAACTCACATACACAAACACATATAAAATGTGCCAGACAGTACTTTGTCCAACTTTCTTCAAAATATAAATTGAAATCCATGCATTGTACCTCCAATTAAAAACTAAACTTACTGTTGAGAGGAGTACCATAAACATACCAATTTTAATAGGGAATACTAAAATAGCTTTGGGTGTAAATATAAATTAATGTGTATGCACTGCACATAAACAATACATAGGCACATGGTCTATTGATTGAAAGATAAACACTACATTGAAAAGCAGTCATTCCAGTGTCAAGGGACTTGTGTACTTTACAAGTAAAAGAGGCATCGTATTTCTAAAGAGAAGGTTACTATAGAAAAATAATGAGGTTTTACCATTTTAACTCTTGAAAAGCTGAGTGCTTGTAAAGCTAAAGGAACATAGAGACAGAGGTCTAGAGATCATGTATTGCCTTCCTGCTGTATACTGAGATTGGTGTCTGTGTGTGCGTGTGTGTGTGTGGTAAGACTGGAGGTGGGTGATAGGATAGAAAAGGATTAGACGCTATGGGATCCAGAGCTAAAAAAGTAAGGAAAGTAGTGAATTAGTATGTTTCTATCTTTAATGGCTGCACTTAACCCTTGCAGAGAGAACAGCACAATGATCTTCCTTCCTTCAGCAATTTCAACTCATGGCCAGATTTGTTTCATTCATATCCCTATTCATTCCCCCTAACCTCTGATTATTTTGAAGCCAATGTCAGATATCATATTAGTCTATGCTTAAGTATTTCAGTGTATATCTTTAAAAAATGAAAATTCTTAAAAATATAACCATAATGCCATCATCAATCTTAAAAATTACACTGAATACAATAAAATATCAATTTATTTTCAAATTTTCTAAATTATTGCAGAGATGTTTTCCTTTATAATTTTTTTTTTTTTTTTTTTGCGGTACGTGGGCCTCTCACTGTTGTGGCCTCTCCCGTTGCGGAGCACAGGCTCCGGACACGCAGGCTCAGCGGCCATGGCTCACGGGCCCAGCTGCTCCGCAGCATGTGGGATCTTCCCGGACCGGGGCACAAACCCGTGTCCCCTGCATCGGCAGGCAGACTCTCAACCACTGCACCACCAGGGAAGCCCTATAGTTTATTTTTAATAAAATCAAAATGTTCCCATTATTTTGTCCCATAGAGTTTTTTACAGAGTCTAGATTTTGCACCCCAAAGTGTGGTACTTCTCTCCCCCCTGAATTGTATGGAAATTGAGAATTAGACCCAAATTGTTTCAACAATAGAATTTAGAGTATTTTTGAAGAGTAGATGATGCCTGCTTCTGAGATAAGTTTCTCTAATTGTCCCTCTTTTTAACCAAGAATTTTATAGAAGCTGGTTCAGAGATTAGTATGGTGAAGTAGTCAAATTCAGAATGCCTTGTAGTCTAAAGGGAGAACCAGACATGTATATAACTAACTCTACTAAAAAGCAAAATGCGATATATTTTCAGAAGTTCCACAGTGCTTGCTTTTGTATCAGTATTAATAGAATGATAAAGTTTCAGTTTCTTTATGATCCTAAAGCTCAGGGAGGAGGCAGCCCCTGAGACAACTCCATCAAACACAAGAGCTCTATGGAACACAATTTGATGTATAACTTTGAAGATTCCTTCTAGCTCTAAGCCTCAGAGTAATGAGGAGCTGTATGGTAAAATTCACAAAGTTTTTGCAAACTCATGAATTTCCCTTAAGCTATACTTGACAAAGCTAGGGAATATTAAGAGGGAAAAGACAGACACATAGCATTACAGCTAAACTGAAGTATTTCTGGATTGTCAATAACTCTACAAGTAGACTTAGGATAGACAATGTATCAACATGCTTCAGTTCCTCTTTCAAGCAAAACAAAATAAAACACCTGCCTGTGACAAGAGCCATACGTTTGAAGAAAACAGGAGAGTGACTCAGAATCTAGATAGCATGGTTTCATCAAATATACTGTTCATTTATTTAATACCTTTATGTAGTATACTTTTGGAGTTTTTCAACTAGTTGTACTTTATATTTTGTATTCTGCTATGATTCATGAATCTGTTTCTTTAGGCACAGACAGCGCACATTGTCCTGGAAGATGGAACTAAGATGAAAGGTTACTCCTTTGGCCATCCATCCTCTGTTGCTGGTGAAGTGGTTTTTAATACTGGCCTAGCAGGGTGAGTAATGCTTCTATTCCAAGGCTTTATTCTTCCTCTATATAGAGGAATAACTGGATGATCTTATTCATGGTGGGAAATTGAAATCACCACATCATCATCATAATACTACACATTGTCCTGACGTTGCCCTGTGCTTGCTCAAGCCAACCCTGAAAAGGGCCATAGACACAAACTCCTCCCTGTGGCTGTAAATGGAAGAGAATACAGACACTGGTGTTCCCCTGCTAAAAAAGAACAAAATTAATTCTAGAAACTTAGGATACAAAGACACAAGTTATGTGAGATTACCAAGTGGTTTCTGTAAGGTGGGGGGTCAGTATCAATCTGATTTAAGGTGAAAATCGAACAGGGAAAAGGATGGGTAGCACTCTCTAGTGCCATTCCATTAGTGAAATTAAGAATCAACTTTGCACATCTAATATGAACTATTATAAAGAGCTAAGAAATTCCTTAGGTATTATAGTGCAAAATTATATAAAATACAATATATAATTTACACTCTAATAAGAAAGGTAAAATAACAGATACATTTATTATCTTAAAGTAATACACAGGAGAGCAGGTTCATAGACCGGATATTTTCAAAATTTATCAACTGAGACTGAATTCAGTATTTAATTTCTGCTAATAGGTGTAGAGCAACAAAGGTAAGAGTTGCTACAGAAATCATGTAGCTGTTCTTATCTAGCCAACAAATATTCATCTGGGAACCAGGTGGCTGAAGTTCTGGTCTCAGTTCTAATGGTAACTGATTATGTGATATTGAGAAAATCACTTAACCTTTCTGAATCTTAGTTTCCACATGTAAAGTGTGAGGGGATTGGATTAGATAGTAATTTATGGCTAGGAATTTAAAAAATTACATCTTAAAAAATTAGATGGTTTCAAAAGGTTTCCATTAGAGATTCAGTAGACTAAACTGTAAAATATTTGATGAATTCTTTAGGGAAATTCAGTTAGCCTTTTAAAGACAAGGAGGCATTGGGTTAACTGGTATTGAAGATATTGATTGACCAAACTTCCATTATATTATTAATGTGCATTATCCTCTAAACTCTTAGCTCTCTGTTTGAAATAAAGAATATTAGATGGTTTTTAAAATAGTTCCACTGGTGAGAACATTAAATTACAGTGTATGAAAACTGTTTGCAAAGTTTTGCTTCACCAGGCAATTATTTAAGCCTTTTGACAGCACTAATTACTAACTGTGTTAATATACCTGCCAACAAACAGCTGTTTAATATAGATCAGAATGATGGAGGGCACTCGAGTTTTCTTCTCTGTGATAGATTATGGGTAATAAATCTTGTCACATCACAAAAGTCAAACAGGACCTGATGGATTAATTTTCTTCCAACACTGCAGTTCTCTAGGACAAGCTATATTTATTCATTTTCTGGAGAGAGCATTGTAGGCATATGTTTAAAGGGAATGGCCAGTTCTTTCATGGGAAGAAAGAAGAAAAGAAGTAAAATTAAATTAATTAAAGACTTCTTTTGATGTAGAAAAATGCATTCATTAATAAGATTAGTCCACACATCCTATTTTCCATTGAGAAATGCTGCTTTTATTCATGCGTGGCTCACTCAGCAAGGGGTTGATAATTACGGGAGTTATTTTGTTTTTCATCTTCAAGAAATTCATTTATATTATGTGTAAGCCTTGGTTAAAAAATTATTAGTTCCTGACAAGTGAGAGGGAATCTGAGAAATTAGCTGATGGAGGTGTGGGTAAATATCACAGCATCTTAGTCACTTTAGAGGTTGCTGGGCTGAGAGACTAAGTATTCTGTTGGCAAAGGGAGTTCTGGGAGAAGTTAGTCTGGATGAGGGTTGAAGAATTCGTGTTGACTACTGCTGGAGCTGAATTTTATTGCTTTCGAGGTTGTCAGTCTGTCCCCCTCAGCACCTAAATTCACCTTCAGTAGTAATCCACAAGAAAGATTAGGTTTAACTGTCTCTGTGGGAAGTGAAAATGTTAAGAGGGTGGGAAAAAAATCTTATTGCAATGCATGGAATAGCTGTAGATAGATCCTGGTATTTATGGGAATAATGTTTCTTATTATTAAGAATAGAAATTTTATATATAATTTTATTTATATGTAGAATAAAAACAAGAATACATGTATTCTTTTTTTTTTTTTTTTTTTTTTTTTTTTGCGGTACGCGGGCCTCTCACTGTTGTGGCCTCTCCCATTGCGGAGCACAGGCTCTAGACGCGCAGGCTCAGTGGCCATGGCGCGCAGGCTCAGTGGCCATGGCTCACGGGCCCAGCTGCTCCGCAGCATGTGGGATCTTCCCAGACCGGGGCACGAACCCGTGTCCCCTGCATCGGCAGGCGGACTCTCAACCACTGCGCCACCAGGGAGGCCCAAGAATACATGTATTCTTATTTTTTCCTCCCTACACTTTAAAATAAAGCTCTTCTGCATTTCTTCTTAATTCCACATCAGTACTTTAAAATAGTTACTTGGAATCTTTTAATTTAGAAGACAGAAATGCTTTGGGTCAATTTTTTTGGGATTGATTTTTTTCTGTAATAAAATAATAACTATCAAACATATACTATCAATGATAACTTGATAATAACTATCAAACATACACCTCTCTATATAACTAAAATATTAAAAAAATCAACTTTATTAAGTATTTCTTTCATAGAAAATAAATCAGAGTTTTAAATGCTCAGTGAATTTTAATAAACATATATACCCAGGCAACCATCACTGACGTAATCAGCATGCTCTTCAGTATCCTCAAAGATATTTTTTAAAAACTTTTCAATTTTTGACAGTTAATATTTTGGTGAAACTGTCAGCCCTCAGTAGTAAATATCATTTTGGACTCACTCATGTCTGGTAGGCTAGGGGATTCTTGAGGATATCTGCAATCTTTAAATAGAGCAATATTTAAAAACTTAAGACCCTGTAAAGAATTTTTCAAGGAATTAAAAAATTTAAGAAATTGAGGGAATGAAAATTAAATGAGAATATGCCATATTACTTAAGAGTCTTTTCATATCAGTAATATCATGGGATAAATTTCCATATTCTATCATAAAATTTCCTTAGGTTTGGCAAAATCTAGAGACGAGCTTGTAGGATTTTATTCTCATGTTCTCTAATTTTCAAGGGTTCAATAATTAAGATCATGTATGTAGAATACATTTTTTTGTTGATAATTTCTTGGCATCTTTACCTAGGTACCCGGAAGCTCTTACTGACCCTGCTTACAAGGGACAGATTCTCACCATGGCCAATCCTATTGTTGGGAATGGTGGAGCCCCTGACACTACTGCACTGGATGAACTGGGACTTAGCAAATATTTGGAGTCCGATGGAATTAAGGTAGTACCAGTGATGACTATTTAAAAAGCATAGTTGATTTATTAAGAATCTAAGCTGGACAAAATTTCGGCCTCAATCCTATAGTACAAATCATTAAATTTATATTCTCAATCTTACTCCTAGGTATATGAAAATAATCTTTAACATGACATTATTCTGAGTTTCATTTCTCAGGGCACTCTGGATTTATTTTTAATGCTGTGGATAAAACTGGCTTCATTTGGAAAAATGTTGTTATAAGTTCAGATAGCAACTATGCTGCAAGAATTCGAGTTGAATCACCTTTTAAATGGATTTTAAGAATCAACTCTGTATCAATTATTTACCTTTTAAATCTTATCCTCTTTGGGAGATGAGTAAAAGATAACGTGTATGCCAGCTGAAAAGTAAACACAATTAAAATTTCCTATTCAAGGCAAATTTGAATAATATCTTAGGGATGTGAACCATATAAACGATTCAAAAATTTACACTCTAAATTCACCACTCTATTTTTGAATGACTTGGACTGATCATTTTATTTAGTTTTATATCTCACCATTTCCCCCAATATTTAGTTTCTTTTAAATGTAAATTTAAAAATTGTCTTATTCTCTACGTACATTAAGCAAATAATTATTAATTAGGTTATCGATAAATGCCATTGTGGAAAAGTACAAGGTACTGAGAAGGGGGACCTAGTTTACTCTCAGGATTTGGAAAACCAAGTAAGACTGTTCCCCGCATGGTAATTAAGGTAACAATTATTATATTTTACGAGAAAACTTTTTAATCACATTTTTTTTCAAGTTTCAAAATTTTAAGTGTTGTATCAGCAAATATAATAAAGCTTGAAGAATGCAAACTGACTCTTAAGTCATAACAGAGGGGATAGACTGGGAATTTGGGATTCACATGTACACACTGCTATATTTAAAATATATAGATAACCAACAAGGACTTACTGTATAGCACAGGGAACTCTGCTCAATATTCTGTAATAACCTAAATGGGAAAAGAATTTGAAAAAGAATGGAAAAAAATAAATTTATTAATTAAAAAGAAGACAAGTCACAAGAGTTGGGTAGTATTTTGTGATCACATTTTTAAAATGACTGCCTGTCTTTCTAGGTTGCAGGTTTGCTGGTGCTGAATTATAGTGATGACTACCACCACTGGCTGGCTGCCAAGAGTCTAGGGCAATGGCTACAGGAAGAAAAGGTGAGAAATATGATAGGTCATCCAGCATCACCTAAGGACGATTGGTGGGGCCCGTGGAAAGTTGGGAAGGTGTATGTAATTGAAAAGGGCCAAACAGATAAAGCAGATCAGGCAGTTTGGGACCCTTTTGTTTCAGAGCGCGATTCCTTCAGGCTGAACTGTTACTACTGTCCAGAACTGTCCAGAATTCATTCTTTATATAAACACTGAGGACCTTATATTTTCAGTTTATCCACTAGGTGGCACTCATACATGCTTGGTAGACAGACTTTCTCATTCTGGAAAGGGGTTAGAGAAAATTTTAGAATTTTCTACTCTCCGGAGCAACATAACCTCCCCCTTTTAACGAGGATCTAGAGATGTAACTTGTGTCGTGGATTCTAGTACCAGCTCTACCATTAACGAGCTGTGTGACCTTGCTCAGGTCATGTAATCATACCATACATTCTTAATTTTAATTCTTAATTAATATAAACTGATTGCCGTCAAGTCTCTTTGGGCTTAAACGTTATGACTATGACGTATAATTAGATATCACTTCATTTGAAGTAATAAATAAGTTACTAACCTTATATCTTCCTTACTTTATTATTTTCTAATCAGATAAGGGGATTCTCCTGGTTTGAAAGTCAGACCTACTTAAAGTTAACAGACCTAATATACTAAGCTTTATTTCCAGTGTTACTGTAGCTGCTTTTTGTTAAGTTGCAACTGGGCCTGTAATTGACCGAATATTATTCTGAGAAACTCTGTCTCTCTGAGGAGCATCTGCCAACTGAGGCTAAACGTTTCCTCTTTCTAACAAAGCAAAAAATCTTGATCTTTGTTTCCTCATTCTTGCTAAATTTTTACAAGAGAGAAGAAGGCATATGTATTATCTCCTAGGTCTTTGCTAAAGTTTCTTCTCAATCATTATCTGAATTTACCTCCTTGTAATCATCATTCAGGAGACTCCTCCCTCTTCCCCTTAATGTTTCCTTTGTGTTATTTAGACACCTGATATTATAGCTGCTTTGTGTCAGAACTAATAGTTGAAGTATAAACTTAATCCATGTTTTGTTAGTTTGTTTTTAAAATGTGCTTTGAATCTTCTTCCGTGATCATAGACACATAGAGTAGAAGAGTGTCTAAAATAATAACCAGTTTACCTCCTTCTGTGTACAGGTAATGGGGAAACATCTTGCTCAAATATCACTCAGATAAATGATGGAAGAAAAGAAACTAAAACCTGTTTCCTCATTCTTAACTTGCTGCTCTTTCCCCTTTTATCCACGGGGAATACGTTCTAAGACCCCCAGTGGATGCCTGAAACCATGGATAGTACCAAACCCTACCCTATATCTACTAAGTCTTTTCCTATGTGTACATACCTATGATAAAGTCTAGTTTATAAATTAGGCACAGTAAGGGAATATCTGAATTGCCAGCGTCACTACTCTTGCACTGTGGAGCCATTATTAAGTAAGATAAGTGTTACTTGAACATAGAACTGCCATACCGCAACAGTTGACCTGACAATCCAGGTGGCTATTAAATGACTAATGGGTGGGCACCGCTGGACAAAGGGGTGGTTCAGCTTCTGGGTGGGACAGAGCAGGATGGTGGGAGATTTCATCACACTATTCAGAGTGGTGTACAATTTAAAACTTATGAATTGTTTATTTCTGAAATTTTCCATTTAATATTTTCAGATTATGGTTGATCACAGGTAACTGAAACCACTAGAAGCAAAACTGGGGAGAAGGGGGAACCTACTGTACTACATCTATCTCTATCCAACCTAGTCAAAGAAACTAAAACAAATGGTGGTGCCTGATTTACTAATAGATTGGGCAAAATTTTAATACAGCATGACTACCTAACAAGCACCTTCAGGAAAACCTTCAGGATTGCCTACCATGTGCCAGGAACATGTGGTTCACAACATGGATTTGCCTATTAATTACATATCTTTGCTTATGAAGTTCACAAATTCCATTTTTTAAAAATATATATGTATCTATAAAATTATATTACTTATTTAACATCTTGGATTAAAAGCAAAAGAGCTGTAGCAGAAGACTGATGTTCAGAATTTCTCACTTTTCACTCTGAGGAAGGGTCTGGGTATTAAGAGTCCTGTGCCCAACTGAACAGCAATTTACCTTGTTCTTGTAACACAGACACCCTGGATCAGAGAAAAGGAGTAGGGAAATTATTTACTGCTCAAGAAGATAGATGATGTTAAGTTTGTAACTTGAAAACACTCTGCTGGACCAAATTTCCTCCAATTTTACTGTCACTACAATTATTTTCCTTACAGGTCCCTGCAATTTATGGAGTGGATACAA
Organism: Aethalodelphis obliquidens; assembly: GCF_003676395.1. NCBI lineage: Eukaryota > Metazoa > Chordata > Mammalia > Artiodactyla > Delphinidae > Aethalodelphis > Aethalodelphis obliquidens. Next base: position 26,080,617 of record NW_020837946.1, on the reverse strand, counting down.
GAATGCTGACTAAAATAATTCGAGATAAGGTATGATAATCATATTTAGCCAAATCTATGTTTACATATATATATATATGTTTTTTTCCCTTTGCCCAAGGAACCCATTGGTGTGTAAAAGAACAGATCTGGTCAATTTCTATCATTTGGGTCTCTGCCATCCTGTTTTACTGTTTTTGATGTAATCTTCAAGACTGAATACTTGATTGGGATGTTTGTTACTGAATGGTTTTAAGATTACTTCACTCAGCAGTAGTTTATTGAGTGCCCACTCTATGTTTACTATTCCAAGTGACAAGTTAAAGCCGTTGTAATTCAGCTCATGTGATAGGGCTAGTAAACAAGTGGAGAAGGTAACTAGGTGCATAAGAATTTTGCCTAAATTGAATACCTACCTGCTGAAAAAGGAAAACCAGGAAGTGTACAGCACTGGGGCCATTATTTGTTTAGCCCTCTTGGAGGAGTTTTTGAACTTAGTGAGTTATAGTTCATGGGTATATTAAATGAACCCTGCATGTATTACCTCAGTTATATAGTCTTTCTTGAAATTGTTCCAATGACCAAGATGAAGGTAAGTTTATCTTTTGCTTTCATATCTGCTACATGAGATATTTGACCCTTCTTCTGAGAATATCTCAGCCCCATCTACTTCCTTCTTGTTATAAGAGGTGGACACTTGTTTTAGAAACCTTCATATCCCAGAACAGAAAGAAACTTTATCTCATGAATGTTAACTAAATTCCCTTAATGCCACCAAAGTTTTCTCATTAAATTATATATTTTTTTCTTAAAAAAGAAAAAAAAAGATACAATTTCAAAATGAAAAGGATTCTTCAAGAAAATCTGTTGTAGATTGTTGGCATATGTATAGACACAGGATCTCTATAAACAGAAAGAACAACTTTGAAAATAAGAACATGGCCACATACCCATGACCAGAAGAAAGACACTGAGAATTTATGCAATCCTTCTACTCTATCTCTGATTTTATTCCCTCCTCCATGATATTCCTGAGAATAGATGTTAGTGAGATTATATGTCCCAGGTAGATTTTTGTGTTTTTGTAGCCCAATGATGTTGTGGGAGCAGTAAACAATGATCAGGATACCAGAATGGGAAGGGAATAAAATTGGGAAATTCAATTCAAGCTGTAGATTTGGCAGGTTGAATAGAATATAATCAGTCCTAGTATTGGGGAAAACACTTTACAAGACCATATCATGTTCTTCATGTGATAGGTTAGTTTAAGGTGAACCCTGCTTTTATCAGAGGCAGTTAGGTTTTCAAAGTTTGGCTGAATAGATTAGCACAGACAAAATAATGGTATTGCCTATTATATTTGATTATGAGTGATATGGGCTCATATTAAAAACATATGTTGAGGGAGAGACCTTCAAGATGGCGGAGGAGTAAGACATGGAGATCACCTTCCTCCCCACAAATACATCAGAAATACATCTACATGTGGAACAACTCCTACAGAACACCTACTGAATGCTGGCAGAAGACCTCAGACCTCCCAAAAGGCAAGAAAGTCCCCACGTACCTGGGTAGGGCAAAAGAAAAAAGAAAAAAACAGAGACAAAAGAATAGGGACGGGACCTGCCCCTCTGGGAGGGAGCTGTGAAGGAGGAAAGGTTTCCATGCACTAGGAAGTCTCTTCGCTGATGGAGGCTGCAGGTGGCAGAGCGGGGAAGCTTCGGGGCCATGGAGGAGAGCGCAGCAACAGGACTGCGGAGGGCAAAGCGGAGAGATTCCCACACAGAGGATCGGTGCCGACAAACACTCACCAGCCCGAGAAGCTTGTCCGCTCATCCACTGGGGCAGGCGGGGGCTGGGAGCTGAAGCTTGGACTTCGGAGGTCAAATCCCAGGGAGAGGACTGGGGTTGGCCACGGGAACACAGCTTGAAGGGGGCTAGTACACCACAGCTAAGCAGGAGAGAGGCCGGGAAAAAGTCTGGACCTGCCTAAGAGGCAAGAGACCATTGTTTCGGGGTGTGCAAGGAGAGCGGATTCAGAGCACCACCTAAATCAGTTCCAGAGACAGACACGAGCCACAGTTATCAGAGCAGACACCAGAAACGGGCATGAAACGCTAAGGCTGCTGCTGCAGCCACCAAGAGGCCTGTGTGCAAGCACAGGTCACTCTCCACACCTCACCTCCCAGAAGCCTGTGCAGCCTGCCAGTGCCAGGGTGCCGTGATCCAGGGACAACTTCCCCAGGAGAACACACGGCACACCTCAGGCTGTTGCAAGGACATGTTGTCCTCTGCCGCTGCAGGCTCGCCTGACATACCATACCCCTCCCTCCCCCCGGCCTGAGTGAGCCAAAGCCTCCTAATCAGCTTCTCCTTTAACCCTGTCCTGTCTGAGCGAAGAAAAGACGCCCTCAGGCGACCTATACGCAGAGACGGGGCCAATCTAAAGCTGAACCCCAGGAGCTGTGTGAACAGAGAAAGGAAAATTCCTCCGAGCAGCCTCAGGAGCAGTGGATTAAATCTCCACAATCAACTAGATGTACCTGCATCTCTGGAATACCTGAATAGACAATGAATCATCCCAAAATTGAGGGAGCGGACTTTGAGAGTAACTATATATATATATTTTTTTCCCTTTTTCTCTTTTTGTGAGTGGCCGTGTGGTTGACAGGGTCTTAGCGCTCTGGCCGGGTGTCAGGGCTGTGCCTCTGAGGTGGGAGTGCCGAGTTCAGGACATTGGTTCACCAGAGAACTCCCAGCTCCACCTAGTATCAAACGGCAAAAGCTCTCCCAGGTATCTCCACGTCAACGCTAAGACCCAACTCCACTCAATGACCAGCAAGCTACAGTGCTGCACACCCTATGCCAAACGAATAACAAGACAGGAACACAACCACACCCATTAGCAGAGAGGCTGCCTAAAATCATAATAAGGTCACAGACACCCCAAAACACATTACTGGACGCGGTCCTGCCCACCAGAAAGACAGGATACAGCCTCATCCACCAGAACACAGGCACTAGTCCCCTCCACCAGGAAGCCTACACAACCCACTGAACAAACCTTAGCCACTGGGGGCAGACACCAAAAACAACAGAAACTACCAACCTGAAGCCTGCGAAAAGGAGACGCCGAAAACAGTAAGTTAAGCAAAATGAGAAGACAGAGAAACAAACAGCAGATGAAGGAGCAAGGTAAAAACCCACCAGACCAAACAAATGAAGAGAAAATAGGCAGTCTACCTGAAAAAGAATTCAGAGTAATGATAGTAAAGATGATCCAAAATCTTGGAAATAGAATGGAGAAAATATAAGAAACGTTTAACAAGGACATATGAGAACTAAAGAGCCAACAAACATGATGAACAACACAATAAATGAAATTAAAACTTCTCTAGAAGGAATCAATAGCAGAATAACTGAGGCAGAAGAATGGATAAGTGACCTGGAAGATAAAAGAGTGGAAATAACTACTGCAGAGAGGAATAAAGAAAAAAGAAGGAAAAGAATTGAGGACACTCTCAGAGACCTCTGGGACAATATTAAATGCACCAACATTCTAATTATAGGGGTCCCAGAAGAAGAAGAGAAAAAGAAAGGGACTGAGAAAATATTTGAAGAGATTATAGTTCAAAACTTCCCTGATGTGGGAAAGGAAATAGTTAATCAAGTCCAGGAAACGCAGAGAGTCCGATACAGGATAATTCCAAGGAGAAACAAGCCAAGATACATATTAATCAAACTATCGAAAATTAAATACAAAGAAAAAATATTAAGATCAGCAAGCAAAAAACAAAAAATAACACACAAGGGAATCCCCATAAGGTTAACAGCTGATCTTTCAGCAGAAACTCTGCAAGCCAGAAGGGAGTGGCAGGACATATTTAAAGTGATGAAAGGGAAAAACCTACAACCAAGATTACTCTACCCAGCAAGGATCTCATTCAGATTCGATGCAGAAATTAAAACCTTTACAGACAAGCAAAAGCTAAGAGAATTCAGCACCACCAAACCAACTTTACAACAAATGCTAAAGGAAATTCTTTAGACAGGAAACACAAGAGAAGGAAAAGACCTACAATAACAAACCCAAAACAATTAAGAAAATGGTAGTAGGAACATACATATCGATAATTACCTTAAATGTAAATGGATTAAATGCTCCAACCAAAAGACATAGACTGGCTGAATGGATACAAAACAACACCCACATATATGCTGTCTATAACAGACCCACTTCACACCAGGGACATAAAGAACTGAAAGTGAAGGGATGGAAAAAGATAGTCAATGGAAGTGGAAATCAAAAGAGAGCTGGAGTAGCAATTCTCATATCAGACAAAATAGAGTTTAAAATAAATATTATTACAAGAGACAAAGAAGGACACTACATAATGATCAAGGGATCGACCCAAAAAGAAGATATAACAATTGTAAGTATTTATGCACCCAACATAGGAGCACGTCAATACGTAAGGCAAATACTAACAGCCAAGAAAGGGGAAATCGACAGTAACACAATAGTAGGAGGGAACTTTAAGACCACACTTTCAGGGCTTCCCTGGTGGTGAAGTGGTTGAGAGCCCGCCTGCCGATGCAGGGGACACGGGTTCATGACCCGGTCCGGGAAGATCCCACATGCTGCAGAGCGGCTGGGCCCGTGAGCCATGGCCACTGAGCCTGCATGTCCGGAGCCTGTGCTCCGCAACGGGAGAGGCCACAACAGTGAAAGGCCGGTGAACCGCAAAAAAAAAAAAAAAAAAAAGACCACATTTTCAACAATGGACAGAAGATCCAAAATTTTAAAAAAGAAGGAAGCACAAACTATAAATGATACATTAAACAAGATGGACTTAATTGATATTTATAGGACATTCCATCCAAAAACAACAGAATACACTTTCTTCTCAAGTGCTCATGGAACACTCTCCAGGATAGATCGTATCTTGGGTCACAAATCAAGCCTTAGTAAGTTTAAGGAAATTGAAATCATACCAAGTATCTTTTCTGACCACACCTCTATGAGACTAGATATCAATTACAGCAAAAAATCTGTAAAAAATACAAACACATGGAGGCTAAACAATACACTACTTAATAACCAAGAGATCACTGAAGAAATCAAAGAGGAAATCAAAAAATACCTAAAAACAAATGAGGATGAAAACATGATGACCCAAAACCTATGGGATGCAGCAAAAGCAGTTCTAAGAGGGAAGTTTATAGCAATAAATTCCTACCTCAAGAAGCAAGAAATATCTTAAATAAACAACCAAACCTTACATCTAAAGCAATTAGAAAAAGAACAAAAACACCACCAAAGTTAGCAGAACGAAAGAAATAAAAAAGATGATATCAGAAATAAATGAAAAATAAATGAAGGAAACAACAGCAAAGATCAATAAAACTAAAGCTGGTTCTTTGAGAAGACAAACAAAATTGATAAACCATTAGCCAGACTCATCAAGAAAAAAAGGGAGAAGACTCAAATCAATAGAATCAGAAATGAGAAAGGAGTAGTAACAACTGACACTGCAGAAATACAAAGGATCATGAAAGATTACTACAAACAACTATATGCCAATAAAACGGACAACATGGAAGGAATGGACGAATTCTTAGAAATGCACAACCTTGCAAGACTAAATCAGGAAAAAATAGGAAATATAAATAGGCCAATCACAAGCATTGAAATTGAGACTGTGATTTAAAATCTTCCAACAAACAAAAGCCCAGGACCAGATGTCTTCACAGGCAAATTCTATCAAATATTTAGAGAAGAGCTAACACCTATCCTTCTCAAACTCTTCCAAAATATAGCATAGTGAGGAGCAGTCCCCAAATCATTCTACGAGGCCACCATCACCCTGATACCAAAACCAGACAAAGATGTCACAAAGAAAGAAAACTACAGGCCAATATCACTGATGAACATAGATGCAAAAATCTTCAACAAAATACTAGGAAACAGAATCTAACAGCACATTAAAGGGATCATACACCATGAAGAGGTGGCGTTCAGCCCAGGAATGTGAGGATTCTTCAATATACACAAATCAATCAATGTGATACACCATATTAACAAATTGAAGGAAAAAAACCATATGATCCTCTCAATAGATGCAGAAAAAGTTTTTGACAAAATTCAACACCCATTAAATGTAAAAAACCTCCAGACGATAGTCATAGGGGGAACGTACCTCAACCTAATAAAGGCCATATATGACAAACCCAAAGCCAAAATCGTTCTCAATGGTGAAAAACTGAAACCATTTCCACTACAGTCAGGAACAAGACAAGGTTGCCACTGTCACCACTATTATTCAAAATAGCTTTGGAAATTTTAGCCACATCAATCAGAGAAGAAAAAGAAATGAAAGGAATCCAAATTGGAAAAGAAGAAGTAAAGCTGTCACAGTTTGCAGATGACATGATAAAATATATAGAGAATACTAAAGATGCTACCAGAAAACTACTAGAGCTAATCAATGAATTTGGTAAAGTAGAAGGATACAAAATTAATGCACAGAAATCTCTTGCATTCCTATACACTAATGATGAATAATCTGAAAAGGAAATTAAGGAAACACTCCCATTTACCATTGCAACAAGAAGAATAAAATACCTAGGAATAAATCTACCTAAGGAGACAAAAGACCTGTATGCAGAAAACTATAAGACACTGATGAAAGAAATTAAAGATGATACAAACAGATGGAGAGATATACCCTGTTCTTGGATTGGAAGAATCAACATTGTGAAAATGACTCTACTACCCAAAGCAATCTACAGGTTCAATGCAATTCCTATCAAATTATCAATGGCATTTTTCACAGAATTAGAGCAAAAAATTTCACAATTTGTATGCAAACACAAAGGACCCCGAATAGCCAAAGCAATCTTCAGAAAGAAAAATGGACCTGGAGGAATCAGGCTGCCTGACTTCACACTACACTACAAAGCTACAGTAATTAAGACAGTATGGTACTGGCACAAAAACAGAAAGAGATGAATGGAACAGGATAGAAAGCCCAGAGATAAACCCATGCACATATGGTCCCCTTATTTTTGATAAAGGAGGTAAGATTATAGAATGGAGAAAAGACAGCCTTTTCAATAAGTGGTGCTGGGAAAACTGGACAGCTACATGTAAAAGAATGAAACTAGAACACTCCCTAACACCATACACAAAAATAAACTCAAAATGGATTAAAGACCTAAATGTAAGGCCAGACACTGTAAATTCTTAGAGGAAAACATAGGCAGAACACTCTATGACATAAATCACAGCAAGATCCTTTTTGACCCACCTTCTAGAGAAATGGAAATAAAAACAAAAATAAACAAATGGGACCTAATGAAACTTAAAAGCTCTTGTACAGCCAAGGAAACCATAAAAAAGACAACCCTCAGAATGGGAGAAAATATTTGCAAATGAAGCAACTGACAAAGGATTAATCTCCAAAATTTACAGGTAGCTCATGCAGCTCAATATTAAAAAAACAAACAACCCAATCCAAACATGGGCAGAAGAGCTAAATAGACATTCCTGTAAAGAATATATACAGATCGCCAATAAAATACATGAAAGAATGTTCAACGTCAGTAAACATTAGAGAAATGTAAATCGAAACTACAATGAGATATCACCTCACACCAGTCAGAATGCCCATCGTCAAAAAATCTACAAACAGTATACACTGGAGAGGGTGTGAAGAAAAAGGGAACCTTCTTGCACTTTTGGTGGGAATGTAAATTGATACAGCCACTCTGGAGAACAGTATGGAGGTTCCTTATAAACCTACAAATAGAACTACCATATGACCCAACAATCCCACTACTGGGCATATACCCTGAGAAAACCATAATTCAAAAAGAGTCAGGTACCACAATGTTCATTGCAGCTCTGTTTACAATAACCAGGACATAGAAACAACATAAGTATCCATCGACAGATGAATGGATAAAGAAGATGTGGCACAGAAATCTCTTAGATAACCTCATCCACCAGAGGGCAGACAACAGAAGGAAGAAGAACTACAATCCTGCAGCCTATGGAACCAAAACTACATTCCTAGAAAGACAGGCAAGATTAAAAAGCAGAGGGCTATGTACCAGGTGAAGGAACAAGATAAAACCTCAGAGAAGCAACTAAATGAAGTGTAGATAGGAAAACTTCTAGAAAATGAATTCAGAACAATGATAGTGAAGATGATCCAGGACCTTGGAAAAAGAATGGAAGCAAAGATCAGGAAGATGCAGGAAATGTTTAACAAAGACCTAGAAGAATTAAAGAACAAACAAACAGAGATGAACAAAACAGTAACTGAAATGAAAAATACACTAGAAGGAATCAGTAACAGAAGAACTGAAGCAGAAGAACGGATAACGGACCTTGAAAACAGACTGGTGGAATTCACTGACATGGAACAGAAAAAAGAAAAAAGAATGAAAAGAAATGAAGATAGCTTAAGAGACCTCTGGGACAACATTAAATGCAAAAACATTCGCATTACAGGGGTCCCAGAAGGAGAAGAGAGAGAGAAAGGACCCGAGAAAATATTTGAAGAGATTATAGTCAGAAACTTCCCTAACATGGGAAAGGAAATAGCCACCCAAGTCCAGGAAGCCAGAGAGTCCCAGGCAGGATAAACCCAAGGAGAAATTCACCAAGATACATAGTAATCAAATTGACAAAAATTAAAGACAAACAAAAATTATTGAAACGAGGGAGAAACGACAAAGAACATACAAGGGAACTCCCATAAGGTTAACAGCTGATTTCTCAGCAGAAACTCTGTAAGTCAGAAAGGAGTGGCATGATATATTTAAAGTGATGAAGGGAAAGAACCTACCACCAAGATTGCTCTACCCGGCAAGGATCTCATTCAGATTCGACGGAGAAATCAAAAGATTTACAGACAAGCAAAAGTTAAGAAATTCAGCACCACTAAACCAGCTCTACAAGAAATGCTAAAGGAACTTCTCTAAATGGGAAACACAAGACAAGTAAGGGACCTACAAAAACAAACCCATAACAACTAAGAAAATGGTAATAGGAACATAAATATCGATAATTACCTTAAACGTGAATGAATTAAATGATCCAACCAGAAGACACAGGTTCACTGAATGGGTACAAAAACAAGACCCATATATATGCTGTCTACAAGAGACCCACTTCAGATCTAGGGACACATACAGACTGAAAGTGAGAGGATGGAAAAGAATATTCCATGCAAGTGGAAGTCAAAAGAAAGCTGGAGTAGCAATACTCATATCAGATAAAATAGACTTTAAAATAAAGAATGTTACAAGAGACAAGGAAGGACACTATGTAATGATCAAGGTCGTTATTGTCAACTAAGCTATGACAAAGGAGGCAAGGATATACAATGGAGAAAAGACAGTTGCTTCAATAAATGGTGCTGGGCAAACTGGACAGCTATATGTAAAAGAATGAAATTAGAACACTCCCTAACACCATACACAAAAATAAACTCAAAATGGATTAGAGACCTAAATGTAAGACCAGACACTATAAAACTCTTAGAGGGAAACATAGGCAGAACACTCTTTGACATAAATCACAGCAAGATTTTTTTGGATCCACCTCCTAGAGTAATGGAAAGAAAGACAAAGATAAACAAATGAAACATAAAGCTTTTGCACAGCAAAGGAAACTACAAACAAGACGAAAAGACAACCCTCAGAATGGTAGAAAATATTTGCAAAGGAATCAACGACAAAGGATTAATCTCCAAAATATATAAACAGCTCATGCAGCTCAATATTAAAAAAACAAACAACCCAATCCAAAAATGGGCAGAAGACCTAAATAGACATTTCTCCAAAGAAGACATACAGATGGCCAAGAAGCACATGAAAACCTTCTCAGCATCAGTAATTATTACAGAAACGCAAATCAAAACCACAATGAGGTATCACCTCACACCAGTTAGAATGGGCATTATCAGAAAAGCTACAAACAACAAATACTGGACAGGGTGTGGAGAAAACGAACCTTCTTGCACTGTTGGTGGGAATGTAAATTGATACGGCCACTATGGAGAACAGTATGGACGTTCCTTGATAAACTAAAAATAGAATTACCATATGACCCAGCAATCCTACTACTGGGCGTATACCCAGAGAAAACTATAATTCAGAAAGACACATGCACCCCCATGTTCATTGCAGCACTATTTACAATAGCCAGGACATGGAAGAAACCTAAATGCCCACTGACAGACAAATGGATAAAGAAGATGTGGTTCATATATAGAATTGAATATTACTCAGCCATAAAAAGGAACGAAATTGGGTCATTTGTAGAGACGTGGATGGATCTAGAGACTGTCATACAGGGGAAGTAAGTCAGAAAGAGCAAAACAAATATTGTATGTTAACGCATATGTGTAGAACGCAGAAAAATGGTACATATGAACCAGTTTGCAGGACAGAAATTGAGACACAGTTGTAGAGAACAAACATATGGACACCAAGCGAGGAATGTGGCGGCAGGGTGGTGGTGCTGTGATAAATTGGGAAATTGGGATTGACATATGTACACTAATATGTATAAAATGGATAACTAATAAGAACCTGCTGTATAAAAAATTAAATAAAATTAAAATTTTTTTAATTAAAAAAAGATGTGGCACATATATACAATGGAATATTACTTAGCCATAAAAAGAAATGAAATTGAGTTATTTGTAATGAGGTGGTTGGACCTGGAGTCTGTCATACATAGTGAAGTAAGTCAGAAAGAGAAAAACAAATACCGTATGCTAACACATATATATGGAATCTAAAAGAAAAAATCGTTCTAAAAAAACCTAGGGGCAGGACAGGAATAAAGATGCAGACGTAGAGAATGGACCTGAGGGCACGGTGAGGGGGAAGGGTAAGCTGGGACGAAGTGAGAGAGTGGCATGGACATATATACACTCCCAAATGTAAAATAGCTAGTGGGAAGCAGCTGCATAGCTCAGGGATATCAGCTGGGTGTTTTGTGACCGCCTAGAGGGGTGGGGTACGGAGGGTGGGAGGGAGACGCAAGAGGGAGGGGATATAGGGATATATGTATATGTATAGCTGATTCACTTTGTTATGAAGCAGAAACTAACACACCATTGTAAAGCAATTATACTCCAATAAAGATGTTAAAAACAACAACAACAACAAAACTATGTTGTGGCTTTCAGTTCTATTACTCTTAGGTTGAAAAGTAAGGGTGTTTGTCATTCAGCATGCTTTGAGAAAAAGGGAATGAGAACTGAAAACGGAATTTCAAAATTAGGGATCCATAACTATAGTCAAGGACTTCTGTGATTTGGATTATAAAAGTAAGTGGAGATCACTATGAAACTTAATAATCCAGTATGGAAGTGCAAGGTGACTTTTACTATTTTTCCCAGAGTGTGATGTAGTACTCTGGTTTTAATAATCACACTGAAATAACCATTTGACCCTCTAACCATGTTGCTGGTACTCACTCACTCCCAAGTTACTTCTTCTCCTAAGGAATGCGTTTCAAAGGGAAATAAAGGCTTTCCTCTATTTCCTTCAGTGCAACAATTTCGTTGGAGAAAAGCAAATCAATGAATTATTTTGATTTGTTCTCTCCCTCAATAAAGTCTTGATTACAAAATATACCATTTTCTAAATAGGTCAAAGTAGACTTACTAACAAATAAGTAAATCTCAAGACAGCTAAGAATAATACAACATTTGCCACGTTCAAGCTAGCAAGGTTAATTTGTGAAAACTTTACAGAGGGTTAAGGGTACTCTAAAGTTCAAGCCCTTATTAGCATGTCTAAAGCAGCGAACCCTTTCATTGCAACTTCTCAAAGTTTGTGACTTATACAGCATTTCACAGTTTTTTGTTTGTGAATTTTATTCTCTAATAAGTTTGCATTCTTTTTCAATTTTCAGCTATTTTTAGATTTCTTTTTTTCTTCTCAATCGATTATTTTGTCGATGTCACCCGCGAAATAGCTTTAGGTCATAAGTACTCTAAATACTCCGATTTGCATCTACTGGAGACCTGAATTCTGTTGCCCTTTGACTTTGCTTACCCCAGGTGACTGTCTCAGCCCTAAAAGAACTAAGGTAAGGTTTTCACAAATTAACCTTGCTAGCTGGTACCTTCTCATAGTGTTTCCCAAAATGTACCATGCACACTGCTTCACTTTCCTAGTTGAGAAGATGAAGATCTCTTGCTGATGGTTATGAGTATGTTCTAAAGACATCTAAATAGTGGAGCAGCTGTGTAAGTCCCTGTGAATTTAACTGTCAGGACCTGCATCATTGCTCCCTGTTAACTGTCTAATTTTTTAATTTGATAGGGTACCATGCTTGGGAAGATTGAATTTGAAGGTCAGTCTGTGGACTTTGTGGATCCAAATAAGCAGAATTTGATTGCTGAGGTTTCAACCAAGGTGAGAAATTTTCCTTCATGTTTTGTAGTTTTATTTTATTCCCTTTAGACCTTCCTCTTTTGTAATATCAAAATCTTCTTTTAGGTAGAGGTCATCTTCCAGAAGCATCAGAGAGGGAAGGAGAAAAGGGTCTCATAGCAGTTAAAATTGATATATTACAAAATCAGTGCATTTAAAGTTATAACTTTTACTTACAGAGTGATCTTCATGGCCTGATTTAGAGGCTGTTTACTGTTGTTTTAATTTTTCTTCTCTCCTCTTGTGGTTCCTTAGCTCAAGACTTTAACAATGTCAAATAAAAGGGCGTTCAACTGAATATCAGGAGTCAGAGCGAATGGTCTGCCAGAGAGTCAGGAACACTTTATAGAAATCAGACCCAGTACAGTAATCAGAATCTGGGGTCATTTTGTGCAGGGAAAAGTATTCCTGAGCACACTGAAGATTTAGTGTATTATAGCTCAGTTCAAAGGGTAGTATTCAGGATGATGACTGTATCACCCCAAAGTAAGATATGTTTATTGTATATTTACAGGAAGGTATAGAATACATCTTAGAAAGATGTGTTGCTTTTGATTGAATATCTGTTAATGTAGTTGTGAGTCTCTTGGGCTACAGCCTCTGTCCTTGGGGACCATAGAGATTGGTGGGGTAGGCAAGCAAGTAGGCACCATGGAGAGAATACTATGATAAATGCTGTCCTTGGAATGTGCGTGAGGTACCATAAAGGCATGTGTGGGGAAACATCCAATGAAATAGGTGGATCAGGGGAGGTTCTGCGAGGAATTAGGCTTGTTCTGAGGCATAAGGAGCAATTCGGTAGATGGAGAACAAGGAGAACTTCGTTTCAGGCAGAGGAAATGGCATGTGTTGAAAGGCACAGAAGTATGAGACGATACGGTGTCTTTGAAGAGTTATGTGTAGTTTGGTGTGGCTGACCTAAGGGTTCACACATATAGGTTCTCGCATTTGGCCAAAGATGAGTGGAGATGGACGGGGCTAGAGCTAGATGGTTTAGTATCGTTGGCTAAATAAGTCAGCTAACTTGGAGACTACTGGGAACCCATTTGGCATCATTTTGGAGCAAAGTAAACTGGATAAAAGAGCAGATAACTAGAAAGTTATTGCAACTAATTAGGACAAAACTCGTGAAAGCCTAGCCTGAGCAGTAACAGCAGGAAAAGAGACAGCAGGGTGGCTCAGACAAATAGGAGAAAGAGGTTTTAGCATATTTTCCTATGAAGTGATTTTGTTTGAGACACAGCATGATAGAGGGCTATTTTTATAGCATTTTAGAGTTTAGAACTACCTTGGGGATCTAGTCTAGATTTTCCAAATGTGAGAAGTATTGGCCTGGAGAAAGTCACCTTAAAAAAATTCTGTGGTCAAATAAGGTTGAAAAATACTGCATAATATATTCCTCTCTTGGAGATTCCTAGCAGATTCATATATCCCAGTGTCTGTGAGGTCTTGCTTTCTTCTGTCATTCTGTACAGAGAGTATATGGTGTGTTTGTGTAGACACCAGGTTGCAAATTTCATCTAAAACCTTTAATAAACTTTGAAATCATTCTAAATTCAGAATGTGCTAGCTGACTCTTGAAGCTGGGACCAGTGTGGGCACCCAGCCCTCTAGGCTTTCTCTCTCTCTCTATTATTTCTTCTTTTATGACTTTGGGGAACTACTTCTTGGGTAAATGCCTGTGAAAATGGATCTGACTCCAAGCAGTGCTTAAAACATAGGTAATGATTATGATATGCTCTGGGATCCTTTTATGAAGTCTACCATTTAAATGCAAATGATTGCACAGTAACCTAAAGGGACCAGGGGTCTACACTAGCTTAGCAAGTCCTCTGACTCAGACTGATTTTATCCATTAGCCCCACTGCATAAGCCTAACACACAACAGCGCTATCTCATCCAAACTTTATTGCAAGTTGAGGATCAAATGGTATTTAAAGCATGATATATCTATCACTACATCTGTTTAGTGCTGAATCAGGCAATAATACTTGGAAATTCCATTGCTACTGGTTGTTAATGAGGCCAAACATGGGAAAGATATTTGTTAATTATGGAAGCAACCAATTTCTTAGGGATAACTGTTATTACTGTAATCAACATTTTATGCAAAACAGCAAGGTACTTTGTTCTCATGAAGAAGATAGAGTTTGTGGCATTTGCTGTGCCTTTCTTACAAATTGATTGTTAACTGCCAGCCACTCCCTAGTAGTTAGCAGTCAATCTGTTACCAAGTGCAGAGCATCCTGAGATGTGTTTATGATATTGGTGTGTTGCTCATAGCTGGACCTTCTCTCTTACTCTCTGGTTTTTAAAATGGCAGGATGTCAAGGTGTATGGCAAAGGAAATCCCACGAAAGTGGTAGCTGTAGACTGTGGGATAAAAAACAATGTAATCCGCTTACTAGTAAAGGTAAGTAATTTGTTCCATCTCAAGGTTGGGGGTTTCTAATATTGATCATTAGTGTTAATCTGATTTCCTCTATCTGTTTCAGAGGAAGCTGTGTATTCTGTCAGAATGTCAGGGGATATACTCTCTTCTTGTTGCCTTTGATCTATTAGATGACACATTTATTCCTGTTAAAATTAGAGATGTAGATTTCTGTTAAAAAAAACCCAAAAACCTCAAAGGCCACAAAAACACAGAAGGAAATGAAGACTGTTCTTTTCACTTACCGACGGACATTCTGAGACAAGACACACTCAATTTCTTGGGGTTTAGAGATAACCAAAAAGGTAGTCAGTAGGAGAACTCCCCCTTTGGGTTACATTTATTATGTACCACATGTTTGTAGGGATTATGCCCTGATATAGTACAAACTTGCACATTGCTTTATATCAACTCTTAGAGAACCAACTGAAATTAGACCTTAAAGAATACTTGAGGAGAACATAACCATTATTACAATGTTTTCTTTTTTTTTTTTTTTTTTTTGCGTTATGCGGGCCTCTCACTGTTGTGGCCTCTCCCATTGCGGAGCACAGGCTCCAGACGAGCAGGCTCAGTGGCCATGGCTCATGGGCCCAGCCGCTCCGTGGCATGTGGGATCTTCCCGGACCAGGGCACAAACCCACGTCCCCTGCATCGGCAGGCGGACTCTCAACCACTGCGCCACCAGGGAAGCCCACAATGTTTTCTTAAACATTGTTTTGTTGAGATTTCTCCTTCTCTTTCTCTCTCTGTCTCCCTCTGTCTCTTTGTCTTTCTATTTCTCTTATACACATGCACCCCACCGCTAGATATATTTGCATAACACCAAATTAGCATGGGTAAAGGAGAATTCTTCAATTCACTTTTTTTGTTATAGAATATCACCAACATCCAGATCATGATTTTGAATGCTGGTCAATTTTATTAACAAAAATGTGCGTGGACCCTTAAATAGTAGATGCTGTGGTTGGCCTAGCCATATCTCCCTCTCATTTTATCATCTTAAGGCATTTTGTTCATCTTCTAATTGCAAGTGTTTGCATCTTATTGCCTCAGAGCTCTCTTTGGTTGGTTGGAGGCTGCTGGCAGGCAGGAAATGACATAGAATTAATGATCCCTGGAGCAGCCCCAATCAATGACAGAGTATAAATTCCCCAGCTCCTTTGCCACATTGCTAAGCTGTTGTTAGGTGAAATATGCTACACTGGCTCTCAGAATTCCCCAGTGGGCTGAAGCTCCTTTTCTTCATTGTGGTAACTGCCCCAAAATGCACACTTTATTAGGGTCTTTCCCCATGTTGCTTTCTATTGGTATTTCCTGGAAACCCCTCCAAAGAAACTTCTCTCAAATTCTTATATCAGGAAATGCTTCTAGCAAAATAATCAAAGACATCTTCCCATCCACTTTTGTATAGAAAAGTTCTAATTTTTCTATCAGAATATAGGTATTATAGATAATATGAAAAATCCCTAGGAAAGAAGTCACTAAAATTTGGTCAGACAAAAAATACAGAATTGAGGGCTTCCCTGGTGGTACAGTGGTTGAGAGTCTGCCTGCCAATGCAGGGGACACGGGTTCGTGCCCGAGTCCGGGAAGATCCCACATGCCGCGGAGTGGCTAGGCCCGTGAGCCATGGCCGCTGAGCCTGCGCGTCCAGAGCCTGTGCTCCGCAACAGGAGAGGCCACAACAGTGAGAGGCCCGTGTACCGCAAAAAAAAAAAAAAAAATACAGAACTGAAAAAGGTGAGAGGTGGACCAAATTAAATTTTGGAGAAATGAATTTATCTTCTCTTTTGCAACTCCCTCTCCCAGAGCTAGGGAAGATAAACTGTATTCCTTGTGCCCAGTCATGAAGCCTTTAGGTCTACAACCTCCTGAAGTGGGGGGAAATGCATTATGTATTTTTTCAGAATCAAAATGTAAATAGTGTTTTTTTCCTCCACTTTCTATCCTAGGGTCCATTTACATCACACAAAATATGAGTCAACAGAGAGTTTTTTGCTCAGCATTATTTATTTGAATCGTGGACTCTGTTTCCCTTCCCTTTCGGGATTAATTAGCCAAGAGAAGGTTTACTGCTTTGGCGAAGAAAAATGTTATTAAATTGACCATTCTTGTGTTTCTTTTCCAGCGAGGAGCGGAAGTGCATGTAGTGCCCTGGAATCATGATTTCACCAAGATGGAGTATGATGGGCTTTTAATTGCCGGAGGACCTGGGAACCCAGCTCTTGCACAACCACTAATTCAGAATGTCAAAAAGGTGCAGTGAACCTGGGATAGTCTGTGTCTGTGTGTGAAGTGGAGAGAGTCTGCTCTGCATGGCCGAAAAAGCTGTAATATATTTTATTCATACAAGTAATTTTTTAGTACTCCTATTTGTGACCTCTGAGGCAATGTCAGCACAGATAGTATATAGGGGGAACCAACGAGGAGAGAGTTCAACAGGAAGAAGAACAAAGAACTTTAGACAAAGTGACTGGGATTGTGTCCTTGAGTGCAGAGAGCTGGAGTCCAATCTCCAAATGTGTTGTCTGTACAACTGGAAAATGACAACTTGGGACCTATAAGACCTTCAAGGTTCCAGAGAAATATCAAATTAGATGTAGTTTAGTCTGGATGTTAAGTACATTCTATTGAACTTCAATGCTGCAAATTGTCAATCCCGTCCTTATTTATCGTCTAACTTTTTATTCAATTACTATTCTCTTTACCTTGTAAATTAAGAAAAAAAAAGAATGCTTCATTTTATTCCTTCAGAGATTGCATGTTTTGGAATCGTTCTTCTGGAGTAATAAAATTTTTCCCTGACTTAGATCTTGGAGAGCGATCGCAAGGAACCATTGTTTGGAATCAGTACAGGAAATTTAATAACAGGATTGGCGGCCGGTGCCCAAGCCTACAAAATGTCTATGGCCAACAGGTAAGGCAGTTATGCTTCTGTTTACATGTCAAACTGGCTCTGAAATACTGGTAGTAACTAAACCGAAAAGACTTAGAGAACTTACGTGCCATTTTCTTCAGAATAAATCGATAAGCACACTATTATATGGTTCACGGTTGTCTGACTACCTGATACCACTTTTATTGCATTTTGGAAAGGCAGCCTTCTCTAATGATAACTTTGCTGTAGTTTAAAGTTATTTTCCTTTCCTTGGCATACATTGAAGTTATAATACTCAATCAAATAACATTCCAAGGGAAATTATTCTGATTTTAAGCTTGATTTCAGAGCACTGATAACATTGTAAAACTCTAGTGTGACTTAAGAGCCAAGAAATCTTCAGTTCCTCTTGGTTTTACTTCCTTACCCCAAATGATGTTAATTTATTCAACATGGAACTTTCCTTCACAGTCCACCCTCCACATAAAGTATAATTCAGGTTGATTCAGGACTGAGTAGTTATCTCTTTATTATCCCCCAAGAACTCTTCTTTGGCTTTAAAATTACTGTAGCTCCCTTAAAATAAGTGGCTTATATGTGTCTCTGTTAAGCTAGTGAGCAAATCTTAGCTTTTTGTTATGAGTGCAATTCCCCTTTTCTAAAACTGATTACAGAAGTTTAATAGAACTGATATTTAACACACAGCAAAGCTTCCTGAATTGAATTTTTTCCTAAAATTATTGGGCTTAACAATCTGTGACTTTTCTCCTGCAGTAATTTTCACTAAGCAATTGAAACATTTGAATTTTAATAGGCTTTTCTTGCTCACTATTTTACAACTAATGCATTTATATTCTTTTCTTCACTTTTCCTTTTCCATATTCTTTTTCCCCTTTTCCCTCCAGAGGGCAGAATCAGCCTGTTTTGAATATCACAAACAGACAGGCTTTCATTACTGCTCAGAATCATGGCTATGCCCTGGACAGCACTCTTCCTGCTGGTTGGAAACCACTTTTTGTGAATGTCAATGATCAAACAAATGAGGTAAGTGCTCTCAGTAAACCCATTGAGTGTGTGATGAGAAGTGCAGGACTTTTAATACTCTGTTTTACAATTACCTTTCCCTTGTTTATGTGGGCTTTTCTGGGGTTTGTATGTGGAAGAATTCTTGTCACAGATTATTTCCCACAGCCCTCTGCTTTTTAAAAAGTCATTTCTCTCTGTCTTATTCTCTTATCGGTTGACTCATTAAGATCCACAATTTGAGTGGTTAGTCAATGGCTGTCTTACACATTCATTGCTAATGGGTGATTGGTGGAGGTCTGTTTGAGCCTAGTCTACGTGGGTCTCTGGGACTCACTTAGCACTGAAGTAGCCTTTGAGAAGACCCTTGGAGAAGTAATTTAGGAGTTGGAGAAAAGAAGAGGATTTGAGTTTATTCTGAACCAGAGCCTAGAGGGGCCTCAAAGGCTATAGACCAAATCAGTTGTTTTTAGTAAGGGAACGACACCAGTTGAATCTTTATTGGCCTATTTGTATTAGTACTGTTTGTTTTTAGAATGTTCTCAAACTTTTAACTTAGTTTTTAAAGTTTGGACTTTATTGTCCACTGAATCATACCTAGTCCTGGTTGACATTCTTTGCTACTGAAGGAATTTCTTCCCGTTTCTTTTTCCTTTAGGGGATTATGCATGAGAGCAAACCCTTCTTTGGTGTGCAGTTCCACCCAGAAGTCAGCCCAGGGCCAACAGACACTGAGGTATGTCAGAAAGATGAGGCCTATTATGTATTAAATTTTTTTAAATCAGAAATATATTTATGTGAAAAATTGAGAAACCAAAATAATCACCTGGGTGGTCTTAGTACAGAACATTCTTAAAAAGGGTGCTTTGGGGCTTCCCTGGTGGCGCAGTGGATGAGAGTCCGCCTGCCGATGCAGGGGACGCAGGTTCGTGCCCCGGTCCGGGAAGATCCCACATGCCGCGGAGCGGCTGGGCCCGTGAGCCATGGCCGCTAAGCATGCGCGTCCGGAGCCTGTGCTCTGCAATGGGAGAGGCCACAGCAGTGAGAGGCCCGCGTACTGCAAAAAAAAAAAAAAAAGAGTGCTTTGATAATGCCTATATTGTAAGAAAATTTCCCCATGAATATCATGGAGGAAATTTCTATCGTTTTAAACAGTTAAAGTGGGAAAGTGCTTAAGAAACTGATGCAATGTGATTTTTATTTAAATGAGTATCATTCTAATATATTTAGTTCTGAAATTTACAATTGTGGTACTATGCAAATGAATTCCCTCTTGCTATCTCATTCTCATAACTGAAATGAAATTTTAATCCCCCATCTGTGACTTCACAAAAATCCCTATGGCAACTGTTTGCGTAGCCACGAAGGGAGAATAAACAGCAGCAGGAGCAGGAAGGAGGTCAGGGGTGTCGGGGAGGGTATACACGCACATACATACGAGTCAGATGGCTTAAGAGAACCATAAGGAATGCTTAGAGGAGTTTTGTTTTTAATTTAAATATTTTTACTTTTTTTGTAAGCTTCTGGTGAAATGTTTAAGAACATCTTTCCAAACAAGAGCTTGTGGTGATACTCAGAAAAGTCTGGGAAGTCTGAAGTGACTCTTCCTCTCCTATACCCTAGGGCTTCCAGTAGTAATGCTGACAATTCTTCCTTGTCAGCAGATGGTCTCAGAAAAGACACCTGGGTAAAACAAAGAGGAGAATAAAAATTTTCCCATTGTAGACTCTACTTCCTCATCCCTGAGTTGCCTTTTCAGATATTTGTATTTTGTTCTTGTTTTAATATTATTAGGAAAGAATGGTTCTTAATAGCCAAAGTCACTACAACATTACCTACCCATGATGACACTCAAAAATAAAATTTAGTTTCATATATCTATTGCCTAATGCATGTTAATAGTTTTTTAACTTAAAATTTAAATTATTTGCCTATAGTAGGACTTCAGATTAGGAACACTGAAATTAAGATATGTGATATCCAGTATCACTTAGTTCTTTTTTTCTCTTGTCCTGCCAAATAGTTGCAAAATAAATATCTTTGTTGAAATTTGTCACCTCTAGTGCAACAGTGGAAGTAAATCATTGATAAAGTTTAAGAATAACCTTAGAGATATTTTAATACATAATACAATCTTTAGAGATATTTTTGACCTGATAGAAAATTTAAATATCCAGTTATTTCTAACTTTAGGGTGCATAAGTAATATAGCTTCATTTTTTTGCATAGTTAGAATTTTATTTAGAAGAAGAAAATGATTCATAATTAAGGGGCTGAAAATGACATTCTCAGAAGGCATTATTTAAAATGTTCATTCTCTGCTGAAAACTTTTTTTTTTACATCTTTACTAGATTATAATTGCTTTACAATGTTCTGTTAGTTTCTGCTGTACAACAAAGTGAATCAGTTATATGTATACCTATATTGAAAACTTTCTTTTAATAGGATTTGACATGAGCAGTTAGAAGTGTTTATTTGATTTAATTCTTATAGTAGTAAATATTTAGTTTTGCCAGCTTTGGCAAAACAAAAACAAAAAAAAAACAAAAAACAAATACTGCATAGCAATACTCATCCTAAAAAGTTATTTGTTACTTATCTAAAGTTCAACTTGAACTGGGTATACTGTATTTTATCTGAGAATTCTGTGAGTTTTGACGCTTCTAACTAGTTGGCTATATTTTTTTTCTAGTACCTGTTTGATTCCTTTTTCTCACTGATAAAGAAGGAGAAAGGTACCACAATTACATCAGTTCTACCGAAGCCGGCCCTAGTAGCATCTCGAGTTGAGGTCAGTATATGTGGGCTTCCTTTTCGTTTATGTATTTTGGATTTTCTCTATTGTGTGATGACTTCTTTTTTAAGTGAATGATGTAAACCTTTTTGATGTCTATGAAAAATGATTGGTAATATTGCAATCACCCATCATTTTAGCATCTAATTATTTGGTCTGTTCTAGATGATTCATTGGATGTTCATTGGGATCTTCATGTTTTGATTTAAAAATCATATCTTTTAAAGTTCACTTCTTCTAGAACATTTGTAATGAAAATAATTTAACAGAGAATAAGGTTTAATTTAGTTTCAAATTTGATATATTTTCCATTACTCGATAAACCACAGCCCTGTGTATGCTTGAGATACAGTTCAGGCTACAGAATCATTATAGATGATAGAAATTTTTGTTTCAACGAAAAACCCAAACGAACTTTTGGACAACCCAATACCTCTAAAGAGCAGATAGATAAGGATTAATATAGTGTAAGACTCGACTCCTTATTTGTTTGAATATGTATTTAATATGGAAAGGTTTCTACACATTTCCTTCATAGTTAAGGCACACCCACACCCACACCATTATTACATAAAATTTAGAAGGGTGTATGTATATTTTTAAGTATATACATACATATATATATATAATCCTCTTTTTATGAACAAAAAGAATTGATTTATATGTTTACATGAAATGATAAATTGAGTTAGATGGTTTGTTGTAGATTTCTGTGACAGCCTTTTTTCCTGAGATGGAGAGTTGGGAGGTAATCCAGCCACTCAATGTGGAATCAAACTGTGGATTCTTGGTAGCTAAAGAAGCCACCCCACCATACAGTGTATTTCTCAAAATATCAACTCGTGTTTTTCAGATGCTTTTCTTTTTTTAAATAGTGAGGGAAACGTGTAATTTGGGATTCTACGTTGCATTGCACATAGCAGGCACTCCATAAATACAAAACAAGTTTCCCAAGTCCTTGTCTCTTGCAGTGACCTAGAACATTTTTCTCCTCTGAAGGGCTTGGCAGTTGTGGTTAAAAAATAAGCAGAATTATTATTTGCTTGAAATCATATATACAATTTGTATGAATTTCAGTATGCTGCCAAAACATGATCTTTTCATTACTGTATTTTCTGTAAATATTTCTGGACTGAACTGCAAAGTAAAGGCAAAATGTAAATATGAAGGTGTCCCTGTGTCCCCTTGCCTCCTGTGTTTTCTCTTCGTTTGTTAGGAAGGGCTTGTTTGTATTTATGCCTATTCTTTGTCCAGTAGAAACCCATGGAATAGTAACACATTTAGTCAATTAAATTTTAAGGAGATTTTTATCTAAAAATTATATATATAAATTATATTTATTATATATACACATATAGATATACATTTCCATATATATTTATGTAGTTATTTTTAGATACTTATATATGTTTAATTAAAATGTAGACCTCTTCCAAAAAGTTTTTACTTAAGTGAAAAAAACCATGACCTTTGGAAATTCCTTTTTGAAATTAGAGATGTTTAAATTGTTGGTCTTTTTACTCATATATTATGTATATTTCAAAACATTGTACTTTAAATCACCACATAAACACAGACAATATAGTTTATCTTTCCCATACTTAACAATGACTAATTTCCCCATCTTAATAATAAAAGCAATGCTATCTTCTTATTGCTTACAGGTTTCCAAAGTCCTTATCCTAGGATCCGGAGGTCTGTCCATTGGTCAGGCAGGTGAATTTGATTACTCGGGATCGCAAGCTGTAAAAGCCATGAAGGTGAGAGACTCTGATCTTTGCTGGAATTAATATACACTCCCTTTATGAGTCTAATTAGTATTTTATAATTTAGATTTATGACACTACCTCTTTTCAAAGTCACTATAATTAATTTCCTTCCACATCTTATATGAAAGGAAGTTTGATCACAGACAAGATTTTTAACTTAAATGTGCACACCTGCAAATTAAGAAGGTTGGATTGATCTCCAGAATTGTCTATGTTATCACCTATTTATATTGAAAACATAAATCTACACTTATAGATGTTACTCAATGAGGCAGTGAGCTTTTAAAACATATTTGTCTTTTGTGTGAAAGAGGGAATTTGGGTATCCCTGGTGCTCTAAAGTACTTCAAGTGTTCTACAGGATGCTTCAGGCATCTCTTTGGTTGAAAGGGGGAAGATCCAGCTGGAGGAACAAAGGAAACAATGCCTTTTGTTCAAGCTTTAGAAGTTATTGCAGGTCACCTAATTCCCCCATCTGTGACTTGGACTGGATGACTTACCAGGAAGGTATGGCTGGATTTTCAAGTGGAATAGAGGGTTTGATACCTAAGTTGGGAAGAATATCCTCCCTGTTTCTTCAGAGTCTCTCGAAATCTCCCCAACCTTTATCATAGTAAAATAAACCTTTAGAAAACTGACACTGTAAGTGTAAGATATTTCTATTGAAGAGCTAACTTGGCTTCTCTTTGGTGTCCTTATTTTCCACGATAGTCCCCATTTTGGTGCTAATCAAGCCATCCAAAGTCAATGTGAGCTCTCTGTGACCTTGCCACAGGCTTTGTGGAGTCAAGCCACTCTTACCAAGAGACCTGGCTAGGAGAGAGCAACATAGGGAAGGAAGCAGGAGACTAGGACAACCAACAAGAGAAACAGTTGGCCAAAATTTTCCTTTTTTTCTTTACTTTATTCAGTATTCTATATACAGAGATTTTCACCTGACAGATGTCTGTTGAAAACAGACACAACCCCCCAATTACCTTCCTCTTCTTCCCATTCGTTTTTATTTTTAATACTCTTCTCCATACACGCATGGATGTTCACCCCATGTACACATGTTTTTTGTGTACATTTTCAAAGTGTGCTTTATTTCATTGTATTAAGATTCAGTTTATCTTTAGATAATTAGTGGGTATCCAATGGTTCAGATTGGTTAGAACACAGTCTAAGTGTGTTAAGGGTTTAGAACACATTTAAGTGGCATGCAATTTTTTATCCTATTTGGTAGTTTTATAAAGAATTAATATTTCCATAGGTTGTATTTTTTATATGCATTACATCCAAAAGGTGAAGTTATTGATTTGAACTGAAGAATAGGAATTATTAGATATAGTATTGTGATTAAGAGGTTAATAAAGATGAATTTATGAACTGAGTATTTTTTGAAACTTAGATTATGCATAAATTATAGCTGGAATTATATTAGAGAAAAATTATGTAACATTTATTAAAATGGTTTGAATAGACACTCATCACATGAATTTATGGGACCTTTTCCTATGTAATTTGATTTATAAAAATAGCTATATTCATTGTATAGCACATGCAGGAAAATATTTAACAAATATACCTATCCATTGGTACTTTTCTCTAGTAGTGAGACAGTCTATAACTTCTGTTTATGATGTGCTCTCCATTTGGACTCAATTATTTAAATTCTAACCCATATTTTAAATGCATTTGCTTATCTATATGTATCTATTCAATATTTTGTTAACAGTAGTCTTTAAAATGTTCCTTACAATCTTAGAGGGGGCTCATATTGAGGAAAGGGTGTAGAACTTCAGTCATAAGACTTGGATTAGGGCCCTAATTTTGTCATTTATCAGCTGTATGATCTTTGGAAGGTCACTTAACCTTACTGAATCTCAGTTTCTTCATCTGTAAGGTGAAAATTTCTTTTATAGTCTTGCTATAAAAATCAAATAAATTAACAAAAAAGTACACTACAAGTTTTAAGGCACTATTTGAATTTAAAGTAGTATGAAATATATTTAATTTTTCATTTGGATTCACCACACCCCCAAGGATATGTAGGGCTTTCAATGATGATTTCTATACTTTCATATGAATATTTTGTTGAGTTTTTAGAAGACTTCAAAATTGACATGCTAATAGGTAAAAAAATAAGAACCATCTGGCCAGATTTCATAATAATTATTTTACTAAATGTCGCCCTCATCCTGGTCTGTAAAGCTATTATCCTTAGTAGCCTACATGAAGAATTATTTTAGGGGTCTCTCCAGATGTCAGGAATGAGATAGGGCTATGAATATCTTCACACACACACAAATTTTTATTTTTTATTTTTTGCCATACGGTCATTTTCTTTTTATATAATATGTATAAACAGTTGTATAATGGTCTTTGTCAAAGCACTACAGCAGGCATGAAAATCTAAAGAAAATGGAAACCAGCAGAAGGCTCTCAGTGCTCCCAGCTAGAAGGGAAACACATTATCTTGCATTTAAAACGTATGCTCAATGCTGTTCTTCAATAAACGTTAGAAAAGGAAGCAGCTTTGATGCTGCCTTTTTTCCATTTTATGTTTTACTCATTCAAAAAAATTTGGAATATTTTATTCTTTTAAGGTCGACTGAGCTATAAAATTGAGTAGTATTTGTGGACCTCCAGTCAAATTCTACAGAAAACATCTCCAGCTTTCCTTGATACCTACAGTGACAAGGAATTCAGGGTGATCCTCATGAGGTAGCCAGCTCTTTTTGGATAGTTTTATTTTCAAGCAGTTTTCTTCCTTCCTTTTACCAAATGTTTGTCATCCTTTAACTTCCATTCACACTGGTCCCATTACTGATCTCTAGAGCCCACAGAATAACTTTTTGTTACCTGTTAATACCCTTCATTTGAATATGATTTTTCTCTTTAGACCATATATTAAGATTCTAGATCTTTTTTTTTATTTCAGGAAGAAAATGTCAAAACTGTCCTGATGAACCCAAACATTGCATCGGTGCAAACCAATGAAGTGGGCTTGAAGCAAGCAGATACTGTCTACTTCCTCCCCATCACCCCTCAGTTTGTCACAGAGGTTATCAAGGCAGAACGGCCAGATGGATTAATTCTAGGCATGGGTGGCCAGACAGCTCTGAACTGTGGTGAGTTCTTTTAAGTTTAATTGCAGAGTTTTGGTTCACACACTTATATATAATATTTTTTTGTTTGAATTTATTTAGCAGTTGTGCTCTGTGTGTTCACAAAAGTTTTCCGCTGTGTGAGGAAGCTTAGTAAACAGCAACCTGAAAATGTCACATGATGAACATTACCAGTTTATTCCACAGAACAGCTGGGGGACAAAAAGAAACCTTTTGCTTTAATGCTGCATGGTGACTGAGTAGGTTTTTTGAGTCCCCCTCCTCCGTCCCAGGATACTGCTTTTCTCTGTTACCAGTGAAACTCTGAGAACTATTATGAGTGAAAAGGGGGAATTAACATTGATTAAGTGCTCTGTGCTCTTAGGTATCAGCCCTGTGGCATTTGACTTTCACATATATTTTCATGTTTACATAGATCAGTCTCTCTACCATCCCTTCATGCATCTGCTGAGTCCAATGCTCTGTCCTATTTAAAATATTTCAAACCTTCAGAATTAGATCATAAATGAGAATCTCACTGGCTAGTTTGGGTAAGCAGTTGGTGATATAATTTGTATGTCAACTATAAAAAACAGCCAAAGTTAGATGTTAAGTTCGTGGGAACACAAACGATTTTGTTAATTTTTAACCTAGATAGATATCCACATCACTGAGATTATTTACACAAGAGAAGCTCATTATAGGAATAGACCTTCCTTAGAAGGAAATGAAATATACTAAAATCTTAAGGCTCACTGTAATTCTATGATTTTTATTAACGAGAATAATAAAAATCATTTGGAGAAGGTGATAATATATATAATAGTAGCACCAGCAAAATGTTTTGCTAAAATGACTTCAGAATTTTTCTTTCAAAAATTTTTTTACTCTAAGTGCAATTCTGTTGTGGACTCTGGTGGCTTTTTGGAGTTAAGATTTTTGTAAAAAAAAGTTGTATTCAGATGTCTATTACAGAAAACATAAGAGTTTGATATGTTAAAAATTGATTTATTTTGTTTTTCTGTAGGAGTGGAACTATTTAAGAGAGGTGTGCTCAAGGAATATGGCGTGAAAGTCCTGGGAACCTCAGTTGAATCCATTATGGCCACAGAAGATAGACAGCTGTTCTCAGACAAACTAAATGAGATTAATGAAAAGATTGCTCCAAGCTTTGCAGTGGAATCGGTAAGAAATCTTTGTTCTGGAGAAACAGGACCATTATGTGTCTTGCGTTGTAGAGAGAATGATTTGTCATGCCTAAAAATAATAAAGTATTATATTTGTATATGGTATCTTCCAGAAATGTGTTATTACTTCAGAGACACTGTGTATTAATTGTGGCATTCAATGCTAAAACATTAGGGACAGGTATTAATAGTTTATTTTTATGAAAAGGGAAGCATAATCTCAAAGGTGATGTGGTTTATCAATGGTTGATGTGACCTGAGTATCAAATCTCCTGAATCAAACCAAAGAACCATATCAACTTGCAAAGCCAAAGTAATTTTTACCTTCTTCCTGGGATCAGTCACACATTTTGTAAGTGCGAATGTCCTGCAAATGGGAAATGGTTGAATTTAAAAATTTTTTTAGGGACTTCCCTGGTGGTCCAGTGGTTGTCTCTGTGTTTCCGCTGCAGGGGGCACAGATTTGATCCCTGGGTGGGGAAATACGATCCTGCATGCCGTGCAGCATGGCCAAAAAATAAACGAACAAATTTTTTTTTTGTTAGAATGGAATAAACATTTTACAATAAAATTATCTAGAAAAAAAAAAGCCATTGGATCTAATCAGTAATATTTATGACTGAAAAACCTGTGGCTTAGATGGTTAAAGAGGACAGATTGTTTTGCATTTCTCTTAATCATTTTCCATCGTATCCTGTGCCTATTGATGGGCTATTACCAGGTGCCAGGAAAAGATCAGCTTCCTGTACATCTCTTTTTGTCCCTGACTTTATTCCTGATTTCAGTCAGTGAAATGGGGGTACTGGAGACAGTTTCTGATGCAACTTCCTCAGTGTAGAAATAGGCAAATCCTCTGGGATAAGGCAAGTACTGCTGGGACAACTAAAAATGGGCTATGTATGTTTTCAGAAAAGCATGCTATCAAGTATATAGCATGTTGCAAAGCTGTCAATCAGGAACAATCCCAGGATAGCTCTGCTGAACACGTGGAAAGCTCCTGCCATATATTTATTCTTTCATTGCCAGATTTAATTATGTCCTTGCTTCCTTAGGATGAGAAACAGGCATATGGGAAAGGTATAATTACATTCCCATTGGTAGTGTAATAATATTCCATGACAGAAAAATATAGCCAACATATGCTGTATTCTTTAAGTTAAAAAAAAAAAAAAATCCCAAGCTTCTGAGACTACTCTCTGACTGAACTGGAAAAATGAAAAATCTCTTTCTATATAATATTCCAAATGGCTTATTGCAGTAATATCAAGTTAGATTCTGTAGTAGAAAACCTTGCTTTGTTAAGAGACGAAGACTTTTAAACTGAACTTAAAAATTCAGTATAGCTCCCATTCTCAAATTAATGGCAACTATCTCACCTCTGGCCATTGTTTTATTTTTTATACTGCAAAATAAAATTTACCCCAAAGGTGTTAAAAAAAAAGCACCTTCACTGTATATTAAAAAATTCTAAAATTTAACTTAAAATTTGTAAAATAACACTTGTTTTTCAGAAGGAGATGAGGGAATAATAGAACATTTTCATAGTCATTTTTTCCAAATAAACTGATTTACCTGAATTACCAGACTCCCTTGGTTGGTCTTTTCTACTGTCAGCTTTTAAAACTTTGAGTCCTTGTTCTTGTTGACAGATTGAGGATGCACTGAAGGCGGCAGACACCATTGGCTACCCGGTGATGATCCGTTCTGCCTATGCCCTGGGTGGGTTAGGCTCAGGCATCTGTCCTAATAAGGAGACCTTACTGGACCTCAGCACAAAGGTATGTATTTTCGCAGACCAAATTCTGACCAGCCAAGAAAACTCCCTGATATAGTCGTCTTTCAATTAGAGAAAGTTATGTAGATAAGAAATAACCTTTTCTCTGTTTATAAATCACTGCCACATCTCTAAATTGTTGTCCAAGAGGTGACACTTTTGAAAGGGAAATACAGTGCAATTACTTACACTGGAACATAGCATTAACCCAAAGTCCATCTTTACTGTACTGTCTATTGATTTCATTGATAGACAGTCAATCCAGTTCCATCTCCCTCTGCTACAAAATCTGCTCCAAAACACCCATCATGCTAAAATATATTTTAGTGGTTTAAAAAAAAAACAATATAATGTCCCATTTTGCCATTATCTTTTGAAACAATAAGACATGGATGACATCTGGTAAGGGAAATAAAACACATTGAGTAGTTTAGCTTTACCTCAAATTCAGGTGTTTAACATATATACAATATAAACCTCTTAGTACTACGAATGAGTGATTACTCTGCCAACTGCCACACACATATATAAGCAAAAGTGAAATCTGAGTGCTTACCATTTACATAAAAATCACTTTATTTCTGAATACTCCTTCTCTTAAGTATTAAAGGGAAGATATTGAAAATTAAGATATGCTCCAAAAAATAAATTAGAAATTAACACAGAAATCATGCTTCATGAAATCAGCGACTTTTGCCCACACTCTATTTCCACAGAATACAGCAGTGCCTTGCAATACTGGGGCTCAGTAAGTGCTGGTTGAATGAATGAATATGTGTGTGGGCAAAGAGGCTTATGTAACTTTCCATGTAGCAGTTATGGATGTGAAGCTGACAGAATTATTGTGATGGCTATTTTTAGGGGTGCTGAGTAAATATCAAGCAGAGTTTATACCCTTATCATTATTTACGTTTTAGAGTGAAAAAGAATGAGCCCTTGAATTGTTGACGCAAGATTTTGAGAACAAACAGATAAAATTAAATGTATTTTAATAACTGCAATGACAAACGTACATGTCTACAAATTGGATTGAGTTTTTCTAAAGTTGCCAAAAAAAAAACTCCAAAAGGGAAACATATCTAATATAAATGTTCCCTATTTCCATCTGGACTTCTGAATCATGTATTTAAAGAAAAGACATGTTTGTGGAGGTATACATTTTTTTCCTCTAGCATATTAGATGTTCCCAATCTTTTTATGTAAAAAATTTTTTAAATTTTTTAAACATCTTTATTGGAGCATAATTGCTTTACAATGGTGTGTTAGTTTCTGCTTTATAACAAACTGAATCAGCTATACATATACATATATCCCCATATCTCCTCTCTCTTGCGTCTCCCTCCCACCCTCCCTATCCCACCCCTCTAGGTGGTCACAAAGCACCGAGCTGATCTCCCTGTGCTATGTGGCTGCTTCCCAATAGCTATCTATTTTACATTTGGTAGTGTATGTATGTCCATGCCACTCTCTCACTTCATCCCAGCTTACCCTTACCCCTCCCTGTGTCCTCAAAGCCATTCTCTATGTCTGCATCTTTATTACTGTCCTGCCCTTAGGTTTTTCAGAAACTATTTTTTTTTTAGATTCCATATATATGTGTTACCATATGGTATTTTTTTATCTCTTTCTGACTTACTTCACTCTGTATGACAGATTCTATGTCCATCCACCTCACTACAAGTAACTCAATTTCGTTTCTTTTTATGGCTGAGTAATATTTCATTGTATATATGTGCCACTTCTTCTATATTCATTCATCTATCGATGGACACTTCCACGTCCTAGTTATTGTAAATAGAGCTGCAATGAACATTGTGGTACATGACTCTTTTTGAATTATGGTTTTCACACGGTATATGCCCCGTAGTGGGATTGCTGGGTCATATGGTAGTTCTATTTTTAGTTTTTTAAGGAACCTCCATACTGTTCTCCATAGTGGCTGCATCAGTTTACATTCCCACCTGCAGTGCAAGAGTGTTCCCTTTTCTCCACACCCTCTCCAGCATTTACTGTTTGTAGATTTTTTGATGATGGCGATTCTGACTGGTGTGAGGTGATATCTCATTGTAGTTTTGATTTGCATTTCTCTAATGATTAGTGATGTTGAGCATTTATTCATGTGCATGTTGGCAATCTGTATATATTCTTCGGAGAAATGTCTATTTAGGTCTTCTGCCAATTATTGGATTGAGTTTTTTTGTTGTTGTTGTTATTGAGCTGCATGAGCTGCTTGTAACTTTTGGAGAGTAATCCTTTGTCAGTTGCTTCATTTGCAAATATTTTCTCCCATTCTGAGGGTTGTCTTTTTGTCTGGTTTTTGGTTTCCATCGCTGTGCAAAATCTTTTAAGTTTCGTTAGGTCCCACTTGTTTATTTTTGTTTTTATTTCCATTTCTGTAGGAGGTGGGTCAAAAAGGATCTTGCTGTGAGTTATGTCATAGAGTGTTCTGCCTATGTTTTCCTCTAAGAGTTTATAGTGTCTGGCTTTACATTTAGGTCTTTAATCCATTTTGAGTTTATTTTTGTGTATGGTGTTAGGGAGTGTTCTAATTTCATTCTTTTACATGTAGCTGCCCAGTTTTCCCAGCACCACTTATTGAAAAGGCTGTCTTTTCTCCATTCTATATTCTTGCCTCCTTTATCAAAAATAAGGGGACCATATTTGCATGGGTTTATCTCTGGGCTTTCTATCCTGTTCCATTCATCTCTTTCTGTTTTTGTGCCAGTACCATACTGTCTTGATTACTGTAGCTTTGTAGTGTAGTGTGAAGTCAGGCAGCCTGATTCCTCCAGGTCCATTTTTCTTTCTCAAAATTGCTTTGGCTATTCGGGGTCCTTTGTGTTTGCATACAAATTGTGAAATTTTTTGTTCTAATTCTGTGAAAAATGCCATTGATAATTTGATAGGAATTGCATTGAACCTGTAGATTGCTTTGTGTAGTAGAATCATTTTCACAATGTTGATTCTTCCAATCCAAGAACAGGGTATATCTCTCCATCTGTTTGTATCATCTTTAATTTCTTTCATCAGTGTCTTATAGTTTTCTGCATACAGGTCTTTTGTCTCCTTAGGTAGATTTATTCCTAGGTATTTTATTCTTCTTGTTGCTATGGTAAATGGGAGTGTTTCCTTAATTTCCTTTTCAGATTATTCATCATTAGTGTATAGGAATGCAAGAGGTTTCCGTGCATTAATTTTGTATCCTGCAACTTTACCAAATTCATTGATTAGCTCTAGTAGTTTTCTGATAGTCTTTAGGATTCTCTATGTATAGTGTCATGTCATCTTCAAACAGTGACAGCTTTACTTCTTCTTTTCCGATTTGGATTCCTTTCATTTCTTTTTCTTCTCTGATTGCTGTGGCTAAAACTTCCAAAACTATGTTGAATAATAGTGGTGAGTGTGGGCAACCTTGTCTTGTTCCTGACCGTAGTGGAAATGGTTTCAGTTTTTCAGCATTGAGAACGATGTTGGCTCTGGGTTTGTCATATATGGCCTTTATTATGTTGAGATAAATTCCCTCTATATGCCTGCTTTCTGGAGTGTTTTTATCGTATGGATCTTGAATTTTGTCGAAAGCTTTTTCTGCATCTATTGAGATGATCGTATGGTTTTTATACTTCAGTTTCTTAATACGATGTATCACATTGATTGATTTGCATATATTGAAGAATCCTTGCATTCCTGGATAAACCCAATTTGATCATGGTGTATGATCCTTTTAATGTGTTGTTGGATCCTGTTTGCTAGTATTTTGTTGAGGATTTTTGCATCTATGTTCATCAGTGATGTTGGCCTGTAGTTTTCTTTCTTTGAGACATCCTTGTTTGGTTTTGGTATCAGGGTGATGGTGGCCTCATGGAATGATTTGGGGAGAGTTCCTCCTTCTGCTATATTATGGAAGAGTTTGGGAAGGATAGTTGTTACTCTTCTCTAAATATTTGATAGGATTTGCCTGTGAAGCCGTCTGGTCCTGAGCTTTTGTTTCTTGGAAGATTTTTAATCACAGTCTCAATTTCAGTGCTTGTGATTGGTCTGTTTATATTTTCTATTTCTTCCTGGTTCAGTCTCAGAAAGTTGTGCAGTTCTAAGAATTTGTCCATTTCTTCCAGGTTGTCCATTTTATTCGCATAGAGTTGCTTGTAGTAATCTCTCATGATCCTTTTTATTTCTGCAGGGTCAGTTGTTACTTCTCCTTTTTCATTTCTAATTCTATTGATTTGAGTCGTCTCCCTTTTTTTTCTTGATGAGTCTGGCTAATGATTTATCAATTTTGTTTATCTTCTCAAAGAACCAGCTGTTAGTTTTATTGATCTTTGCTGTTGTTTGCTTCATTTATTTTTCATTTATTTCTGATCTGATCTTTATGATTTCTTTCGTTCTGCTAACTTTGGGGTTTGTTGTTCTTCTTTCTCTAACCGCTTTAGGTGTAAGGTTAGTTTGTTTATTTGAGGTGTTTCTTGTTTCTTGAGGTAAGATTGTATTGCTATATACTTCCCTCTTAGAAGTGCTTTTGCTGCATCCCATAGGTTTTGGGTCATTGTGTTTTTATTGTCATTTGTTTCTAGGTTGTTTGGTTTTTTTTTTTGCGGTATGTGGGCCTCCACTGTTGTGGCCTCTCCCGTTGCGGAGCACAGGCTCCAGACACGCAGGCTCAACAGCCATGGCTCACGGGCCCAGCCGCTCCACGTCATGTGGGATCTTCCCGGACCGGGGCACGAACCCATGTCCCCTGCTTCGGCAGGTGGACTCTCAACCACTGCACCACCAGGGAAGCCCTAGGTATTTTTTGATTTTCTCTTTGATTTCTTCAGTGATCTCTTGGTTACTAAGTAGTGTACTTTTTAGCCACCATGTATTTCTATTTTTTACAGATTTTTTCCTGTAATTGATATGTAGTCTCATAGCATTGTGGTCGGAAAAGATACTTGATACAATTTCAATTTTCGTAAATTTACCAATGCTTGATTTGTGACCCAAGATATGATCTATCCTGGAGAATGTTCCATGAGCACTTGAGAAGAAAGTGTATTCTGTTATTTTTGGATGGAATGTCCTATAAATATCAATTAAGTCTTTCTTGTTTAATGTATCATTTAAAGCTTGTGTTTCCTTATTTATTTTCATTTTGGATGACCTGTCCATTGGTGAAAGTGGGGTGTTAAAGTCCCCTACTATGATTGTGTTACCGTCGATTTCCCCTTTTTTGGCTGTTAGCATTTTCCTTATGTATTGAGGTGCTCCTCCATTTGGTGCATAAATATTTAAAATAGTTATATCTTCTTGGATTGATCCCTTGAGCATTATGTAGTGTCCTCGTTGTCTCTTCTAATAGTCTTTATTTTAATGTCTATTTTGCCTGATCTGAAAATTGCTACCCCAGCTTTCTTTTGATTTCCACTTGCTTGGAGTATCTCCTTCCATCCCCTCACTCTCAGTTTCTTTGTGTCCCTAGGTCTGAAGTAGGCCTCTTGTAGACAGCATATATATGGGTCTTGTTTTTGCATCCATTCAGCCAGTCTATGTCTTTTGATTGGAGCATTTAATCCATTTACTTTTAAGGTAGTTATCGATATGTATGTTCCTATTACCATTTTCTTAATTTTTTGGGGTTCGTTATTGTAGGTCTTTTTCTTCTCTTGTGTTTCCTGCCTAGAGAAGTTCCTTTAGCATTTGTTGTAAAGCTGGTTTGCTGGTGCTGAATTCACTTAGCTTGTGCTTGTCTGTATAGGTTTTTATTTCTCTGTCGAATCTCAATGAGTTCCTTGCTAGGTAGAGTAATCTTGGTTGTTGGTTTTTCCCTTTCATCACTTTAAATATGTCCTGCCAGTCATTTCTGTCTTGCAGAGTTTCTGCTGAAAGATCAGCTGTTAACCTTATGGGGATTCCCTTGTATGTTATTCGTTGCTTTTCCCTGCTGCTTTTAATATTTTTTCTTTGTATTTAATTTTTGATAGTTTGATTAATATATGTCTTGGTGTGTTTCTCCTTGGATTTTTCCTGTATGGGACTCTCTGCAGTTCCTGGACTTGATTAACTATTTCCTCTTCCATATTAGGGAAGTTTTTAGCTATGATCTCTTCAAATATTTTCTCAGTCCGTTCCTTTTTCTATTCTTCTTCTGGAACCCCTATAATTCAAATGTTTGTGCATTTAATGTTGTCCCAGTGGTCTCTGAGACTGTCCTCAATTCTTTTCATTCTTTTTTCTTTATTCTGCTCTGCAGTAGTTATTTCCATTATTTTATCTTCCAGGTCACTTATCCATTCTTCTGCCTCAGTTATTCTGCTATTGATTCCTTCTGGAGAATTTTTAATTTCATTTATTGTGTTGTTCATCGTTGTTTGTTTGCTCTTTAGTTCTTCTAGGTCCTTGTTAAATGTTTCTTATATTTTCTCCATTCTATTTCCAAGATTTTGGATCATCTTTACTATCATTACTCTGAATTCTTTTTCAGGTAGACTGCCTCTTTCCTCTTCATTTGTTAGGTCTGGTGGGTTTTTATCTTGCTCCTTCATACGCTGTGTGTTTCTCTGTCTTCTCATTTTTTATAACTTACTGTTTTTGGGGTCTCCTTTTCGCAGGCTGCCGGTTCGTAGTTCCTGTTGTTTTTGGTGCTTGCCCCCAGATGCTAAGGTTGGTTCAGTGGGTTGTGTAGGCTTCCTGGTGTATGGGACTAGTGCCTGTGATCTGGTGAATAAGGTGGGATCTTGTGTTTCTCGTGGGCAGGTCTGCATCCTTTTGTGTGTTTTGTGGTGTCTTTGACCTTATTATGATTTTAGGCAGCCTCTCTTCTAATGGGTTAGGTTGCGTTCCTGTCTTGCTAGTTGTTTGGCATAGGGTGTGCAGCACTGTAGCTTGCTGGTCGTTGAGTGGAGCTGGTTCTTAGCATTGAGATGGAGATATTTTGGTGAACTGCCACTGTTTGATATTATGTGGAGCTGGGACATCTTTTGTGGACCAATGTCCTGAACTCGGCTCTCCCACCTCAGAGCACAGTCCTGACACCCAGCTGGATCACCAAGACCCAGTCCTCCACACAGCTCAGAAGAAAAGGGAGAGAAAATGAAAGAAAGAAAGAAAAAAACCAACAAAACAAAGTTATTAAAATAAAAAATAATTTTTAAAAATAATAATATTTAAAAGTAATAAAAAAGGAAAAAAAGAAAGAAAGAGGAGAGCAACCAAACCAAAAACCAAATCCACCAAAAATAACAAGTACTAAATTTATACTAAAAAAAACAAAAGCAGACAGACAGAACCCTAGGGCAAATGGTAAAAGCAAAGCTATAGGAACAAAATCACACAAAGAAGCGTACACATACACACTCACAAAAAGAGACAAAGAAAAAAATATATATATATATCGTTGCTCCCGAAGTCCACTGCCTCAGTTTCGCGATGATTCGTTGTCTATTCATGTATTCCACAGATTCAGGGTACATCAAGTTGATTGTGGATATTTAATCCGTTGCTTTTGAGGCTGCTGGGAGAGATTTCCCTTCCTCTTTGTTCCCACAGCTCCAGGGGCTCAGCTTTGGATTTGGCCCCGCCTCTGCATGTAGGTCGCCAGAGGGCGTCCGTACTTCGCTCAGACAGTACAGGGTTAAAGGAGCAGCTGATTCGGGGGCTCTGGCTCACTCAGGCCAGGGGGAGGGAGGGGTACGGAATGCAGGGTGAGCCTGTGCAGGCAGAGGCTGGTGTGACGTTGCATCAGCCTGAGGCACACCGTGTGTTCTCCCGGGGAAGTTGTCCCTGGATCCCGGGACCCTGGCAGTGGCGGGCTGCACAGGCTCCCGGGTGGGGAGGTGTGGAGAGTGACCTGTGCCACACAGGCTTCTTGGTGGCTGCAGAAGCAGCCTTAGTGTCTCATGCCCGTCTCTGGTGTCTGTGCTGATAGCCGCGGCTCGCGCCCGTCTCTGGAGCTCGTTTAGGTGGTGCTCTGAATCCCCTCTCCTCACGCACCCCAAAACAATGGTCTCTTGCCTCTTAGGCAGGTCCAGACTTTTTCTCGGACTCCCTCCCGGCTAGCTGTGGCACACTAGCCCCCTTCAGGCTGCGTGAACACAGCCCTCTCCCTGGGGTCTGACCTCCGAAGCTCCAGCCTCAGCTCCCAGCCCTGCCCGCCCCGGCGGGTGAGCAGACAAGCCTCTCGGGCTGGTGAGTGCTGGTCAGCACCGATCCTCTGTGCGGGAATCTCTCCGCTTTGCCCTCTGCACCCCTGTTCCTGCGTTCTCCTCCGTCGCTCCCAAGCTTCCCCCTCGCCAGCCCCTGTCTCTTCCAGTGAAGGGGTTTCCTAGTGTGTGGAAACCTTTCCTCCTTCACAGCTCCCTCCCACTGGTGCAGGTCCCGTCCCTATTCTTTTGTCTCTGTTTTTTCTTTTGCCCTACCCAGATACTTGGGGAGTTTCTTGCCTTTTGGGAGGTCTGAGGTCTTCTGCCATAATTCAGTAGGTGTTCTGAAGGAGCTGTTCCACATGTATATGTATTTCTGATGTATTTGTAGGGAGGAAGGTGATCTCCACGTCTTACTCTTACGCCATCTTGTATGTCTCCCCCCAACAATGTTTTTAATATTAACAACCTCATTATTACTGTCAGTCGTGACCAATGTATACTTATTCTCAATTAAAAATGTATTTTTTTTTACAGTATAAAAAGCATTCTAAACACTCAGTCGTATAAAAATATTTACAATGAAGACAACTTTGGAATGGGATATTTTTAAATTATTTATATTCCTCTAAAATAGTTAGTAAGCTATTGAATGGTTTTCTTTGTTGAAACCCTAGCTTTTCATTTGAGAATAATGACTTGTTATATCCCAAGCTACCGCTTACTCTCTTGGGATTATATTTAGCATTATTAGAAACTGCATTAACCTGATCTAGGTCCCTAAATTAATCTTTGTATAAAATCTGAGACTTGAAAGAGAAAGAAGAAGCTGAGGCAACAGGTGAAGATGATCTCAATAGTCCTTGTGTCCAGTCTACTCCATTAGAATGCAAAAGGCTTCCTCAGATTCATCTCCTTTGTTTCCCAGATTTTTTTTTTCTATTAGCAGGCTATCCTAATGACAAATAAATCATTATTAAATTGTTCACACTGGCTACAGAGTTTCCTAACCACTTTGAAAACCTCACCATGGGTAGCTGTGGAGACAAATGTGTTACATTTTGAAGTGCACATGCTGGAGCCTGTAGTGTTTGCTGAGGTTAAAAAAACAGTGTTGAGACCCATCACGGAATAACTTACATTGAGTTATTATTTCATTATGCTACCTGCTAATAATTTGAAAAAATTCAAATTACTTTCCCCAGTTGCTTTCTCTTACTTTCATTGCCATAAAAAATCAAATTTATTATGAGACAAAGGGACATTTCTGTCTTGGATTTTCAGCCACTAAATGTCCTAAGGTCGGAGACCATCTTTTTCAGATTTTGGGTTCAGCATTCTACCCACCAGGGGGTACAGAGTAAATAAGGAATGATAATTATACTAATTCATATCTGTTTAATCAGGCAGGCATGATATACGATTCAGTATTTAAGCACTTAGGCAGTGATTACCCATAATAATAGTCGTGTATGGTTCTTTTAATTCCCAAGTTTCATGTGCCATCTTGGCTAACTGTTTACAACCATCATCATCTCCTTTCTTCTCCTCATCAACATCAACTGACTTTTATTGTGTGTGTTCTTTACAAAGCACCCTCAGCTATTTTAGAGAAAGGCAGAATCTTTAGACTTATTTTTCCATATTTATTTGCACTTATCACATCTCTGCTTTCACAGAAGCCTAGCTGCAAAAATAATTTCATTTCCCTTTGCCTGATTGCTCAATTATTTTCTCTTTTTCCTAAATTAGTTTGCTTTAATGTCATATCAGCACTTTGAATGGCAAGACTCAATAATGTAAATCAAGCATATTCACTGCAGAATGCTATTCCTAGTACCTCGCTGATTTTCCGACACATTGTGCCTTCTGCAGCATAGAGGAGGATGGAGACTAGGCAGTGCAGACCAGGATTTAGGCCAGGGCGCTTTGCCAAATAGCCACGTTAATGCTAGTGCCTTTCCTTACTCTTCGATGTCTTTTGTCACCAATTTCCAGGCCTTTGCTATGACCAACCAGATTCTGGTGGAGAGGTCAGTGACAGGTTGGAAAGAAATAGAATTTGAAGTGGTCCGAGATGCTGATGACAACTGTGTCACTGTCTGTAGCATGGAAAATGTTGATGCCATGGGCGTTCATACAGGTAGGCAAGAAATCTTCAAGCATTATGGTAATGGCTTCAGCTCATATCTCTGGTGGCTCATAGCAGTCTTTATTAAGTCCCTTTCTTTAAATTACTATTCTTAGCATACACATTAGTGATAAAATTGTACACATATATAGTATTTTACAGCATTGAAAATACTCTCATATTTAATTTGATCTTCACAAAAACCCTCTGAAGTAGGGCAGATATTATTATCCTGATTTCATTTGAAGAAGGGGTAGAATATAAGCAATGCTGTGAAGGTAAAATCTGTAAGACTTGGTGTTGAGAAGTAAGGCATGAGGTTAAGAAGGCTTGAAGCAGACTGGGTGTTAGTCACCAAGTGAATGAGAAAATAGCCACAGTAAATAGAAATAGGTGAAATAAATAGGTTTCTCAGGAAGGGAAACTGGTTAGACTAGAGGGCAAAGCTGATGACTTAGGATTTAGAAATGCTAAAGTTTAAAAGTGGGCGGAAATCTCAAGAAGAGGAGAATGTAGAGCTGGAACTCAGTAAAGAGGATAGAAATAAAGAAGTTGATGCAAGGTCATTGGAAGTCTTTGAATAAAGAAAATAGCGGAAGCTGGAAGCATAGACTGAGTATTCAAGGGCATAGGTGTAGAAGGAAAGAGAATAGGGTCAAGGACCATAC
Organism: Aethalodelphis obliquidens; assembly: GCF_003676395.1. NCBI lineage: Eukaryota > Metazoa > Chordata > Mammalia > Artiodactyla > Delphinidae > Aethalodelphis > Aethalodelphis obliquidens. The sequence continues at coordinate 26,040,312 of NW_020837946.1, read as the reverse complement.
CCTGGGGAACATTCAGATTTATAGGGCAGAAGAAAAAGGACAGATTGGTGTTGAAGAAAAAGAAGGGAATGATAGTTACCTTATAAGCCAATGCACAAAAATATTTTATAAAAGAGCTTTGGTTTTGACTGTAGCAAATACTATGAAAGGTCAAGAATGAAGATTTAATGTTGCTTTTGGATGTTCAAGAGGACAGTTTCAATGCAAAGTTGGTTATGTGAGCCGTATGGAAAGGAATTATATGACTATGAGTGATAAGAAGACCTGGTAGGGCTTCCCTGGTGGCGCAGTGGTTGAGAGTCCGCCTGCCGATGCAGGGGACGCGGGTTTGCGACGCGGTCCGGGAGGATCTCACATGCCGCAGAGCGGCTGGACCCGTGAGCCATGGCCGCTGAGCCTGCGCGTCCGGAGCCTGTGCTCCGCAGCGGGAGAGGCCACAGCGGTGAGAGGCCCACGTACCGCAAAAAACAAACAAACAAAAAAAAGAACTGGTAAATTTTCAAAAGGTTTAGTCATGTAAGGAATGAGAGAGATGGTTCTTATAACCATCTGGCAGTTCAGAGAGGGGCTCCTTGAGCCTGTAGTGATCTGAGCTTGTTTGTAGGCAGAAGGGATGGTGACTAAGGACTAAGAGATTGAAGATACAGGGGGCTATAATTGGAGAGAAGTGAGAAAATGGGAAGGGATGAGATTTAGAAAATTGATGGCTGAAGACGAGCTGATATTTTATGGAAGGAAGAACTTGAAAGCTAATTCATGAGACATAGAAGGGAAATTGAAGAAGTTAATGTCAATCCAGTAAGTAGATGACTAAGCCTTGATAGCTTCATGATCTTGGGAAAGCTTAGAGTGATTTCTGTAAATATGTCAGAGTAATACAGGTGAAACAATCAGAGGGAATGTGCCTTGTATGTGTTTCCCTAAGATAATTCTTTTCCCAGCAAACCCTCAGCCTGTTGTGTTTCTTGTGTCATGCAAATAGATTGTTAAGTTACTAAAGTTGGTTATTTAGATATGCTACCAAATAACAAGTGTTGCTTGGATGTACAGGTGATTCAGTTGTTGTGGCCCCTGCCCAGACGCTCTCCAATGCGGAGTTTCAGTTGTTGAGACGTGTTTCAATCAATGTCGTTCGCCACTTGGGCATTGTGGGTGAATGCAACATTCAGTTTGCCCTTCATCCTACCTCAATGGAATACTGCATCATTGAAGTGAATGCCAGACTGTCCCGAAGCTCTGCCCTGGCCTCAAAAGCTACTGGGTAAGGCCAGAACGATTGACCATGGGTTTGCAGATTGAACTGGAAAATTGAAAGCTAGTGGAAGAATGTGCTGCATTTGCAAACTATAGTCCCCATTTCTGTATGCTGACTCCCAGTCATGTCCTATGGACATGGTTATTAATGAGTTTGCCGCCAGATTGAGGCAAATGGTATTGCTAGCTGGCTTTGTTTGCTGGCTAATCATAAACTAATCAAGATCTGGGTGGTCAAAGCAGGCTGTGAAAAATCTGCTTCTTAATTGCACTTTGCAGATGTTGTTAAAAAGTACAAATTAATCCTTAATTTTAGTCCTTCACTGACTTTTTTAGGTATATAACAAATTTTGGACAAATAATAGAGTTCACTTGACTCAAGCATGCAATCACATTATTTTATTTTAGCAAAACTTCACAAGAGCAAACAACAGTAGCTTTTTTCTATAGGTAAATCTTGCAACTAAATAAATAAATTTGTATCTACTTAACAATTGCTAGCAAGCATGACTGGAAGGAACACTAATTAATATCTTTTGTTACTATTAATATCTTTAACATCTGGTATTTAAATTACATCATATTTAAAAAATATTTACCTCTCAAGCTATTTTTATGTAGCTAGACAGTGCTACATGGAGTGTGGAAGGAGTGATGAGCTAAACAAGAGTCAAGAGACCTGAGTTCTCCTTCTGGTCCTTCTACTAATTGTGGGACTTCGGATAAATCACTACTGTCTCTGTCAGTTTCTTCACCTCTTAGGTGGGGAAGTTGTACTAATGGACTCATATGTAATTCTGTAGTTCTGTGAATTAATTTTTCAAATACAATTACCCAAACTGACATTCCAGAAGAGTATGGTCAAGTTTCCAGAGTGTTAGTTGTGTAAGGAGCCCAAAGTTCAAAGATAATTTGGAAACAGAGCAAGGACCCAAACTTTCAAGGACTGCATTTTATGACCTTTACATACCCCATAGTACCAGCTAACTGCACCGTCTTCCTAGGTGCAGACATGTATATATTTTTATAAAAGAATATTTTGCAGATTCTTATCTTAGTGGAAATTATACACAAGTGAGTACTTTATTTCTCAAGGAAGCTATTGATTTTGGCTTGAAGAGGTGAAGGTTGGGAGTTGTAGCACTGCATGTCAGGCATAGACAGTGAACTCTTTTGTGATCTGTTCTTCTGTACTTTATCATGACTCACTTTATTTTATAAGGAGCTATTAAATTTTCATACAGAACTGAGAATCAGGTGTGTTTTATACCTTGATGTGAAATAATACCAGAATTTCTAAGAAAAACCAATTTATATTTTGAGCTGTTTTTAATACTTATTGCTGAAAGAAAAAAAAATGTCTCCTCCTTTATAGCTACCCATTGGCATTCATTGCTGCAAAGATTGCCCTAGGAATTCCACTTCCAGAAATCAAGAACGTTGTATCAGGGAAAACATCAGCCTGCTTTGAACCGAGCCTGGATTACATGGTTACCAAGATTCCTCGCTGGGATCTTGATCGTTTTCACGGCACTTCTAGCCGAATTGGTAGCTCTATGAAAAGTGTAGGAGAGGTGAGTCCTTGGTTAATTCCTCTCTTTCATCCTTGTTCTCAGTTATTTTGTCCAACCCTAATGTCGTTGAAAGTCTTCAGTTTCCTTGGATACTGGGTTACTGATTGGAGGATACATATGAATTTCATTTCCTCCCTAGTGTTTCCACATAAGGCATAGCTGTTTTAAATCTTATTTTTTTTTATCATGCTTCAAGGTGCACAATAGAATTATAACTCAAATGCCAGGAAAAGTTTTGTTGGTGGTGTTTCTGCCAAATAAACAACTGTTATTCAGTTTACATTTCATGGAAAGATTCCCCTTTCACAATGTGCATGGGAAAATTTGTAGGCCAAGGAATATGAGACAATTTTGTAATGTGTTAATTTAGGGTTTATTATCTGAAAGGTTTTTGTCTTCAGTGAATATTTAACACTTTACATTTAGTTCAACTCAAGTTAACAGACATTTCCTGAGTTCTTACTACATGCAAGACCCTGGGATGATAAATCAGTGAATAAGATGTAGATAATTGTGACATTATCTCCAGCTGGTGAGTTCAGAATATATTCACAGAACTAAATATAATATGAATTAAACTGTGGTAAAAGTTGGAATGCAGTATTTATATGCAGGTGCTGTGAGAATGTAGTAGAATAGGGTCAGGGAAAGCCACAATAGATATTCCACTGAAAAATGGTGAAATCTTCACTTAATGAATATGAAGTTTAATAATATAAAGTATTAAAAAGGACAAATTTTGAGCAAACACTGTTATGTATTCCTTTATTATTATGTTTACTTCTCTTTTATTGAATGTACTCCATATACTATTATGTACAGTGTACTTTAATGAAAATTCATGGTGAATTACTTACAGAATTAGTTACTTTAGGGCCAACTCTTAAATATATAATACTTTAAAATTTTCTTAAATATTCCAAAAATATTTTCTTAATTTGATAGTGCCGTAAACTATCTTATATCTGGTACCCTCTCCTATGCTTAGGCTAGAAAATCTATGAATATATTGTCTAACTCTTCAAATACCACTATGCCTCATAAATTACGTATCTGAATTGGACTAATATTTTGTTTATCCCTGCTCTTGAGACTCTTCCCTTATTTCTAATTAAATTTGGAGCAGTGTGAAAAGGTTATCTGTTTGGCTTTAGTGATCTTTGTATATGTAGCTTGTCACGCAATTGACATGAAGATTTACTAAACTGACATTAATGAGAATTCAGGTCTGTTTGAGGCATCACAGAAGTTTACTGAAGGCAGTGTTATGACTGTTATTATTTTAAATTGTAGACCAAAAATGCATGGCAATCTATTATTCCATGGAAAGAATCAAAGACAGTATTTATTCACTGAAAATAACTGGGTAGGCTTCAAGGTTAATTTTAGTTCTCACTTGTAACTTGTCCAAACTAAATCACCACATGGTTTTCCTAATTGATTAGCATACAATCAGCTGCAAAGATTGTGGGACGACATGTTGAATTTGTCATGGGGAATTTAGTCTCCTATATTCAAAATCTGAATCTGTCAGTATTTGTTATGATTCTCAAGGTCCTATTAATATTAATGCTTAGCTATAAAGAAAGCCAACCTGTCTGGGATACTGACTGATACCCATTTAGAAATAGTTCTGTTTTTGTGTTAATATATGTCTGGTTTCTCTTCATTTGCTTTTTTATTCTAAAGGACATCTGCATGAAAGCAAGATCTTATTGAGGAAGGGTCTATGTTCTCTGGCCACAGATTCTTTCTTTTAATGCTATGGTCCAGAGCAAGTACAGGTGATTTCCTCATCAGTCTCAGCAAATCAAGCTAAATTCCCTAAGTGGTAAAAGAGTGACCTAATGATGTTAAAGACTCATTACATCAAAACCACAGTAAAAAGGCAAGAAAGAAAAATAACTTAAATTTGAGTAGCATTCTTTTGATATATGTCTTGCTCCTAAGTCTTTTCTGAAAAACAGTCAACTTCTAGCTTTGTTACAAATTAAAAATATGCAAGCTCTTTTTAAAAATATGAGTCTTAAATGTGTATTACAGGTCATGGCTATTGGTCGCACCTTTGAGGAGAGTTTCCAGAAGGCTTTACGGATGTGCCACCCTTCTATAGCTGGTTTTACTTCCCGTCTCCCAATGAACAAAGAGTGGCCATCCAACATTGATCTCAGAAGAGAGCTGGCTGAACCATCCAGCACCCGCATCTATGCCATCGCCAAGGTAATATGTGACAAGGGGCGGAGAGCTACCCTTTTTTTTTCTTTCCCAGAATACAATCAGCTTGGACTTGAATGTAAAACTGAATCACAAAGTGGTCTTGAATTCAGGAATTTTTGGAAAATCTTTAATTCTCTTTAATAGTATCAAACTGGAGGTTTCTATGGACTTCATCAGATTATTCTATAGCTAATGAAAAATTACCCTTTTTTATTTTCACCTTAAGCCTGGACTTAAAGGGAACACTGCAGTTTTAAAGGATGATCACATAGATAAAATGTTCTTCCCTTTTAGTACATATATTATCAATACTCTTAAATGTTTGATAATATTGACTTATGATTTCCCATCACTCTCATTACTTGCTCATTGAAAATGTGTAAAATTATATTTTAGAAAGGAAGATGCGTAAAATGGTATCACTTAGTATGTCCTACCTAAGACTCTAGAATAATCTTTATTTGATTCTTCTTCTGTGTTTAAACAACAAACTCTAAAGAACTTCCATGATTATAGGCTTTTCTATGTAATTATTTTATTGGTCTTACTTATAGAACAAAAAAGCCCCACATTTCTCACTTCCACCCACTAGTTCCCTTTAATGCAAATTAAATGCCATATTAATCTCCTTTCATGTTTACTATGCTTAGAGTTTTGAAGTTTTAGTTCATCTGATTTTATAAAAGGTGATTTGGGCAGCTGGGATCTGTCTGGTCAGAAATCCTTGAATTGCTTTTTGACATTTAAGGAAGGTTAGGTATTAATCCTCCAACAGTACCAAACCACACTGGAGCTACAAAGTCCTCTGACCATTTTATGTGTGTGTATGTACATGTGGAATGAGTTGATGAAAATATGAATTTTGTCTTTAAAAAGGGAATCTGTCTTTGTAACTTGTCTTTGTAGCAACAGAAAAATGCTGGTCTTTGTAATGACAGAAAAATGCTGTTAGTGATTTCGAACTCTGCAACTTTTATGCTCATATATAGAAGGAGGGGAGGGAATGTTTCCTTCATTGCATTTAATGTATTCTCCTCACCTTTATGGTTTCCAAATGCAGAATATTTCATTTCCATTGAAATTCTGAAGTAGTCTGAGAGATACTAGTATTTTTTGATGGACATTTCTCAAAGTTGACTTTCAAGGGAATAGAGAATTAACATTTTTCCATGGTGGTGGGAGTGATATTAGTAATGAGAGGTCATTCTAGAAAACCGTTTCACCTTCTTTATTGTTCTTATTTCAGTGTATATATGTGTATGTGTGTGTCTGTATGTATACATATAATTTTTTTTTCCAGACAAAGGACAGTAAATAGATTTTTTCCTTGAGTCTAGTCATCATACTTCTGCCATTTTGAGGTGGATGAACAAGGGAAGTATTTCCAGGTTCCCAGTGAGGCTGTAAAACTCAAGCGTATCGCTCATTCTTTTCTAACAGACTTATAAGGATGAGAATTCAGGGAAAATGTGTGGAGATTCTTTCTTGCACAGAGTATGAGCAAGAAGTGCAGGGTCTGAGGTATAAATTATTGCCTGCCAGCGTGCTGGGAGAAGGAACTGATTTCTGTTTGTTAGAGGTCATCATTACTGTTCATTTCCACAGCAACCAGGAACTTGGTGATTTTGACGAAGAGTGTGAGGAGTGTGGTGGGCTGAAGGGGAAAAAGATTGGAGGGAGTGAGTAAATCTTTGCTCACTTTCATAATTCTTAGAAAGGGCAACTTGCTCTGAGGTCTGATTTTTGCAGCAGTCTTATTTCAGGATGACTGGATCATCACCTCTTTTGATTTGGGGAGAATACAGGGCATTATTTTTGATTTGGAGAACGTTAGAGTAACCTCCAACTTGTTTGGGGTCATTACGAACTTCATTACGGCTGTGTGACATGGCAAAGCTGCAGCTCTTGAAAGACTGGCAGGATCTTGCTTTCTGTTCAAAACTGTGGATGTGATTCTAGTTGTCCTTCCTCACAGTAAAATGACTGCAGATTCTAGGTCCTTCATCAGTCGCAGTGTAATTACTGTGTGCGATTGTGTGAAAATGTCCTTTGGTCTATCAGAAGTGTCACTACGACCTTAAGGTTCTATTCCCCTCACAGTGTTGATGGTCAAAGAGCCAATTGTCCCTTTAATCCCTTGGCAAATAAGGCATAACATTAAGTCCTTGGGAACCTGGCTATAGTTATAGGAAGAATTAAACAAAAAAACATAAATAGACTTATGAAACGAATATGTCTTTCAGTATTCACCTTAGATGTCATTTTATTCTAGTCAATAGAATTATGAGCTATATTGTTTCTCCACATGTATGACCATGGTCTCTCTGATACCAGAAATAAGTAAAAGTTTTAGGAAAATTAAGCTCCTTGGTTGAAATATAACAGCAGTTATTAGTTACATATATTTCCTAATGGTATTTAAAAATATAGTGTGCCATAATAAAATATGTTGTTTTGAAATATTTGATTATCATTTTTCATTGAGTATAAATATTATCTAAACATAGAAAAGAATAAGAGTAGGCATCTTTTGAATATGAAGGTTTTGGTTTTGAGAGTTTATCTCTTCTTTCAGCTGCCTTTTATACTCAGCTTAATGACCCATAGCTGTAATTTTACTTTTGAGAAATTGCTAAACTAAGCTTGAGGAAAAAGCTGAGCTGCCTATCAGAACAGAAGTTATTACTACATTGTTTTGGAATATATTAGGATTTTGTAAAATGCCTGTCTTAGCACAAAAGTCACAGTAACTGATTCAAAATAATTTTTTGTTTGAAGTCTTCTGTGAGGTAATATTTGAGAGAAATAACACCAAGCCAAATGTGATCCATAAATTCTCAATGACTGGTTGGTGTGAATATGGAATGAAGTGATAAAAATATGCTAAATATGCTAAAGGGTAATTATCCAAAATACAAGTTAAATGATCATTATATTGATTCTACATGTTCTTACCAATTTGGCATAACTATAGTTTCAAGAGATTCTCTTTAATGCCAAAAAGATATACCAGATTTAGAATATAATTGGTAACACAGTCATATAAAAAGCAGGGAAGCAGAGCCTGTTACAGGAATTTTTCTGAGCACACACTACTCTGATTAACTCAGAGTACCTCCTGTTCATGCCATTTGTGGATATAGTTGGCAGTATCTGTAAGTTTATTGGGAGGAACGTCAATGATGTGATATCAGTTTCATTCTCAGGCTATAGCCTCAGGCTCTCTTAACATGGAGAGGAATGGCTGCTATGTTTTCAACCAAATAAGACCTTTATAAGATGTTTGCCAAAGAAAGCATCTCTTCTCCTTTTGGCAGGCCTTGGAAGACAATGTGTCCCTGGATGAGATTATGAAGCTCACATCCATTGACAAGTGGTTTTTGTATAAGATGCGTGACATTTTAAGCATGGAAAAGACACTAAAAGGGCTCAACAGGTAAGGCACTTGTGCTCTGATTCACTCCAGGTATCTTCTGTGCAGTTTTGTCTTCCTCTTACCCTTACACATTTGGCCAAAATTCTGCTTCAATGAAGTAAATAGTGCCAATGCTGCAAAGCAATAGCCACAACCAGAAGAAATGGCAGTTTTTAGACGTTTACCTTTTTAAAGGCATCTATTAATAATTTTAATTGTCTTCTACCCCTGCCCTACCCTTGACATGAAACATAGTGATGTTTTTATTAGGTCTTCTGAATTTACAAAAATTGGTGTACATTTATGGATTGATGTGCTATTTAATTACCAGACATTACCTAGATTTAAATTTTATTAATCAATAATGAAATGAATACTATTTCTGTTTTCTATACATTTTCCAAGTTCTGAAGTCTATTCTTCTCTTTTAATATCAACCTACGTATTGCTGTGTATTGATGAGCAAACATATTCCTCTTGCATTCTACTGATATTTTTAACATTGGGACATCCAGTTCAGCATACAAATAAGCCACATTCAAATTTTTGTTAATAGACCCTTTACCTCTCACTAATTTGCATTTTTATCTCCTTTATGGCCAATTATTTTAAAAATTTTATTTCATGTTCAGAACATTCCTATAATGTCAGTGTTTTAAAATCTACTTTTTTCTATTTTCTGAGAAGATCGTTTGTTGAGGCACCTCAGGCATATGAAGTCACAGATAGGTTTTAAACTTGGATCTGTGATAACAGGAACATGTATTACCAGTTTAAGAAAGACAGTGTATTTCTCTTTAGCTTCTCCTCTTTAAGAGGGCTTTGAAATACACTACTAATGGAAAGAAATCTCACCTACAAGCCTAGGCACATGTTTAGAGAGGGAAAAATTTTGTTTGCAGAAATTATTCTCAAATGATTTTAGTAAATGTAGAAAAATTAATTGCTTAAAATGTTGAAAACAGTGGAAGCTCTCAGTGACTGGATTTCTCGACTATTTAGAAACTGCAACATATAATTGGGTTACTGGGTTTACTTAATCAAAATGTACACAAACTGGGCACTTGCTTCTCTTTTTGAGCAGAAGGAGGTTCTTTTTCATCTGTTCAACAATCACCCACAACAAATGCTTGGTTTTGAAAATGGGGGACTCCAATCTGCCAAAAATGAAACTAGCCGTAGTTGCTTGTAAGTCATCCTTTGTAGTGATCATATAAAATGAACAGTAGATAGAAGTTAAGAATCGAGCCTATACATTCGTCTTAGAATTTTGCTGACTTGAGGTTTCCTTTCTTGGTTTATGATGCCAGCAGAACTTCTATGTTGAATTATAGTCTGTTCCACTGTTTTCAGTTTCAGACAACTGATTTCAAATGCCTGTGAAACCATTCCAATTAAACCACATGAGGGTGCTAGAAACTTACAGTATGCCAACCGTAGCAGTGGAGGAGTCCTGGGGTGAAAAACAGCAGATGTTATTGTGATTTAAATTTCCACTTGATATCCATTCTGATTTTTGGACAAATTCAATGTTTTAATTGAATAGTTTTTGTTACAAACAGAAGGCAGGTTGAAATTCTAACTAAGCAGAAATAAGTGTATATTGATAGTGAAAAAGCTGTTTGGAGGATTATTAGAACGACTCACAGTCGTAGATCACTTACAACATCGTTCTGACTTCAACATTTTATTGCATTTTTTGCTGTTAATTTGACATTTTAAAATAAAGTCTCCATTTTCTGGCATAAGTATAATTGTAAATAGAGATTTTTCTATTGTTCATAATCATCTACAATAAAAACTTTTTATATACAACTTAATAATTTAAAAGATTCTAAAACATAATACTTAACAATTGTCTCTTGCTTCAAGACCTCAACAGAGGATTTATGGTGTTAGTAAACCTAAACTCTGAACTTATTATTATCTGATGGACACTTTACGTCCTTTTTTTTTTGAGTATCTTAGATGCACACATAGCAATTCAATAATGACTGTTATTTAGAGGTGTTGGATAAATAGAATAAGAACAGATGGCTACTGAAGCCCCCTGTCTCAGTCATTCTGTGGCACATTGGGATCTGAAGTTGAAAGGATATTGCAACTGATGGTGGGTGAGTGCAGGACTTACATTTGTTTGTTTGTTTGTTTTTGCCCTATTTTGATTATCTTCATGATTAGCCTGGATTATGACATCTTCTGCTTTTTATCAGTTTCTAAATATCCAGAGAGGCTTGGTCATCGAGGCAGATACTGCTCCAACAGTAATAGCTATCTAATAACAGTTGGCATTATATGGTTGAGTTATATATTGGAGGAAGGTTAAGGTCAGCTGGTTCTTTTTTATCTGTGATTTGTTTCAAAATTTCAACTGCTCCCATGTTCGAAAGGCTGACTTTAGATGTAGGCCCAGGAAGTAGCTATTTATTTGGTCTGATTTGGGCCAACCCCCAAATTCTCTTGCCTTAGCATGTCTCTGGTACCAATGTGCCCAGGTCCCTTTGCAATTTTCTTATAAGTCCCTGGCAAAATGGGCAGTGGGGATCTTAATTAGGAGAAAGGAGAAACTTAAAGAGAGGGTAAAGTGTAGAATGCTAGACGTGGGTTAAGTTTCACCTGGTTCCTTCCTGTGCGCTGGAAGGAGCACAGGCTATGGAGCCAGTCAGATATGTGGGTGCACAGTATTACCAACTGCAGCATCATGGGCACGTCACCTCCCTCACTTCTCCAACCTCACGTGCTTCCTGCTAATGTCTCCTTTATAGTTTTGTTGTGGAGTTTAAATGATATAAATGCAAAGGACCCTTGGCACATGATGAGTGTCCAAGAAAGTTTTCTCTTCTTCCCCCTGAAAATGAAAGTGCTACTTGTTATACTGATATATGCATTTTAAGACTCATTTTCAGAGTCACGATTTGCATTTGCATATATATTTTGCAATGTATCATTTCTTAATTTTCTTTATGATGCATTGTCACTTATTTTAATACCAGACCTATTTTTTTAAAATAAGAAAGCAATGATAGCTAGTGATACAAATGCCATTCTTATCAAAAGATCAATAGCACTCCGTTATAATAATGAACAAAAATTCCCACTTTACAGTTGTTAATCATGCTAAAATTCTTCTAAAATGCAATAAATACATTCACTAGCAGAAGATGAGAATAGCACTTAGATTGATGGCAGTCTATTACTTGTATTTATATATAGTCACCTGAAATGAAGTCCAGAATTTGACTTCCAAATAGAATATACCCACGTATTAGGTGTATATGTGAATGTCCACAGACTGGAGTAGAGAAAAGAAAACAATGATTGTAACAAGGTTAGCATTATGGAAATAACGGATGAGTTTTACATGTCTATGAGAAAGTAGAAATTACAGTTTTCTCACTTCCTTGAAGGGTGGAGATAAACATGTTTCTTGTTGAGGATGAAGTATGAAATCCCGTCTTCTTCAGGGTGATGGGCCAAGTTAGACAGGTGTTAGAATAATCAATTCAGTATCCCTCAGCATCCCAGCTCTGAGTGCTTGCTTCCATCAGAACTCAGTTTGTTATCTTCAATACATGATCATAGCAATGGCAACCCTCTGGAAACTTCCAGGGCAATAGCCATTCTTACCAACTTAGGTGTTAATCATTATTCAGACAGCTTCAGCAAAGAATTTCTCTTCTATACTTCGGTTCACTGACTTTCTCTTTTTCTTCTTAAACTGTTTATTGCTTCCCGAGGGCATGCTAGGAAAGTTGACTGTCCTAGGCAGTTCCCCAAATTTATAAGCTAGTGTAGTGGAATGAATCGATCTAGAGTGATAACATATTTCACTTTGGATTTCTTTAGGTTTTGAAAAGTTTCTCTTTACTCAATGTGATGTGAGTTGTATCATGGAGGATTCCAATGCCTATTATGCATATGCATTGGGATTCGTATGTTTGATCTATTAACCTCACATTACCAGATCACTTTGCAAGTAGTTTAGGAAAATTGAGCTTGTCAGAATTTTCAGTGTAATTGCAACATTTTCAAAAGCTCTCTTCATTGGCCTTCACTACCAAGCTATCCAGACTTTAGTGTATCTCTTTTCCCCATACTCACTCATCTTACCAACATTGACTCTTTTACACATAATGCTCCTCCCATATAGCATTTTCACTAGAAGAAAAATGCATTTATTTTGGTCTATTAAAAATTACAGAAGTCTTACCTCTAATTCTTTCCTCCATTAGTCCATAGACAGATTCAATTCTAGTCACGCAAATAAAACTGGATTGGAGGACAGAAGCACAGGTAGTATAAGTTAAACAGATAAATATGTCAAATGTCTTTATCAGCTAGGTTCTCTTGATATAGCTGGTTCTCTAAAGTAAAAAAAGAATGGATAATCGAGCTCTATGTGTTAATACAGAAACTTGAATTTTGATTCCATCAAACGCCTTCCAGGTGTAAGATAATGATCAACGAATTTATTGACTACATATCAGGCACTGTTCTAATTGCATTATTTCATTTAATCCTTACCACAACCTAAGAAAGTCAGTAATTATCCCAATTTTATAGGTAGTAAACTGAGGTTCTGAGATATTTAGCAACGTCCTTGATATCACATGCTAATAAATGACAGAATTGAGATCAAACCTGAGCAGGACTCTGGAGCCTAGGATGTTTTATATTTAAACCCTATACACATGCACACACACACACACACACACATATATATATATATATATATATATATTTAGGGATGTGGAAAGGTGGAAAGGTGAATTATATAACATCTGGAGGAAATCAGACTACATGTAGTAGACACTTCCAGCATAGTGACAGTATTTAATAAAGCGATGATAGTCCCATCATCATAGAACTAGCACATTTGATAAAGGTTTCAACAATATTAGTAATAAATAGATAAGCACAGGTACAAAAATATCACAGTTGAACCCCTTTCACTATAAGTAAGGAAGTTAGTCAACTGTAGTAAATCTTCTTTGTGGGCAAGAACTATTTAAAGACACGACACCCCAAACCTTTTTATTTATAATATCAAGTTGGATTAACAATTTTAGATTGAAAGACAGTCATGATACTTAAAAAAAAAAAACCAACCTGAATATGCAAGAAAAAATGTGAATATGCTAATTACCAGCTTTGAGCACCTGCCTATCTTCTGCCTATAACTCTTTTTTACATTTTTTTTCTTTATTTTAATTTTTAGTTTCTTTTGCTATTTCTGACTGACATGTGTAGCTGAAGAACTTTATTATACCTGCCTAAGTCGTATAATTTTGCTCTTTTACTGACTGGAACTAAGTTGAATTAAGTTTTGAATCCTTCTTTCAGTGATTAGCTTAAAGAAGGCAGCCATCCACTGCTTGTGCTGTACCACGTTAAATCAGCAAATGGAAAGTTTCCACCCGTTATGATGACTGCTTGTTCTTTTGCATTTCATTCAATTTGGGCAATTTTCCCAGTATGGTCCATTTTGCTCTCTGGTGTTTTTTTTGCACAATGCTGCTATTTATGTTAGCAACATAATGCTTGACTGTTTAAAAGGACTCTGTTTTCATCCATTTTAGATGTTCAAAAGTAGGGGATATGACCACTGTGATACAGTTTACACCATATATGTGGCTAAGTTTGGGGGCACCATATGTGTGGCTAAGTTTTGGATTTATTTCTCTATTAATGATTGATATAAATTTAATTTACTATGGATTAATATGCAAGTTATTCAGAAATTGCTTTTGTCCACTATTCTGTAGGCTCATATGTTGTTTTTTTTAACTTTTAATTCTGATAATATTAATATTAATATTCTCTTCCCCCTTCACTGCCACTTATTGCTACAATGTAGTAAAAAAAGAGGAAGGTGTGCTTTTGAAGGGCCTAATTTTCATCTGAACATCACTATGTTCAATGTGATAAACTACATCCATTGTTGAGGGCTGAAAAGTCATAGGTGTGCCTATAGCTTAGGAAAACAATCTGGGGCAAGCCTGGTGAGTTCCACTTGGGCATTCAAGTGCTAAATTGAGCTCAGTAAAGTTGGCCATTTCCCTGCAGCCACAAACTTCTGGCAGATGTAATAATGCAGGTGTCACCTTAGCTGGAACACTCCCTTTGAATGTCCTCTCCTACACACGTTAGTTTCTATTGACTTTTTATTTAACTTGTTCAGGAGGCGTGGCAAAACCAGACAAGAACGTTTTGTGCTTGTATTTGATTGAAGTTTTCTAGGGAAAAGTGTCACCTAAAAGTCATTAAAACTTAGGCATAACTACTATGTATACAACAGATAACTAATGAGAACCTATTGTTTATCACAGGGAACTCTACTCAATAATCTGTGGTGACCCAACTGGAAGGAAACCAAAAAAGGGTGGATATATGTATATGTATAGCTGATTCACTTTGCTGTACAGCAGAAACTAACACAACATTGTAAAGCAGCTATACGCCAATAAAAATTTAAAAAAACACCAAAACTTAAGCTTAAGACAGAGAAGGATCAGTACTTTACTTTCTAATGATAATTTATACTTTTTGGTAGAAAAAATTAAAAGTAATCATTTAGCCTTAAAGGGTATTTAATATAGAAGCAATTTAGAGAAAAATATACATTTCACTATATATAATGTATAATCACATGTTATAATTTTTATGATCCTTTACTATGATATATGCTTGTGATACCATTTGTTGTTTTCTCCACCCCAGTCTGTGGACCTTCATATATATATGAACATATATATATATATATATATATATATATATATATATATATATACACACACACATACATACATACACACACACTAAAGAATGTATGTGTGTGTGTATATATATATACACACTAAGTGTTTGGGTGTTTATTATTTTGAATGTAGAATGAGAATAGAGATGGTTGGACACTTTAGTGGAACCCATTGTTCTGATTTGCAGAAAATAGGTTATGTCCTCTGACTTCACTATCAACTCACACTATATTTCTAAGTCTCAGTTTCACCCTAGTTTAAAAAATATATATTCTCTTATTTTACTAGTTAGCCATGCTTCTAAGCTGAATATATATTATATATAAAGTAATTGACTCTAAAGGAAAACAATTTTATTAGTTACTACATATTAGTATCCTATGGTTTGTCTTCATACCCTAAACCATTTATCTAATAAACCTCTTCACGAATACTAACTATTGGACCTTACATAAAAAGGTTAGTTTTTCTTCTGGAAAAGAGGAACATTACTGTGGGAATTTCCATGCCCGTGAACTAATGCCAAAAATACATTTTATTTTTAATTTGTTTTTATGTTCCATGTGATATTTTAGGCGATGTCACAGATTTGACAAGCCTCTATTAATTTTTCTAACTAATAATTTATTATATCAGGTATATTGTGAATAAAATTTTGCATCAAATATTTAATGATCTGAGAACCCTCATTGAATTAATTATTGAAACATTGCTTTCATAGTTTTGACAAATAATTTTGCATTTTGAAAGAGTGAGAGAGAACTTGAGTCTGGCATGGGCAAGATGCATGTTTCACCTAAAATGTTTTCAGAGTGATGTTCACATCATTCATAAAATAAATATTATATATTTTCTGCTTATTGATTCTTATATGTTCGATAGTTCCAAAAATCTTAAGTTGGTTTAAAATAACATATACTCATAATTTGTAGTATGTATGTATCTATTAATAGCCAGGATTTAATAGATTATCCGTATGTCAACATCTGTGATCTCAGCATGATAGGTTATTTACTTGATGACATTTCTCTTTATTAGGAGCTGTTATTAGACCAAATCGTATTGTTAGTTGCCTTCAATGGGTTTGTAATCTATTTTTGAAGATTTGTATATGCTTAGGTATACATAAGACAGGATGCTTTTAATGGACCAAGAAGCTCTAAGATCTTTGTGTACTAAGTTATCTCATATAAGTCACAGTTTAAGAGTTCTTAGAAGGTATGCAACCCTACCCCATATTTTATAAACAAGACAGTGACTCAGAACATTTAAATAAATTTTTCAAGATTTCAGGGGAAGTGCACACGGAAGCCACGATCTGAGTTCAGGACTTTTGGAATCCAAGGATAGCATCTTTCCTTCAATATATCTCTATGCCATGGGAACCAAGGGAAGAGAGAATTATAAATAAATAAATAGGAATACACTGTCAACAATATGTCATGGTTTAGGGAGAGCAGAGAGGGAGAGAATTGAGCAAGTCCACCAAATTTGTTGATGGGGAGGAAAGAGTAGGAGCTAGACTAAAAGGACCAAATGTGCAATGAGAAAGAAGTAGGTAAATGGATGAATTGTACTCAGGAAGTGACAAATCGTGTTTGCTATTATTTTGTTATATTTATGCTGTTTTTCATAAAAATGAGAATCTTCCTATAAGGAAATTAAGGCTGTGAACAGAAATTAAAATGAATACTCTCTACCTATTTGCTCAATGTACGTTATAGTTGGAGCCACACAATTTCGCTCATTGTTCTGTAATTACTACATACTAGGAGAATGCTCCAATTAATCTGTAAATTCCATTAGGGCAAATTTCAAATACCATGTCTTAATATACTTTTATTATAAGATTTTCTTAAAAGCTTTTGCTGATTTGTGTGACTGAAGAATGGACTTCACCATTCTAAAAAATAGTGTCAGTTCTGAAACAGATAAGAATGATTTTCAGTTCTTTATATACTATATATTTTCTTGGAAATTGACCTTGCATAGAGTAAAATCTCAATAATATTTGTATGATGATATTCCCATTAAATAAATAAAAAATATTTTTGGTAGAAAGTGAAAATCAGAATTTTTCAGTCATGCCAAAGAAGGGAGATTGGAGTGGAGGAAAATATATTACAATTCCTGGTTGCTCAAGGGACCCACAAAATTATTAATTGGAAAATGTGTAGTCCAAAATATAAAATCTGGGGACTTTCTAGTTGTTAAGACTCTGTGTTTCCAATGCAGGGGGCATGGGTTCGATCCCTGGTCGGGGAAATAAGGTCTCACATGCTGCACAGTGTGGCCAAAAAATAAAATAAAATAAACAGAATATAAACTCTGTGTTGGAAGACACTGGAAATCAGCATCTCTAGGTTTTCATTATTTAAGTGACTATATATTTACTAATTAGCTAGGAAGTCTCTGAATGCCTATTTTCTAATAAAAGGGGATATATCTAATTGTTTTTTACAGTCAAATAGAAATTATATATACTGGGAGCACTATAATACTTACATGGACATTGTAAACTCTATTGCCTGTTGAGAACAAGCCAAAATTTACACAGTTTGTTTGTTTTTTGTCTGTGCCATGGTTCCCCGACCAGGGATCAAACCCACACCCCCTGCAGTGGAAGTTCAGTCTTAACCGCTGGACCACCAGGGAAGCCCCTACCTAGTTTTGATTTTAAAAGTTATCTAAGTTTTCAAAATTGCAAATTTCTAGAAAACTTTTTATGAGAAATATTCATAAATATGTACAATGGTAGTGCAGGCTCTGATTTAATTAACCAGCAAAGAAGATTAAGGTGAAAAATATATAATCATAACACTTATGATGCACAGATTTGTATTTCTCTGGTGACCTTAAGGTGAATTTCTGTTATAATACAGGTGGAAAATACTCACTATTCTATCTTTGTAGGTGGTGAAACTGAGTCACACAGAGGTGTGTGTCATATTTTATGTCACACCAGTCAGAGGAAAGCAAGAAATCTAGCCCAGGGCTTCTGCCTTCAGTTCTGGTCGCTAACCCTTTTCAAAAGCTTCTTTGTAGAGATATGACTTTTAAATCAGACAGCTGGAGATCAGCTCCTCCTTAGCTGTCAAGTTGTGAGCTGCGTGTTTCCCTGCCTGAATTGTTGACCCCACTTAGAGCAGAAGCCTCGTAAGAGATGTGCCCTTCTCTAAACCCTTGTGAGGAAAACGCGGGGGCCTGGAAAGCAGAAAGCCTTGGTGAGTCACCTTTAAGAGTACATTGTAAACAGAATTTTCAAGAGAATGGAGAGCTAGCGTAAGGATTTTCTTTTTAAATTTTTCTGTATTTATGTGACAGTATATATACATGTGTGTATATATGCACACATACATACATGTACATATATTTTTTTCTTTAAATAAAATGTAAATGCCTTACTTCCATGTTAATGCGGGTGTGAGTTAAAAGCTCCTGAAGTGTACAATGGAAATTAAATGTAGACAAAATAGTCTGCCTGAGCTATAATTACAGATGCTAGGTAATCACTCACTGGCCCTCAGGATTTTTCACCTTCTCATTCATACCTGAGATGCCTTTATGGGCGCATAACCTCCGCTAGTGCCCTGGGAGCTAAAGTGGGTGATGCGTATCTCGAGGAGTGAGGCAGTGGCCTTGCCTCCCTGACTTAAGATTCGGTCAGTGATATTGGCCCATCTCGGGTTGAAGTAGGCAGTTAGGCACTATTTGCCTATGTAAATATAGTAATGATAACATAATGGCCATCACATGGTTATGTTGATATTGCCCATACTGCCTCATACCCTACCTACCACCTATCTTTAGCAGATGGTCTGGTTTAATTGACCATACTTAGCTCTAGGTAACTTGAAGAGGGAGCTACTCACTCGGTTCTTGAGTATATAGTTTTTAGTATGAAACAGATGAGAATTTTTGCTATCTGGGTATTATATGTCTTCTTCTGAAAAACCCTCAGTGATAAAGATTTTTGACTTCCATGTACATAGTAATCCTCAAATTATCATAGATCTAGTGTGACATGTCACCAGGAATCTAATTCTAGAATTTTTCTACATCTACATTTTTCTACATTTAATTCTACAATTTTTCTAGAAATGGCTTCTTATTTTTCCCCTTTCTAGAAAAGGCTTACATTTTCTCATTTAAGAACTAGAAAAATTAGATGAAAAATTATTTCTACACAAGTTACATTTAGCAAGAAAAAAAAATCTATGCAGTAGTTATCAGTAGATAGGCTTCACTTAAGTAAATAATTTTAATAAGATTCTAAGTAATAGTTTCTAAAAGTCAAAGAAAGTTACACATTTGTTATATATTTGTTGCTTGGACAACATATGTGGTATTTGGAAAACTACTCTGTGGAAACGTGACTTGCTTTAAACAAAGATGATGGAGAAGTTTTAAAATATAGGACTTCCAAATAAACTTATTGTGACATCAAAGAATGCTCATTCAGTGTCAGTTTTCTACTGGGGCCTTATACAATATTTCTTTTTATCCACTGGATTTAAATTCTGGAGGTATAACAAACCTATATTCATGGGAAAATCCAGGATTTTTGCTTACTGAATACATCCTCTTAAGTTTTGAAAAAGAATACACTGAGTGTATTTTAAATTATAAATACATTTTCTAAGCAGAAATAACAGAAGCGATATTCCATAGTATAGACTTTGCCTTTTAGCTCAGTCTGATCAGGTGAAAGCTATTTTCTTAGTAGAAGCCTGCTCTTTTGAATGTAGCAGAACACTTTTTTATATACTAATGGACAAGTCTTATTACTGTGATTAGGTGGTTTCCATTTGTTTTTCATTGTTAGCAATCAAGGGCAGAGAAAGAGAGTCACAGCATTCTCAACTAGAGATCACTGAGATACAAAATGTGATTTATTAAGGATCAAAAATTATGATTAACCTAACCTGTATTAGGTTATTTCCCTCATTTTCATGACTTGGTATTCATAGAATATAATTATGATGTTATAATCATCATATATTAATGATGTATATAAATGAGCTTACCAGATTAAAAGTTATATAACAATATTTCTGGATTATTGGGATCACTAAAGATTGGTTAAAAATGAACATAGGATTCAGGAATTTAAAAATTGCCTACTTAAAAATATCTACTGTATCAATTTCTCATAAGGTTTTCTTCTAGGTTTTGATTTTGTTGTTTGTAATAGCCTTTAAGGCGAAGTATAATTTTAAGTGTGTCATCCCTTGAAAATCAGCACTTGCAATTTTATAGCATTATTGTGATAGTGCTAAGTGAACCCAAATCCTAATAAATGCTTTTCATACTGTCATGGTTTCACATGAACATCGGATCACTGTTTGTCCCAGACATGAGAGATAAAGATCAAGGTTTTCTTTAACTCTTCCAAAGACCTCATTGCTGTACAGAAATAAGGCATGGTGCTCTCAAAAATTAAGAGAAACTAGTGGTACTTACCCAATTTCCTGGGTTTTATCCTTTGCTTTTCTAAACGCTGCTTCTGCTTTTGAAAAATGTCTTTTTCATTTCTCTCAAGGAAAGAGGTAACAACCCGTCTCCTTGACAGAAAAAATGAGAAGACAACTTCTCCACTTGATTGCGTTATTGTGATTGTGGCATGGTCCTGAACCCGTGAAATGCCAAAAATAATCAGTGAAGCCCTGTAAAACTCAGGGGAGAGGCTGGTGAGGGGTCTTGGAACAGAGCACATACATCTTTCTCAGTTCTCTCTCCTTATTAAAACTGGTGTCATTACTGAACATCAGGCCTAGTGTTTTTCTTAGCTTCTGCCTTTTGGGGGATGTTTTAAAAGAAGATAATAATAAAATTGTAAGCCCATCCCATAATTGTAGGCCAAGTGGAGTGCTCATTTTCACATTAGAATTTGTGCAATCTGGAGGGAAATTTGTTTAGTATTACTTGTGAGTTGGTGGATCAGATAAAAGCCAGTCAAGTGGAAGAGAGGACCGAGTGAAGTACGCGGGCTCCCCTGGTAATTGCGAAGCTGCAGGCGTTCCTCCAGTCAGTTAAGAGATTTCCCCAGCTCCTGTGTGCCAGGTGAAAATTTCCTCATTAAGGGGAATTTATTCCATTTCCTTTTATCATTTATTATTGAAGACTAAGTGTGAGTGGCGGAAGCTTCAGAGATGACAGGGTAGGGTAGAATTTTAAACAACAACAACAAAATCTACATCGGAAGTCGAGGAGAAAGAGAGAGGCTTATATTGTTTATAAAACGGGGAGAACACATGAGAGACTTCTCGCTGTAGAAGCTGAGCCATCCTGTCTAACCGTTAAAAGGTGATGTCAGAGCGTGTAAACGTCTGATCTTCTATTTTTAAGACGTTTTTCCCCCTCTAAAATTTCAGACTGTCATTTGGTGCTGCTAAGTAGGGAGAAACTGAAGATTATGAAAAGGCCAGGCTCACAGCTATTTGGGTTTCTTTGTTTAATTGTTTAGAATCTGTTATGCAATGATGAACGTGTAACCTTTGAAGAGTTTGCCCTTGAAGTCTGAAAGCAAGGAAAGCTGGTAGGGGAAGGAAAATTTGTATACGTAGTATATTTTAGAGGACACAGTTCTGAAATATGGATTTAATGTGTTCATGTTCAAAGGAGTAAAGATAAACATACTAGTATACTCAAATACATATCGAATAACAGAAGGGTAATTTATTTATTATACATATTTTAACACTGTGTTCTTTAGTGCAATATGTTCCATTCAGCTGAGCACATTTCTCTCTTGGTATAATGCTTCCTCGATTTACCATATAATGTAAATGGAGCATTTCCTATTGAGGATTCTAAAATGGTTTTGAATTACAAATTCAGTGTTTATCTTTCTTTTAGTAATTATTCTGTTTTGAGTTTGTTCCAAATTAAGGTTTTCATTTTCCCTTGAAAAAAATAGAAATATTATAGCCCTGTCCCTAAAACAAGCTTTTACCTAGCTTGATATAAAAAAAAAACCTCACTCTGGTGGGAATTCCTTTTAGCAGACAAAATGGGGGCACCTCAATATGGGCAGATAAAGATGAGAAGCATATATCTAAATCACATTGTTAAATGAGCTTTATGTTCATTTAAGATGATTCATCTTGTATTTGACTCTGAAGAGGTTTAACCTTATCTAAATCACTGGCGCAAAGCTAATGAATCATGTCTTCAAACTGTCTCTTCTCTTATTTTATTATAATGGAACTCAGAATAAAATTTTGTATCAGAACAAGTAGGGAATGAAGTGAATTTTCTTCTGTGTGTAATGACATGCCAGCCAACCTTGTGTTACGCAGAAACAGTGGAGAGAGTGAATGAGGGAAATGATGGAGAGCGGCCACCTACGTCCTGTCTCGGAGTTAGGGGTAACACACAGAATTAGGACCATGATCGACGTGGAAAGAACTCTAACTTGTCTGTGTCTTTGTAACTGCCATGGTGGATCAGAATCAACATCTCTTTTCTCAGGGAGGAGGATTGCAAAGTGCTTTGCACTATTTCATAAACATGTCTAAAGAGTAGAAATTAATAACCAGAGAAGCCATGAATGAAGTACTGTAGAAGATATATTACTTGGAACTTCATAGGAACATATCTACCCAATATTTGCATTCAAGTTGAAATAGATGAACATGAATATATTCATATGCCATTCCAATTTAATACACCCTAATTTTAAGATGTTTAAATATCATATCATGCTATTGATCTAGTTATTTGAATATCGAGTGAAAGTTAAATCAGTTTTTGGCTCACCAAGAAAATATTCTGAGAATCAGCTTGTGAGCTTAAAACATGCACTTTGTAGGTCTAGCTTGAAGCATCTGTTTTAGAACTCTCACCTGAGCGGGTGCCTATGGAGAAGTAGTTTTCACCCCCATTCTGAAACTCTCATTCATTATTTTGTGTTACTGTTGCTTTTCTCAGCATCCCCTTTAAATAATGAAAACTCTCTGAGGTGGGGATGCTATGGGGAGCAATAATGATTGAGTTAGTCTTAGCTATTGCTTTGCCGTAGAGCTGAGCACAAAATTAATTCACTTTGCTTTTGTATGCACGAGGCCAATTCTATCCATCAGCCTTCCTTTTTCTATTTTTTTTAATTTGTTTGTTGGTAAGAGTCCAATTTTATTTGGTGGGTGGAGGAGGAAGACTGTGTATATTTGCTGGAGATGTCTTTATATGCTCTACTGGACTCTTTTGGTGGAAAAGAATAAGAGGAATTATGCATATTTCAGCAATAGAAAAGACTGCATTGCTGAATGTGGACACAACAAATGCAAATTTACTGCATCCCTAACAGAAATTTGAGGAATCTAAATGGTTTCTTTTTTTGTTTGTTTAATACCATTATTTATAATTTTTATTTAAAGCAATATAGCAGCCTTTGAAGAATTGACTGATCCTCCATATAATAAGAAATAAAAAATAAATCATTCAAAGCAAAAAAAAAAAAATCTCACCAGAAGAGTTAAAGATAAATACGTTACTTCTGGTTTTCTTTGGACTTGAAGAACTTGCATTTGTGCTAGTCCATAGTCATAATTATAGGTGTGATTGTTCTTTTCAAGGCATGTTTCTTATGTGTGTCCAGACCATCGCTGTTCAGCGTTAGCATTTAGTCATTTTAGTTAGTGTGGTTGTTGATATAGAAACATAATATAGGTTTTGCCTCAGATAGTTTTTTGCAAGAATAAAGAAATGTCTTATTGAAAATCTATTTATTTTTGCCTGTTTTTCTTTTTACTGCTATCCCACAATGATGGGAAGATGCTCTGGCAGGTAGCTAAAAAAATCTACAGGTAAGAATTGGCTCAGTGTTGTATGCACAGTGTTTCTCCACCTAACTCAAGCTTCGTACCTGTGTTTGTAATAAGATTGCAGATCACAGGGAAAATGTGTAGCCGTTCCTCATACAGGTAAACGTGATTTGAAACCATCCAGGAAACTCATGATTAAAAAAATACATCATCCAAAGTTTTAATTTAGGAAAATTGTTTGTCAAACACTTCCACTTTGAGGCTGCATGCACACTTGCACATAAGCAAATGAGCAACTGGTTTAGGAATATAGTGTTGGCAAGGAGAGGAGAAATACGCCTTTATAAAACAAATAGCAACAACAACAACAAATCCTTCCTCTGCTTTTGTCTCAAACATTTTTTTTTTTGCTAAACTAAAGGCAAACACCACAAATTTGGGTGTTTCAAGAAGCTTAGAAGCTCAGCAGTCACCTGCTGGGTAAAGCCTTTCCAGACTTCCCCAGTAGAAGCTGGGAGCACTTCCTCACAGCACCTCTCACTGTGCTATCAGAGGAATGGCTATTTGTTCGCCTTCTTATATACTCTGATCTCCTTAAATGTAGAGATTTGATATTTTATCTCTCCATCAAAATACGTAGGACAGTGCTCTGATACACAGAGCACTTGTTCACTAAATGTTAAAGCACTAATGAAGGAAATGACAGTGAGTGTTGCCCCGCCTTCACCATCCACAATGTCCTACTAACTCTTTCCAACTACAAATCCTCAGTATGTTCCTATGCCTGCCACGATTGCTTCCTCACATTACTGTGAATGCAGTTGCCCTTGCCTTGTCAACTCCTTTCATCTGTATAAACCTGAGCGTATTTGATGGTTCTGTTCTCATCCCTCTACTGCCATAGTATTTCGCAAGTGCAACCGCTCATATTGTTGTCTACTTTCTCTGACCTCACATTGCACTACACAGCTTATCTCTTCACAAAATGTTTGGATCACTCTCTATCGCTGCATTGCCTCAAATACTGTTTTGTATCGTCTTGAGCAGCACTGTCTAGTAGAAATTTCTGTGATGATAAAATATTCTATAATCTGCACTGTCCAATAAAGTAGGCACTAGTCTGTATGGCTATTGAGCACTTGAAATGTGACCAGTGAAGGTGTGGCTCTGAATAATCTAAAAACTTTTAAACTAATTAGCATCTAAATTTAAATAGTCATGTTTGGTTAGTGGCTACCATATTTGATAGGTAGCACAGTGCTTGGCACATAGTAAGTGACCAATAATACTTAATAGACTGTGTTCAGGAATTTGACAGGAAAATGTGTCGTTCTGAGAGAATGCTTATCAAATACTTGAGAAGACTGAGAAATCAAAATGGGAATAGGAAAAAAGAAATTAAATTCACTAGGAGAAATAATGGATTTGAGAGACAAGACAAAGTATGTACCATAGAGAAAGTGAATTGATTAGGAAGGCCTGTAGCTTCAGAAATCCAAACTAACACTGATATAAAAAAGCCAGAGAAGTAGCTATTAAATGTACCATCTTGCTTCTTCTGTAAACTCAGAATATGAGTTAATTAAATTAAGAAGATTGAAGGATAGAATGAACAAAATGCAGTAGGTTTAATTCAACTGCATTCTATTAGCAGAATTTCAATGAAAATGTTTTATTTATTATTAGATCTCTGGCAACACACTGTTATATTTTAATTTCATTGTATTGACTATCAAACTGTTATAACTGAATTTTATCATATTGACTATTGCTTGAAACAGGTTGGCCACAGCTATTTGGTTAGAGATGCTTTTATAGTAGTATGTAATTCTTCTGTAACTCAACCCTTTGCAAATTATTTTGTGTACATTTTGAATTCTAGTTATAAACTGATTTCAATAACTTCTTTGTCTTTTCTATAAAGTAAAAAAACTCTAGGGTTACAGTTTCCTTCATTCATGTAATAAATATTTATTGAATGCTGTCTGTGAACCAGACAGTGAGCTAAGCTTTAGGAATAATCTAGTAAATGAGCGAAACGTATTCTTTGCCCTCATGGAACTTGAATCTAGCAGGAAAAATGTCTGGCTGCTGAATAAAAGCTAACAAACATTAAAAATATCAGGAAATGATACATGCTAAACAGTATGATTCCAACTATGCCCCTAGCTCCTGTAAAAGAGTCAGTTAAGAACCCAGGAAGATGTGTGTGAGTTAGGGCAGACTAAGAAGGCTTTGAGGATGAGCCCTGGCTTTAGCTGACCTATGAAGCTGGGAGCTGGAGAGAAGATGGGTGGGTGACAGGAATGTCAAAGGCATTACAGGTGAGAGAAATAACGTGAGTGGTGTCTACACTGTGGAAATGAGCATGGGGAAAGTGAGGAGACAAATCTGGCTTCAGTGGGAAATAATCATAAAATCACAGAACTATCTTCTCAACACAGACAGATATGTAACATTAGTAAATAGAGACAGTTTATGGAGAGGACACCCAGTCTGATGCCATGTTGGGATGTGCAGATGAAGAAATTCTCAAAGCCCATAAAGACCTGGAACACAGGTCAGACACTGGAGAAGGGGCTACGGATTTGGGAATCATCAACTAGTTATGTAGGATAACTAGTCATTATGAGCCAATGACAGTGACTAAATTTAGGAAGGGAGAGAAAGTAGCCAGATGTAAGCAGGTAACAGAGGATAGAGCCTTGGAGGAAAAAAACAGTAAATGATTGTTGTAATAAAGTAGGGTGAGAAGCAACTTATTGCCAGAGAAAAATATCTTTTTAAAGAATGGAACATCAAAAGGGACATATGCTGAAAAACTGAGAAAATGAAAATTAAGAAAGACTCCTGGATTTAAGAGGTTCTGATTATTTTTGAAAGAGCAAATTCATTAGGACACTTGGTACAGAAGTCACTTTTCAGGAATTAAGAAGAGAAGAGGGTGCATAGGGTGTGAAAGTGGGAAACCACATGTTTGAGAAAGTCAGTATTGCAAATAGTAGACTTCCTAGAGGCTAGACCATTTAGTTGGTTATTCGCGTATTTTTAAAAGGCAGGAGACCTAAGTATGTTGAAGTTGGAAAATAAGGAGCCTTTGGTGATTTTGAAAGTGAATAGTTCACTTCTTCTTATTGTGTTTGGTCTAAACTTGAATCCTCTTTTTCATTAAATTCTAGTGAGTCCATTACAGAAGAAACCCTGAAAAAGGCAAAGGAGATTGGGTTCTCAGACAAGCAGATTTCAAAATGCCTCGGGCTGACTGAGGCGCAGACAAGGGAGCTGAGGTTAAAGAAAAACATTCATCCTTGGGTTAAACAGGTAAAGGAGAAAAGGAGTTTTTCTTTCTTCCCAGGATTTCTTGGGTGAAATGTAGGCACCAATTCATAGAGCCATTTTCAATAAAAAGGGGCGAATTCGAAAGTGATTTTACTTTTTCAATTGATGCCCATGACGTCACTTATTTTATTCAGCACAGGATTGATTTATGCTTTAAAGGGGAAAGGAGGAAGGGACACTGGGATATAAAGGGAAGAGTGAGTACATGATTTTCTTGGCCTAAATGAAAAACAAAAATCAAAATGACCTCTCCTCTACTTTTTGACCCACGTGCAAATATATCTGTAGTAAGAGAAATCCTTAGCATAATAGAAGGACTTGAAATGCCCTAGCGTAGTGACTGACCCTCTTGAAAAGAATAGTCATCTCTTTTGGCACTGACTTTTTACAGGGTAATACTTTATTTTAAGTGCCCCATCATTATGGTTCATTTAGTATTCATTGTGTTAGGGTTGGGCATAATGAGCTCATCTAGTATTCATGACAATCACACAAGAATTTTCATAGGTGTACTGTTGTGAGTTTTTTTGGGTCTTTAGTAGAAGAGATGCTTTGGCTTAAAGTACCACCAGCTGGTTTTTGTCCTTTAAAATCATTGGCTTTTCCCCATGTGCTCAGGGGGCACACACATAACCTTAGGTCTCAGGCTTGAGGCCGAATATTTTCTACTCAGCAATTATTATCTTTCTTCCTTCTCACTTGCCTTACATTAGTTTGCCCTGTCAGCGCCAAATTCTTGCTCACTAAGCTGAGCTCCTGGCCCTTGAGAGCTGAATTGATTTACTCTTTCCAAATATGTTCAATGAGATCTTGTCCCCTTCCCTTCTTCCTCATGCTTTGTGGTATTTATGTCATCCCATTGCTCAGTGCCATAGGTAACTTAAATCCTATGCATTAATTTGCAAACCAAAGACATCCTTATATATAGGTCATTTTGCTTTGATTTTAGGTTTTATTTGCAGTTGCTTTAGACAGCTGGTTGGGTAAGTTTTCCTGATAACCAGTTGACTATATGACCACCTTATTGTGTTCCTGAGAGGTACTATGTAATGATCTGTTGCTCTGGAATGCGTATTGTCATTCATTGCCCAAGTGATAGCTAAATTGTGTCATTATTTTTTTCTCCCCTCTCACTTTTAGCATTAGAAAGCAATTGGATTGTACATACCTTTTTCTTGTCTTTATATTTGATAGTAATGGACGTTAAAGGGATATGAATGCAGAACAGAAAAAAAATCCACAGCATCCTTGAAAAATAATTATAATAAGGGGAGTAAAAATCCCTATGTATGTAAGTATTTATTTATTTTATCTTGCAGATTGATACACTGGCTGCAGAATACCCATCAGTAACAAACTACCTCTATGTTACCTACAATGGTCAGGTAGGAACTGCCAAACTTCTATAATGCAGAAAGCTCTAGATTTAGTAAATGGTCCACGTGGGGGAATATACGTTTTGTGTGTCTTTGGTTATCTAGTAATAAACAGTGACATCATGTGAGTTGAATGTGATGATATGTTTCTGTACCCAATCTTTTAAGAACTGCCCTAAGATGATGAAATCAAACAAGTGAAGAGATAAAGACAGTGGTTACATGATCATACACTTATGCTGTTTTCTCATGACTATCTAATTAAAAATATTGAATAATTTTTTAATGAATAAGTAGGGCTTGTATAACACTTTATACTTATGGGTTCCCAAAGACTAATAGAGGATGCTTATCAGCAAGAGGAAGAATGGGAAAGACACACTCAAAGACAGGACACAGTTTAAATAGAGGGAAGAATAATGTAATAATTTCCACATCTTAACTTTTTTTTCCCCTCAGGAGCATGATATCAGTTTTGATGAACATGGAATGATGGTACTGGGCTGTGGTCCATATCACATTGGTAAAGTGATAACTTATATTTACAAAGGCTTTTTCAGTTTCATCCATGTTAATTCCATTCTAAGAACTATGTAAACCAAATGCTGTCATAATAAAAATTTTACAAATTAGGAAACAGAGGTTCAGAGACATGTAGCCCAACTTATACATCTATTAAGTGGTAGAAGTAGGACTCAAATGTGGGTCTCAACCACAGATTCCATCTTCTTTCATTTTATCATGTCATCCCTTTATCATTTTCATCCTCATGAACTAAATTGAGCCTCTTACTGGGGAATGAATTACACTTTGACTTTTTCTCTTCCCGCATAGTTTTTCACAAAGATCTATATTTGCTCAAGAACTTTATACATCAGCCAGTAATTATATTTGTAGACCCATTGTCTGACCTAACATATGACTTGTGTTGACATTAGATGCAAAGAGCTCTTCTCTTTGGGGCACAGGAAGAGTATTACATAATTTAATTAAAACATTCTCACGAGAAATTGTTGTATTTCTCCCAGTCACTTAAAACTGAATATTTAATAATGAATCAAGATCTATTACAGTTACAAAGTATATATTTAAATAGACAATGATGTTTCTTAATAAGTATATCTAACATTTTGTCTCTGCAAGGTGTTCTAATATGGAAATGATGAAATATATGATTTAAGTGTATGTGGTCTTGTTTTGTTACTTTAAGCATAGTTTATTATAGTTTTTACAATTAACTAAGTGCTTTAGGATATGGTAGTTTGCCAAGTTTTGGCCAGATCTTAAAGTAGGTCAAAAGTATACCTTTGCCGCTTCAGTTATCTTATGGCTAAATGGTCTGGACGCCTTCACCAGGATCTACCCTTCTCTTCTCAAAACCTTTATGCAACAATTCTACATTACTTTAGGGCCTAGGAAAGATTAGCTGAGCTGATAATCAAGTGCATACTTAATTGATAGTGAGATTTAACATGCTACTATATTTGGACAACTTATTATTCCCATAAGAATTTTTAGGAGACAAAGTCCTAATGCAAAGGATTAGTACAAATCCCAGAACTTTCAGTTCTATGGCATCCCAGTAGAGGTGATATTTTGAGGCATTTAGGCCATTGTTATACTTCAGATTACTTCCTAGAAGGTCGCTCACTCTGCATGGGGTGGCCTTGCCAAGCGTAAAAGGATATGGTTGGAAAGGCCAGGGCTTTCCAATCAATCAAGATATGTCAGAGCTGCAAGGCACCTCAGGGATCATTGGGTTTGGCCCTCAGACAACAGGGTAAGTGGAAGGACTGAAATAAGAACTCAAGTATTTTGATCTCTAACGTAACTACTTTTGTGTACTGAGGTCAATATGTTCACTTGGAGTTTCTTTTCAGTAAATGAGGTTTTTAAAATTATTATTACAGTTATCTCCCATTAACTTTCAGATTCTGAATGCTTTGAATATGGAGATTACCTCTTGCAGAATTTAGCGTACAAAACAAGCCAACGTGTCGTAGTTTAATTAGTCCCTGTTTTTACTACTAATAATATAGTGTGCATAATAGATCTCACCTTTATATTTTGGAGTTTTAAAAGGGCATTAGCTCCCTTAGCCTGGACTGATTGGCAATATATTTCTGCTTCTCTTTGTGCGGTAACTTCAGGCTTCTCTTCCCCCCTTTCCCTAATCTCATGGTCTCTGCAGGCAGCAGCGTGGAATTTGATTGGTGTGCTGTCTCCAGTATCCGCACTCTGCGTCAACTTGGCAAGAAGACAGTGGTGGTGAACTGTAACCCCGAGACCGTGAGCACGGACTTTGATGAGTGTGACAAACTGTACTTTGAAGAGTTGTCTTTGGAGAGAATCCTAGACATCTATCATCAGGAGGTAAAAAAAAAAAAAGAGAGAAAAATATATGCAGTGCATACTTTATATATGTGTATTCATGTATGTAGATTTACATTACAATTCCCCTTAGGAGAAAGAGCTGCCGGTGTCTTCCATTGTCTAATTTCGTAGTAAAACTCTAAAAAGAATCACCTAGCCTTAGATTCTTGAGGCCCTGGCACAGAGTAATTATTTTTCATATAAAATTCACTTTTTCTTTCTAAGCATTCTAGCTCTACTGAAAATTCTTCTTGGTAACATGTGCCCGATACATATTAATTAGCACAAGACAGCCCCAATAAATATTCTGCAAAATGATTTAATTGGTCATGTAGACATAGATAAGCAGCCGAGTCTCTCTAGTTCACGTGCTGTTGCAGTTTAATGATGACCAGTTCTCAGAGGAGACAGTCAGTCGTTCACAGAGGACTGGTTAATTCTTTATGCTATCAGATGAAGCCAGTAGTCTTCAATTTAAAATCAGTGAGTTCATTCTGAATGATTTTGGTGCCTTTATAGCTTGCTCTTAAGTAGCTCTTCCATCTCCACTCCAATATTATTGAGTGTATCTTCACTGTGGATTTATATGATCCCAGGTTACTGTAAGTCTGTAGAACAAGTTAGCTTACAATTAAAAGAATACCTATTTGGGGCTTCCCTCGTGGCACAGTGGTTGAGAGTCCGCCTGCCGATGCAGGGGACGCAGGTTCGTGCCCCGGTCCGGGAAGATCCCACATGCCACGGAGCGGCTGGGCCCGTGAGCCGTGGCCACTGAGCCTGCGCGTCCGGAGCCTGTGCTCCACAACGGGAGAGGCCACAACAGTGAGAGGCCCGCGTACTGCAAAAAAAAAAAAAAAAAAAACCTACTTGAAAATTTTAGAGTGATGTCCAATAGTTGTGCCTTTTGATGTTATTGTAATTCATTTCCTACTACAGAGAATTATCCCTATGTACAAAATATGGTCACTTAAGGAAAAAAATATTCTAACTTGGAGCTGCAAGACTTAAATTGTTGACTTGAAAATTCATTTTTTTGGGCCAGTTATATAAATTCTCTGGGCTTCATCTTTTTTTTTGTTTATGAATCATATGAGTGTTTAAATGTTCTACATGCAGGTATTGTGAAGGCAACATGAGATTTGTAGTTGAGATCACATTGTCAAGTATAAAGTATTGTGCTAGAACACTGTAATGATTTTATTATTATGAAGAAAAATATAGACAAATTTAAAATTGATGTATCATCATGTTTTTCTATCAATATTTAGGCCTGGCCTACTAATATTGTAATATAATGAAACTGAACCATTAGGTAGAATATACACAATTTTTAGTTCTCTCTCTGACCTGATGTTTCTAATGATTTTTTAATTCATTTTAGACACATAAGTGGGGATCAAAACAAGTACATTCTGCAAATATTTCTTGAATACCTTTTAAAAATCAGGTTCAGCAGGATAGAGAGCTATAAAACCAGGTCCCTACATTTAAGACATTAAAATAAAACTGGAATCCATGACGTAATATGTGAAAAGTTACATAATTGTTTTAAAAATGTTAACAAGCATTACAAGCAGTAGCAGCAGGTGTTTTACACACATAATTAATTATTTCCCCATGAAATGGTTTGAGGAAAGATGAAAAACTTCTACAACTGCCTTTGGATGCAGTTACATATGGATGATAATGAGGTCCTTTTACTATAACTGAATTCAGTATGATAGAAATAAATAAATTGGCCCTATTTGAAGCTAATTGGTTTTTATAGTGCTACTATATATAATAAGGTAATTGTAAATGTTATGTTGAAGAACATAAGAACAATATGCCATTGATGTATCCTTTAAACTACCCCACAAGAAATGTTATATATCATATGCACATATCATACACATATGTACATATATTTGTGTATGTGTTCCCTTGTTGTGTGTCTCCTCACAGCAGGCTTTACAAGCATTGTCCCTCATACCGGGTGTGCCTCAACCTTCGGAAGGCTGCCCTTATTCGACCTCGGATGCCCCTAGAGATTCTGAAGGCACTGAGGCATTCAGCTGTAAATTTGCGGAAAATTGGAAGCACGTCTAAACTTATTTAAAAGCACACATTTGAGTCACTTAGAAGGGCAATAGGCTTTCCCAAGCATACATAGCTACATGGGATGATAGAAAATATGATAGGTCCCTTGGTCCAGGTCTCTTGGTCTAGTTCAGGAGCAAGCCTGTTTCCATGGAATCAAAGAAGCACCTCTGAAGAAACCATTAAGGGGAAGTCAGAAAAGTGACGTGGCCTGTGAGTAAAGCAGGCTGCTTTGGAGGGAGGTCTTGATCAGAAGTTGAGTGAGAGGAGATACTAGAAATGCCAAAATCTCCTTCCCACTTGTTCTTTTTTTTTTTTTTAAGAGAAAATGTTATAGCGATATATCCCTTTGGCTGCAGACATTTTTTTTTTAACTTTATAAAGAGCAACCCTTTAAACTGAAGTCATTAATTCCTTATGACTGTGCTCATGAGTTCTGCTCCCTGAGAAGAGATTTGCATTTTTATCTTTTATGTTTTGGTGTGTGAGTGTGGTACATATACACAATGGAATATTACTCAGCCATAAAAAGGAATGAAATTGGGTCATTTGTAGAGACGTGGATGGATCTAGAGACTGTCATACAGAGTGAAGTAAGTCAGAAAGAGAAAAACAAATATCATATATTAACACATATATGTGAAACCTAGAAAAATGGTTCAGATGAACCAGTTTGCAGGGCAGAAGTTGAGACACAGATGTAGAGAACAAGCGTGTGGACACAAAGGGGGGAAAGCTGCGGGGGTTGGGGGTGGGGGTGTGATGAATTGGGCGATTGGGATTGACTTGTATACACTGATGCGTATAAAATGGATGACTAATAAGAACCTGCTGTATAAAAAAATAAATACAATTCAAGTATTCAAAACAAACAAACAAAAATACCAGGCAACATATTTGACACCTTACCATGTCCCTGTCTGATTTGAGTCCTGATTATACAATTTTTCTTGCTTTTATGATGTATAATTTACTGGATCCTACCCCATAGATATGTACTCTGCTTAATGATATAATTCTCCTATTTTTAACACCTAATACCATATGTATATGTAGACAATGGTACCTCTACTACAACTTGAGTTAAGTGAATGAAAGAGTGACAGACATTAATTAGTGACAGGCAGAACCCATCAGGTAATGCATCACTCTAAACCAGGATTGCGGTTCATTCCTAGCATTTGGTTTAATTGTAATTAAGTATAAGCTTAAGATTCTGTCTGAAATGTTAAAAATGTTTTACTAAAATGCAAATTACTAAAAAATAGTGCATGATCAACCTCACTGACAGAATATAAATAGTGGAGGCTTGTACATTAGAGATAATACATGAAATTACAAAAATCAAGGCTATTTTTTGATGAAGTAAATGCTATTTCTGTTAGTAAGACAAGTTTTCTTACATTGTATTCTGTCAATAATACAGCATTTAATTTGTTTATAAAAATAAGGACTGACCAAAGAGATTAGTGTCTAAGGGAAATTGAGATGTTCTCAAATAAATTTGAAGAATTTTCTTTTCATTCCTCACTGCTAAAAATAAATTTCAGGTTAAAGATTATTTCAGAAATGTTTTTGTGCAGTGATACCTTAGCTTTGTGATATCAGGTTTAAAAAACTAAGAAACTAAGCTGGGTAAAAATACTACAAACAAATCTAGGTAACATTGGTAGAACTTTGGGACACTAATGGAATTACTTTAGGCCTAAAGTATTTGGAAATCTGGGAAACAAATCTGAATTTTAGAATATTTTATTTCAGAAAGTTACTTGAAGCTATTTGTGTGATTGTATCAATATGTATGATAATAATTTATCTGTGTGGGATACCAGATTCTCTTCCCTAAGTCCCTACAAGTTCTGTGCTTGGAGTTGGGGCCAATTTAAGATAAAATTCTTCCACAAAACTCTCATCTATTAACTTCATCCCATAAATGTTCTCTTCTACTGAATTCTCTTTGCTGTACAGGCAAAACCTGCACAAACCATCACACCATTACTCTAAAACATTCCTATGGATGTGATTTGTCTTCCAAATGATGGTCTTTATTTCTGGAGGTCAAAGACGAGAATAGGGTTTTGCAGTGAATGTTTTTCTATCTACCACTTTCCAAAAAGAGTGTTTTAGAAATTGCTCTTCTACTAACTTCTAACATTCACTACCTTTGAAACCAACCAGAAAAACAGGGTTAGCTTCAGATTCAAAGATTTGGTATATTAGGTAAGCATAACTGCTTTACAATACGTAGAATTGAGTTCAAGTAAGTCTGTATTTGCTAGATGAGAAAAATGGGCAAGTCATTTCACCTTCACCAAGCCTCAGTTTATTTAACTGCAAAATGGGGATAGTAATAACTGCCTCAAAGTGATACCATGACCATGAAAGTCAAAACATCGTCTAGGGTATACAGTAATGTATTTAGTAAATAGTAGCAGTGCATATTATTATTGTTTTTAAATGTGTTGATTTATTGAAAAATAAAAATCAATTCCATAGAGTTGTTTTTGAAAATATTGATATATTTATTACTTAGAGCCTTTTTATTCAACTGTAAGTACCTATTTAGTCCAATTGACTCTGATATTTGCTAACTGGCTACTTCTCCCTTAATTTTAGAATTTATTTTGAAGTCTTGCACATAAGAGACTTTTCTATATATTTAATTGAGGAATTCGTTTCTAGGCTTCTAAAATATTAATGCTGCTAATAAACTAAAAATAATAAGCAAATAAAAATACTATAGTTAAGAGAATAATATTTATTAAAGGTTTTGCAAAAAATGGATATTGAACATAAAAAATGACGATAAAAGCAGTTTAAGTGTACTTATAAATATGCAGAAATGTGGACTGTTATTTTCCATAATGTTTACAATGAATTTAAGCACTCAATTGCAGGGTGTTTGCTTAGGCAGTACGTAATTTCTCTTATCAGAGAGAAATGAGCTTCATCCCTTTAAAAAATATTTCAGAATAACTTCAAATAATGACAAAATACCTTTGGCACATAGGTATCACTTCAGCAACATTCATTAGTAGGTCATTAAAGCAAACACAAATTACGCCCAGATCAATGGCCTGTCAGATATTGTAATATTTTCTAATATAAATAATAATGTCTTATAATGTAGTAACACCTTTAATGTTTATTATCTTATTTGATCTACATACATAGGAACCTTATGAAGTAGGCAGGTATTATCCTAATTTTACAGACAAGAAGATTGAACCTCAGGGAGAGTTTCACGGAGGGAACCAAGAAGAGGAGGGACTTAAGTCCAAACCCAATTCCCCACCATCCCTCTTTGGCTCACCCTCACCTCTATACCACTAGTCTCAAGAACATTTGAGATCTGGTGGGCTTTTAAGAAAAAAATCTTGGAGTTTTGACTGCTCATAGGAGATTAAGTTTAACGATTCAGGGACTGCTTGTAAGGCAAATAGTAAGGAAATAGGAATTAAAATGAGTTCTGGGTACTGTAGACAGGTACCAAGCAGCAGTAAAGGAGGCAGGATGTCACAATGAGAGGTAGGATTTAGACTGGACTTTAGGGATGGTTAGAAAATTGATAAGGGAAAGGAGAAGGGAGAAAGGAAGCAGGCAGGGAAAGATTACGTGGAGGTGAGAAAGCTTGCTGGTGGGAATGCATGAAGGTGGGGACAGTGGGTAGGTGGTTTTCCTGGGGCTGACAGGAGTGATCATAGATAAGATTGGAAAGTCTTGATGGCCCCAGTGCTAATGAGTTAACACTATATCCTTTAGGCAAAGGAAACCTTTGGAGAACTCCGAGTATAGGAGTAACTTGGTGAAGCAGTCTTTTGAATGATTAATCTGAATGTGAAGTGCTGGGGTGGAGAAGAACAGCAGAGGGGAATGTCAAAAGGAGAGATCTGTATCCGTTTAAGAAATTACAACAGTAGTTCAAGAATTAGTTGATTATAATGTAAAGTACAGGATGGAAATGTTCATTGACTTAATTTTCTTTTAATTGCCACACATGCAAATGTCACACGTTTACATGCAGCTGTATGGAAGTCGTGTACGGTAATCACGTGTAGTTTTATGGGAGTCTTACATGGTTATCATGTGTAGTTAGTTGTATGGGAGTCTTACAAAGACTTTAGCAGGTAAGTGCCTGGAAAGTCAGGACTAAATCCGTTTACCTCTTTGTGGCATAACAATATATTCATTGATGGGAATAATGAAAATATCACAGTCATGTTCATTCAGCATTCTCAGGAAGGCAACAGAGGCAGTATTAGCACAGTTGTTCATTATCCAGTGGCTGATATCGAGGACATCTTTTTCAGGCATGTGGTGGCTGTATCATATCAGTCGGGGGCCAGATTCCAAACAACCTGGCAGTCCCCCTGTACAAGAACGGTGTCAAGATCATGGGCACGAGCCCTCTGCAGATCGACAGGGCTGAGGATCGCTCCATCTTCTCAGCTGTCTTGGATGAGCTGAAGGTGTCTCAGGCACCATGGAAAGCTGTTAACACTTTGGTAAGGAGAGAAACACGAGTCTGTTTTTAATGTTCCATTTTGAAGAGTCGTAACCTAAATGTTAACTACCGCAGATGCTAACTGCAGGGCAGAGAGAATGCACGACGCTCAGTGAATTTACTTTAAAGTTGCTGAATTTCCATGATTGCAGTTAAATGCTGGTTATAAATTGATAGGAGTATTCTCACTGATTCCAACAATGAAAAGAAGTTCAAACTATTTTTGAACTAGACTTGATATTTAGAATTAGAAACTAGAAGTTTTATGTATTTTGGTGTCCAGTTTACATTTTAGTGGTGTCTTTTGGGAGAAAGAATAAAAGGAGTTGGGTTACCACTTGTTCTAACGATACCATTCTGCATTTTTATTGCATATTTTAAACTATTCATGCATTTTGTTGTTGTTGTTTCTATTAATTAGAATGAGGCATTGGAATTTGCGAAGTCAGTGGGCTACCCCTGCTTGTTGAGACCTTCCTATGTTTTGAGGTAATATATTGTTTTCTAAAACTATTATTTAAAAGTCAGGAGACACAGAACTGCATTCTGTATGCTAACAGCACTAGGCTTTGATGTGTAGTAATTCGTAAATCCATCGACAATCCCCATACCAACACAGCCAGAGTGAAGACCTGTGCACAGTTCTTCAGCCTAATGCTTTTCCTTCAGGGAGTGACAACACAGTGTCTCCAATCCTACATCTTAGGAGCATGGCTTAGGGCATCTCCTTGCCAAATGGAGGAGGATACCTTTACATTAGAGAAGAGGACAATTTAAAAAAACAAAACAAAACAAACTTGGGATATCTCTCACCAGCATCTGTTCTCTGATACCCAGAAATGACAGCTTATCTTTGACTGTTGTCAGCACCTTCCGATGGTGCCTATGGTTTGAATTTTTTTTTTTTTTGAGATTAGATTTTTTAAATAAATGAATTACAATGTTGGAGTTCATGGACAGTGTCTTTTATAATAAACTTTGAAACTAAGTTCTGTCATCAAAGGAGAAGTCGTCAATTGTCACTCTCTTCAGATGTTACCACATATAAAGAGCTACTTCACTGAACAGGGGATAATAAGAGAAACGTAATTTGTTGTGCACAATTTGAAAGTGTAAATGGAATGTGAGATGGGATCCTTTAAAATAATGAAAAATTTCAAGTGAGGTGGGAAACTTTCCTTTTTCTTTAAGTGACATTCTGTGTAAACCACAGTCCAATTCTACTGCTTCTCTGAGGTGTTAATGTACGTTAATTTAAACAACACAGGCACTTAAGGGGGGGTCACTCTGACTACTGTGCTCCCTCACATCATTGCGATCCGTATCTTTCTTTTAGTTCCCTATACTGTGAATTATCAGCGTCTTTAGGACCTTAGCCTTCATGTCTTAAATAGATGAAGAAATTGAAAGCTCTTCAAGCATAAAATTTGCAATATACTAGAAAAGGTGAAGAAAAAGTTACTTTTAAAAGGAAGTGGAAAGTGATATTTTTCTTCCTTATTTCTTCCCTTCTGCTTAGTCTTCCTTCTTTCCTCCCCTCCCATCCCACTCTGAAAATGCCAAAATTCAGAGTAAATTGATTTCAGATAGTATTCTTTCTCAAGAATTTGAAAGGACACAGCTGAATACATTTCAGTCAGATACCGTACATTATATTTGCAAATGTTACTAAAAAGTTGATTCTTCAGTAACCCAGCTGAGATAGTAGAATGACCTGCTTTGACAGCATAGTTGTGGGTTAAGATCAGCTATGGGTAATGAACTCTGAAGACACAAGTTTAGAAAGCTAGATCCTGGGATGAATCCTGTTACAGTATAAGTGTTACCTGGAACCAGAAGAGAGTTAAAACAATAAATCAGAAAGGCTGGACCTTGGGGATGTGCCACTGCTAAGAGCTACCATGGTTCTCTTTGGGCATTATCACATGTCCCACCCCCCTTCCTCGTCCCCAACTTTGGGGACTTTTTACTTTGGTTGATTGTCCTGTTGATTACATAAAGTCTCAATGTAGAAAGAGACACCTTCTTACTTAGCCTAGTCTGGAACTAGAGGTTGCCTGGAACTGTTCTGAGAAGCAATCAATTCTAGCATGCTTTACTTCTGAAGTGGTAAAAGAAACTGACCTCTTTTTTTTCCCCCTCCTTACCCAGTGGGTCTGCCATGAATGTGGTGTTCTCCGAGGATGAGATGAAAAAATTCCTAGAGGAGGCCACTAGAGTCTCTCAGGTAGTGTCCTATTTCCTTCTGGTGACTTTTACCTTTTCTGTTCATTACTACCTTGTTTTCATGTTGTTTTTCTTTGCACAGGATGTTATGATGTTTTTCCTTTTTTCTTCTACCCATTATAGTCCTAAATATAGAAATGAGAAAACACATATGCATTTAATTATATTTGGATCCTTAGGGTTAGTGGAAGAAGAGGAAGACCAGTGAATATTTGATCAGAACAGAGATTTATACGATTTTAGTCTCCAAGAGCAAGGCTGCATAAGCACAAACTTGTCTGTTAATGAGTTAGATGCTGGTCAAGTTATCCATGGGATTCCCAGCCTCAAGGGCAGCCCAAGCATTGTCATCACGCACAAGTGAAGGCTTCCCTGATTTTTAATTCTCACACCTGGAGAGCCTTTCTTTGCCTTAGTCAATCCTGCAACTTCAATAGTAAATCCCCTCACTCACCTATTGATTTTTTTCATTTTGGTACATTCCATTTTTAAGTTAATAAAAATGTTTATAATTCTGTGTTCACTCAACCGGCTTTCTCCACTGCCCCAGCTTTTACTTTCTCCTTCGGCGTTACCTGAGTGTAATCCATTTAAGATTTACCCAGTGGGGTTATTGATCTGCAGACCTTGTACTGTAGAGGATAAAAGTAATGTTTTCTTTTTAAAAGCTTTCAAAAGCTAGATAGGGCTAAAAGAAAAAAAAAAAAGGAGAGAGAGAGAGAAAACACAACTCATAGAGAAGAGTTTGATGTTAGGCAAGTGGAGTTTGGAGGGAGCCAAAGAGTGAAATCAGAGGCATTTGAAAGAGGAATAAAGAGCATGGACTGTTCCTGCACACATGAAGCTGGGCTTCGTTTCTGCGTGGCAGTTGCTCCCCAAGGAAATTTGGTCAGTGA
This sequence comes from Aethalodelphis obliquidens, assembly GCF_003676395.1. NCBI lineage: Eukaryota > Metazoa > Chordata > Mammalia > Artiodactyla > Delphinidae > Aethalodelphis > Aethalodelphis obliquidens. Next base: position 25,999,536 of record NW_020837946.1, on the reverse strand, counting down.
AAAGAGTGCATAAGGATAAAGAGTGAGAAGAGACAGAGTATAAAAAAGAAACCAAGTGGATTTTGAATTCACTTTTGTGTGAAAGTCAGATAACTGAGGAGGGACTCTCTCCAAAAAGCCAGTTTTCATTAATGTGCTCTGGAGTGAGATACTGTCCTCTTCTCTATCTCACTCCCTGCAAGGGATCCTGCCACACTCATCTTTTGAGAAACCAGCAGGCTGACCCAGCTGGTCTCATGTGAGTGATGAGGCAGGTGTTCTCTGTCTGGGACAGTGTATCTTATAGGGCCTCTACTTGGTAGAATATTTTTTAAATATTTTTTTTCTGCTAGCAGGTGGATAGAATCCTTACAGGGCCAAAGTTTTATAATAGAGATGTCTTAATGGAGTACTTCTGGTTCAAGTCTCCCCATCAAACTACAGCAGAATCTGGGGTTCTCAGTTCAGTGAATCTAGAGTAAAACTAGCCCCCATTAATCATTGATCTATTTATGTATCCATTCATATTTAGCACCTGCTATATAATGACATTGTTCTCAGTATCAGGGGTTACATTCATGAAAAGATAGTCTCACAGAGGACTCTCTTTACTAGGGACATCAGACATCAAATAATTATAATTAAATATGATGAGCATTGCAATAGAGAAAATACATGATGTTGAAGGAGAGTGTAAAAGTATCAGGGTCCAGTCCTTGAAGAAGGGACTTTTAAATTGATTCCAAATGGTTGATTCAGAGTTAAAAGGTTTACATTGTGTGTGAGTAGGAAGAAAGAACAGCATATGTAAAGGCCTGAAGCTGAGAAAGAGCATGAAGTTTCTAGAAACTGATAAAGCATTCACTTATATGGCTAGGATGCCAAACATGGTGAGGAGTGTTGATTATAACGATGGTAGAAAGCAGAAAGACAAGGAGCAGATAAAGAGAACCTTGTCAGTTATATACTGAGGTGGATTTTAGTCATATTTTCTGAATACTGAATCACTATGCTGCATACCTGAAACTAACACAATAGTGTAAATCAACTATACTTAAACTAAAAAAAAAAGAGCAATTGAAAGTTAAAAAAAGAAAGATCACTCTTCTATAGTATAGAGAGTAAAATCTGGGACAAGTCTGAATTCATGGAAGGAGGTTAAGGGGCTGTTGTGTAGCTCAGGGTAGAGATGACAGTGCCTTGGATCAGAGTAATGGTAGTAAAGATGGAGAGAAGTGCATGTGTTCTAGAAATATTGAGAATGTGTTGAGGTTGTGAATGGATGGAGGTGGAGGGTGAGAGAGGATGAGATGATTCTTGAGTTTCTGCCTTAGACATCTGGATGGACAGTGGTACCATTTATTGAAACAAGGAACACTTCAGGGAGAAATTTTAGAGGGGGAAATCATATATGTAGTATTTGACCTTTTGAATGTGAGATGCCTGTGAGAAGTCCAAGTAGAGATGTTCTGAAAGCAGAGGGTTACATAGAATTGGAATTGAAGATCAAGATCATGGCTAAAGACAGAGATGTAGATATAGATTTGGAAGTCAATAGCGTATCATTGTAATTGAAGTTTTGAGATTGGAAGCAATCACCTGGGATAGTATAGAGGAAAAGGAACAGTTAAGACAGAGCTGAAAGGAGTACTGGCATTTAATGGCTGAGCAGGGAAGAAAGAACCACAAAGGAGCCTGAGAAAGAAATATGAAAAGGTGATCATGGACACCTAAGGAAAGAAGTGCTTTAAGAGGGCCAACAATGTATAATGTTGCTGAAAGACTGAAATGTATTAAGAAATTTTCTTCCTCAACATATTAAGGACTATTTCATAAATGTGTTCAATTGGCCAGGATGGAGGATGCTGTTGTTGCCCCCCTTAGATCCCTTTACCAGTGGGGGCACCCATCCCCCAACTGCTGTGGTAGCTGATGACACCTCCTAGCTATACTTCTCAGGATAACTATTCTCAGTCAAATGGGAGCCTCTGTCAGCCAGGAGGCAAGATACCTCACCTTACTACCACGCTCAAAATGCTGGACAGTGACTGCCCTTTGCCTTAAGATGGGACTTACTCTGTGCTGCAACTCAGAGCTCCCTCTGTGGTAAGGCCAAATGCAGTCCCCACTGAGACCACGAACTTCCTAGTTTTTTCCTGCTGCCCCATCCTGCTTTTCTCACTCCCTCAATATATCACTTGAACAAGAACCCCTGTCTTAGGCTGGACTAGAGAGACTAAGACAGCTGTTAAACTTTATCTTTGTTTGCAGTTATATTGTTATTATAATATATGGAAAAATTCCCACGTAAGTCTCAACACAGCTCTACCAGGCCTGCCAACAGTCAACATCCAATATTTTAAAAAAGAGAAACAGAGATGAAAAAAATTTTCCATGTCCGATAGGACTTTGAAGAAAAGGAAGTGGGGGAAATTTCTTCATTTAATAATAAATTTAAGAAGAGAGAAGCTTATTTATGGCTTGAGACATTGGTTATTTTGAATTTTTTTACAAAATTCACTTCTATTTAAAATGTTCTGTTAAAGGACATAAGATATATTACATTTTTTTAACTTTTTATTTTATATTGGAGTATAGTCGATTAACAATGTTGTGATAGTTTCAGGTGCACAGCAATGGGACTCAGCCATACATATGGATGTATCCATTCTCCCCCAAACTCCCCACCCATCCAGGCTGCCACATAACATTGAGCAGAGTTCCCTGTGCTATACAGTAGGTCCTTTTTGGTTATCCATTTTAAATACAGCAGTGTGTACATGTTGATCCCAAACTCCCTGACTATCCCTTCCCCCCATCCTTCCCCCCTGGTAACCATAAGTTCGCTCTGTAAGCCTGTGAGTCTGTTTCTGTTTTGTAAAGAGGCTCATTTGTATAATTTCTTTTTAGATTCCACATGTAAGGCATATCGTACAATATTCCTCTTTCTCTGTCTGACTTACTTCAGTCAGTATGACACTCTCAAGGTCCATCCATGTTGCTGCAAATGGCATTATTTCATTCTTTTTAATGGCTGAGTAATATTCCATTGTATAAATATACCACATCTTCTTTATCCATTCGTCTGTCAATAGACATTTAGGTAGCTTCCATGTCTTGGCTATTGTAAACAGTGCTTCAGTGAACATTGGGGTGCGTGTATCCTTTTGGGCCATCTTTTTCTCCAGATGTATGCCCAGGAGTGGGATTGCAGGGTCATATGGTAGCTCTATTTTTAGTTTTTTAAGGAACCTTCATACTGTTCTCCATAGTGGCTGTACCAATTTACATTCCCACCAACAGTGTAGGAAGGTTCCTTTCTCTCCACACCCTCTGCAGTATTTATTGTTTGTGGATTTTTTGCTGATAGCCATTTTGACTGGTGTGAGGTGATATCTCATTGTAGTTTTGATTTTCATTTCTCTAATAATTAGTGATGTTGAACATCTTTCCACGTGCCTCTTGGCCATCTGTATGTCTTCTTTGGAGAAGTGTCTATTTAGGTCTTCTGCCCATTTTTTGACTGGGTTGCTTCTGTTGATGATATTAAGCCTCATGAGCAGTTTGTAAATTTTGGAGACTAATCCCTTGTCAGTCACATCATTTGCAAATATTTTCTCCCAATCTGTAGGTTTTCTTTTCGTTTTGTTTATGGTTTCCTTTGCTGTGCAAAAGCTTTTGAATTTAATTAGGTCCCATTTGTTTATTTTTGCTTGTATTTTAGATATATTTAACACATATGCATAAGATGATAAACTCCAAGGTAGTGGCCAAAAGGAGTTAGTGTTCAGAGCAAAAAGACATGTTCAGAGAAGCCTTCAGGGAGGAGGTGGCATTGAAGCTAGGCCTTGAAGCATGGGTTGAAATTTGAAAGATGAAGCTGAGGAGAGAAGGTGGAGTGCATTTGTGGAAGAGAGGCATGGAGACAGGTAAAGACAGGGTCTGGTAAGAAAACAGCAAGTGGTGCCGGTTGCTGGTGCCTGGGGCAGGGGAGAAGAGATGCCTAAACCCTGGAGGCCTTCATTCAACCACTTCTTTTAGTCTGGAAAAGCACCTAGTGATCAAGCTGCGGAGGGCATTGCAGCACTGTCGTGAAGGAACTGAGTGTGGGAAGAACATCAAGAATAATAAGGGGTCTGAAACAGCTGAGAGAGGGAGAACATTTTAAGATTTATATAGAAAAATGTTTGATTTTGCAGTCACAAATGTCACACTTTAGAAGTGATTTAAAGCATGTCAATTCCATGTAAATAATTCCATCTTTGGCCTAATAAAACTGAAACAAAATGCTGCTCTCCTTCTAAGTTCATTCACAATTCTCATACAGAGAACTAACGGAGGGCATTGTAGTGCTTAGAAAAGATAAGTGTAGGAAGAGAGGAAAAACCTGAACCAATACTGATATATAATTATAAATAAAATAGAGAGATATTTATAACTCTGGAGACAGAAAAGCAAACTCATTCTGCCCTCTCCTTAGCCTCCTCTTTTCTCTAACTCACCTAGAAGTCGATGTTTGAAATTTCAAAACTCATGTTCAATTCACTGAGAACTGAAAATAGGAGAAAGATTTCCTCTTCCTCACTGTTAGCAGAGAATGACCGTGTTCTTACCAAACAAACTGGCTAATGAGTTTGTGTAGTATGTTGAGCATTGTTTTTTTTTTCAAGTATTGCCGTGGTACTGACTTAAGGTACACGATTTACTTGACCCCATACATGTAATTTCAGCTAAAGTTTCTGCCCTTCTGTTTTCCTCGGTGACAGGAACACCCAGTGGTGCTGACAAAATTTATTGAGGGGGCCCGGGAAGTGGAAATGGATGCTGTTGGCAGAGATGGAAGAGTAAGTGCTTTATCTCCCACCCCCTCTTCCTGCCTTCCCATCAGAATTTTTTTCTTGGCAATTTAGAAACGTAACTCAGATTAGAGTCCGTGATTTCTACAAAACAGCTCTCTAAAAATAATGGATAAGTCTGCTCAGTCAAAAAAATTGTTCCATTTCACTGATAATTCAGTTGATGTGTCATGGGTATCATATCTTCTGCTTTTCATACTGTTAGAAATTCTCTTTGATGATATTAAAAATTATCATCCTGTACTCGTTCTTTTTGAATAGATTTTCTCTCTCATTTTCTTTTGTCTTGGTGTTTCCTTTTTTGTTTCAATGGGTATTAGAAAAACATCCAATACTTTTCTTTCTGAAGTTCCTAATTGAATCCCTAGTTTTTCTTCTCTCTTGATTTTTCCATCCTTCTCCTTTTTATTGGGTTAATAAAAGCAAAACTAAACAGAGTAGGGTGGGTAAAGATAATAACATAAAATTGGCTTACCATATCACATCTTGTATCACTAATACAATGAATGCCTCAAACTTCAGGGAGAAATGAAAGTATAAGAATTCTTTCCTTTAGTTTTCAAGTTGTACTAATAAAGCATGTTAAAGCTTTTTTTGTTTCTTTGTTTTGGTCTTTTTTTTTTTTTCTCTTCCAGATTAACAGTTCAAATCAAGGTTGTTTCAAAAAAATACTATATATATAGTAAGGATGACCTCTTATCCTATAATCTAGAGTTTCAGCACCCTTAGATATCATTTATTTCAACCCCTTACTCCCCAAGGATGAGAATTTTCTTCACAGCAACCCTGGAAAGTGGTCATTTGCTTTCTGTTTAACTCTTGGTTATACAGAGCATAAAAAGTTGTAAGATGACATATATATATTGTTTTGTTTTGTTTTTGCTTTTACTTCTTGGACATCCAATATATTCCTTCTCTTGAACTAAGATCTGCTGCCCTAGAATGTTCATCCCTGACCTGCTGGCCTCCAGAGTTATGGAGCATATGTATATTCTTTCCCCCTTGAACATTTATGTATTTGAGACTGAGGTATAAAATAAGAGGAATGTGATCATACCAATGTGGAAGTGGAGAGTGTAAGACTGGCCTACAGATATTTATGTTTTTTCACATATTGTGCTGGTAAAGTAATGCTGGTCAGTTGGCCTGATTTGGTTCCATTTTGCTAGGATATGCTCCTGCCCTAAGATTCTCTTAGACCTTGACCATTGCTTATCATCCTGGACTCCTTCTTTTGGAAGTGTTCCAGGTTATTCACATAAGTTTTAAACAGTCACACTCAGACGTGGACCTAGTACTTCAGACATATAACTTTTTTTCAGAGTTCGGTGAGGTGTTGCCTCCCCATTTCTAGACAGTGTAAAAAATTTGAGCGCTTACTCTGCACTAAATATCATGCCAGGCACTGTTTATGTGTTCTGTTTTATCCTTACAAACATTCTGTGAGGCAGATACCATTGTTATTCCTATCTTATCAGAAACCAAGGCTAAGGAGATAAAGTCTCTCACCCAGGTCACAGAACTCATAAGTGACAGCAGGAGTACTGGGACTCAAATGTCACTCTGCTTTAAATCATCTATAAATCTGATAAACAAATCTTCACTGTAATTTATTTAAGTCTTTTACCGCCACCCAATTATTCTCCCCCACTCTCAGCTTTATCATTTGCCAAAGACACACATACTGTTAACATTCAGGTTATTGTGGTTGAGACCGTAAACTTTGCAATCGGACAGATAAGTGTTCAAAATCCTGACTTGGTCACATAGCAGTCACATGGACTTGGGTTATTTATTCTTATATTGCCTTGGTTTTCTTACCTCTAAAAGAGGACAAGAATATTTTCCTCTTGCTTCCTTCCTGTCTCAAATTTCATTTTAAAGATCTCTTGTAGGTGGCCAGTTAGCTCAGTTGGTTAGAGTGTGGGGCTGATAAAGAGCTCTTGATCTTTAGATCTTACATTTTCTTTCTGATCCATCTAAGTTATGACATTTACCTAAGCTAGATATTGACCTCTCCCATCTTTTCTTTTCCAGTGTTTAAAACTTAACCTGGAAGGAAAAGATAAAGCTATCTCCAGTGCCCCCCAAATGCTTTATTTTCCTATCCATTTTTAAAAGTCATTATGAGTTGGCTTAGTTGCCTTCTTTTCCTGGTATTAATAACTATTCTAATCAATGGAAGAGGGAGGTAAGCTTTCAGACACTCTCAGCTGCCCTTAGAGATGATCTGTCACTGCACAGGGAGGCTTGGTGACGCTACCTATGCAGCTCTTTCTACTCCTCTCATCAGAGACTTAGCAAAGAAACTGCTCAATGCTGGAGGCATCTGTTAGAATTAGGGGGATGGGTCAGGCAGTAGATTCATTGAAGAAGAGCTGACACTTCTTTTGCAAATCTTCTTTTGGCCAGGTCATCTCCCATGCCATCTCTGAACACGTGGAAGATGCAGGCGTCCACTCAGGAGATGCTACTCTGATGCTGCCCACACAAACCATCAGCCAAGGAGCCATTGAAAAGGTCATCATTTATAAAGAAAAGTGGAAGGGGAAAAAGATTTCAAACATTTTTATTTAATTGGGGCTGGATTGTGAAGGGTCTTTTTTTATTATGCATTTTCTCTTTTTGTTTATAAATTTATTTATTTTATTTATTATTTTTGGTTGTGTTGGGTCTTCGTTGCTGTATGCAAGCTTTCTTTAGTTGCAGCAAGCGGGGGCTACTCTTTGTTTCAGTGCTCGGGCTTCTCATTGTGGTGGCTTCTCTTGCTGCGGAGCACAGGCTCTAGGCACATGGGCTTCAGTAGTTGTGGCGCATGGGCTCTAGAGCGCAGGCTTGGTAGTTGTGGCGCACGGGCTTAGTTGCTCCGTGGCATGTGGGATCTTACTGGATCAGGGCTCAAACCCGTGTCCCCTGCATTGGCAGGCGGATTCTTAACCACTGTGCCACCAGGGAATCCCATTAAAAACATTTTGTTAACTAGGTAGCAGTAGGACATGCCCCAGGTAAAATTTAATTTTGAGGGGAACTTCCTCCTCTGAGTCTGCTGGGTATTTTAAAGATGACAATTTCCTTCAGAGCCCATTTGGTTGTATGATAGTGCAGTGGTTCTCTAACTGTATGCATCATAACCACCTGGGGGACTCGTTAAAATACAGGTTACAAGACTCCTCCCCAGTTTCTAAATCTGTAGTTCTGAGCAGGCCCCCAGAATTTGTATTATTATCAAGTCCCCATGTGATGCTATTGCTGCTGGACTGGGGACCACATTTGCATAACTACTGCTGCAGATGATTCTAATGTTTGGGCCACTTACAGGTGAGCGGCATCTAAAGCAATGTTTCTCAGAAGCAGGTATGCAGCAGTCACGTGAGAACTTTCTAGAACCGATGCTTTCACTGTCTGCCCTTACCCTCACCTCAAATAGTACCTTATGATATATCTCTTTCAAACCCTCTTTTGGAACCACTGCTTTAAAGACCTTTCCAGTAATAATGACTCTGCCTCAGTACTCAATATGCATGCTAGGTGTTGTCTTTGAGGCTGTCATCTTTTTTTTTTTAATCAGTCAACACATGTTTATTTGTGTACATTTTTTTTAACATCTTTATTGGAGTATAATTGCTTTACATTGTTGTGTTAGTCGCTGCTGTATAACAAAGTAAATCAGTTATACATATACATATGTTCCCATATCTCCTCCCACTTGTGTCTCCCTCCCACCCTCCCTATCCCACCCCTCTAGGTGGTCACATAGCACTGAGCTGATCTCCCTGTGCTATGCGGCTGCTTCCCACTAGCTAGCTATTTTACATTTGGTAGTGTATATCTCACTTCGTCTCAGCTTACCCTTCCCCCTCCCCGTGTCCTAAAGTCCATTTTCTACATCTGCGTCTTTATTCCTGTCCGGCCCCTAGGTTCTTCAAAAAAATATTTTTTTTAGATTCCATATATATGTGTTCGCATATGGTATTTGTTTTTCTCTTTCTGACTTACTCCACTCTGTATGAAAGACTGTAGGCACATCCACCTCACTACAAATAACTCAATTTCATTTCTTTTTATAGCTGAGTAATATTCCATTGTATATATGCGCCACATATTCCTTATACATTCATCTGTCGATGGACACTTAGGTTGCTTGCATGTCCTGGCTATTGTAAATAGAGCTGCGATGAACATTATGGTACATGACCCTTTTTGAATTATGGTTTTCTCAGGGTATATGCCCAGTAGTGGGATTTCTGGGTCACATGGTAGTTCCATTTTTAGTTTTTTAAGGAACCTCCATGCTGTTCTCCATAGTGGCTGTGTCGATTTACATTCCCACCAACAGTGCAAGAGGGTTCCCTTTTCTCCACACCCTGTCGAGCATTTATTATTTGTAGATTTTTGATGATGGGCATTCTGACTGGTGTGAGGTGATACCTCATTGTAGTTTTGATTTGCATTTCTCTAATGATTAGTGATGTTGAGCATTCTTTCATGTGCTTGTTGGCAATCTGTATATCTTCTTTGGAGAAATGTCTATTTAGGTCTTCTGCCCATTTTTGGATTGGGTTGTTTGTTTTTTTAATATTGAGCTACATGAGCTGCTTGTAAATTTTGGAGATTAATCCTTTGTCAGTTGTTTTGTTTGCAAATATTTTATCCCATTCTGAGGGTTGTCTTTTTGTCTTTTTTATAGTTTCCTTGGCTGTACAAGAGCTTTTAAGTTTCATTAGGTCCCACTTGTTTATTTTTGTTTTTATTTCCATTTCTCTAGGAGGTGGGTCAAAAAGGATCTTGCTGTGATTTATGTCATAGAGTGTTCTGCCTATGTTTTCCCCTAAGAGTTTATAGTGTCTGGCCTTACATTTAGGTCTTTAATCCATTTTGAGTTTATTTTTGTATATGGTGTTAGGGAGTGTTCTAATTTCATTCTTTTACATGTAGCTGCCCAGTTTTTCCAGCACCACTTATTGAAGAGGCTGTCTTTTCTCCGTTGTATATTCTTTGCTCCTTTATCAAAGATACGCTGACCATAGGTGTGTGGGTTTATATCTGGGCTTTCTATCCTGTCCCATTGATCTATATTTCTGTTTTTGTGCCAGTACCATACTATCTTGATTACTGTAGCTTTGTAGTATAGTCTGAAGCCAGGGAGCCTGATTCCTCCAGCACTGTGTTTCTTTCTCAAGATTGCTTTGGCTATTGGGGTCTTTTGTGCTTCCATACAAATTGTGAAATTTTTTGTCCTAGTTCTGTGAAAAATGCCATTGGTAGTTTGATAGGGATTGCATTGAATCTGTAGATTGCTTTGGGTAGTATCATCATTTTCAAAATGTTGATTCTTCCAATGCAAGAACATGGTATATCTCTCCATCTGTTTGTATCATCTTTAATTTCTTTTATCAGTGTCATAATTTTCTGCATACAGGTCTTTTGTCTCCTTAGGTAGGTTTATTCCTAGCTATTTTATTCTTTTTGTTGCAATGGTAAATGGGAGTGTTTCCTTAATTTCTCCTTCACATTTTTCATCATTAGTGTATAGGAATGCAAGAGAATTCTGTGCACTAAGTTTGGATCCTGCTACTTTACCAAATTCGTTGATTAGCTCTAGTAGTTTTCTGGTAGCAGCTTTAGGATTCTCTACGTATAGTATAATGTCATTTGCAAACAGTGACAGTTTTACTTCTCTTTTCTGATTTGGATTCCTTTTATTTCTTTTTCCTCTGATTACTATGGTTAAAACTTCTAAAACTATGTTGAATAAAAGTGGTGAGAGTGGGCAACTTTGTGTTGTTCCTGATCTTACAGGAAATGGTTTCAGTTTTTCACCATTGAGAATGATGTTGGCTGTGGGTTTGTCATACATGGCCTTTATTTTGTTGAGGGAGGTTCACTCTATGCCAACTTTCTGAGGAGTGTTTTTCATAAATGGGTGTTGAATTTTGTCAAAAGCTCTTTCTGCATCTATTGAGATTATCATATGGTTTTTCTCCTTCAGTTTTTTAATACAATGTATCACATTGATTGATTTGCATATATTGAAGAATCCTTGCATTCCTGGGCTAAACCCCACTTGATCATGGTGTATGATCCTTGTAATGTGCTGCTGGATTCTGTTTGCTAGTATTTTGTTAGGATTTTTGCGTTTATTGGCCAATCATTTTCTTTTTTTTTTTTAACATCTTTGTATGGTTTTGGTAACAGAGGGATGGTGGCCTCGTAAAATGAGTTTGGGAGTGTTCCTCCCTCTGCTATAATTTGGAAGAGTTTGAGAAGGATGAGTGTTAACTCTGCTCTAAATGCTTGATAGAATTCACCTGTGAATCCATCTGGTCCTGGGCTTTTGTTTGTTGGAAGATTTCTAATCACAGTTTAAATTTCAGTGCTTGTGATTGGTCTGTTCATATTTTCTATTTCTTCCTGGTTCAGTCTTGGAAGGTTATACCTTTCTAAGAATTTGTCCATTTCTTCCAGGTTGTCCATTTTATTGGCATAGAGTTGATTGTAGTAATCTCTCATGAGCCTTTGTATTTCTGCAATATCAGTTGTTACTTCTCCTTTTTCATTTCTAATTCTATTGATTTGAGTCTTCTCCCTTTTTTTCTTGATGAATCTGGCTAATGGTTTATCAATTTTGTTTATCTTCTCAAAGAACCAGCTTTTAGTTTTATTGATCTTTGCTATCATTTCCTTCATTTTTCTTTTTCATTTATTTCTGATCTGATCTTTATGATTTCTTTCCTTCTGCTAACTTTGAGGGGTTTTTTTGTTCATCTTCCTCTAATTGCTTTAGGTGTAAGGTTAGTTTGTTTATTTGAGTTGTTTCTTGAGGTAGGACTGTATTACTGTAAACTTCACTCTTAGAACTGCTTTTGCTGCATACCATAGGTTTTGGGCCACCGTGTTTTCATTGTCATTTGTTTCTACGTATATTTTGATTTCCTCTTTGATTTCTTCAGTGATCTCTTGTTTATTTAGTAGCATATTGTTTAGGCTCCATGTGTTTGTATTTTTTACAGATATTTTTCCTGTAATTTATATCTAGTATCATAGCATTGTGGTCAGAAAAGATATTGATACGATTTCAATTTTCTTAAATTTACCAAGGCTTCATTTGTGACCCATGATATGATCTATCTTGGAGAATGTTCCATGAGCACTTGAGTAAAAAGTGTATTCTGTTATTTTTGGATGGAATGTCCTATAAATATCAATTAAGTCCATCTTGTTTAATGTATCATTTAAAACTTGTATTTCCTTATTTGTTTTTATTTTGGTTGATCTGTCCATTGGTGGAAGTGGGGTGTTAAATTCCCCTACTGTGATTGTGTTACTGTCGATTTCCCCTTTTATGGCTGTTAGTATTTGCCTTATGTATTGAGGTGCTCCTATATTGGGTGTGTAAATATTTACAATTGTTATATCTTCTTCTTGGGTTGATCCCTTGATCATTATGTAGTGTCCTTCTTTGTCTCTTATAATAGTCTTCATTTTAAAATATGTTTTGTCTGATATGAGAATTGCTACTCCAGCTGTCTTTTGATTTCCATTTGCATGGAATATCTTTTTCCATCCCCTCACTATCAGCCTGTATGTTTCCCAGGTCTGAAATGGGTCTCTTGTGGACAACATTTTTATGGGTTTTGTTGTTGTATCCATTCAGCCAGTCTATGTCTTTTGGTTGGAACATTTAATCTATTTACATTTAAGTTAATTATTGATATGTATGTTCCTATTACCATTTTCTTAGTTGTTTTTGAGTTTATTATTGTAGGTCTTTTCCTTCTCTTGTGTTTCTTGCCTAGAGAAGTTCCTTTAGCATTTGTTGTAAGGCTGGTTTGGTGGTGCTGTATTCTGTTAGCTTTTCTTGTCTGTAAAGGTTTTAATTGCTCTGTCGAATCTGTATGAGATCCTTGATAGGTAGAGTAATCTTGGTTGTATGTTTTTCCCTTCCATCACTTTAAATATGTCCTGCCACTCCCTTCTGGCTTGCAGAATTTCTGCTGAATGGTCAGCTGTTAACCTTATGGGGATTCCCTTGTATATTATTTGTTGCTTTTCCTTGCCGCTTTTAATATTTTTTCTTTGTATTTAATTTTTGATAGTTTGAGTAATATGTGTCTTGGCGTGTTTCTCCTTGGATTTATCCTGTATTGGACTCTCTGTGCTTCCTGGACTTCTTTGACTATTTCCTTTCCCATACTAATGAAGTTATCAACTGTAATCTCTTCAAATATTTTCTCAGTCCCTTTTTTTTCTCTTCTTCTTCTGGCACCCCTATATTTCAAATATTGGTGCATTTAATGTTGTCCCAGTGGTCTGTGAGACTGTCCTCAATTCTTTTCATTCTTTTTTCTTTATTCTGCTCTGCAGTAGTTATTTCCACTATTTTATCTTCCAGGTCACTTATCTGTTCTTCTGCCTCAGTTATTCTGCTATTGATTCCTTTTAGAGAATTTTTAATTTCATTTATTTTGCTGTTCATCATTATTTGTTTGCTCTTTAGTTCTTCTAGTTCCTTTTTAAGCATTTCTTGTATTTTCTTCATTCTCTTTCCATGATATTGGATCATCTTTACTCTCATTATTCTGAATTCTTTTTCAGGTAGATTGCCAGTTCCTCTTCATTTGTTTGGTCTGGTGTGTTTTTACCTTGCTTCTTCATCTGCTGTGTATTTCTTTGTCCTCTCATTTTGCTTAATTTACTGTGTTTCGGGTCTCCTTTTCACAGGCTGCAGGTTCGTAGTTCTCTTTGTTTTTGGTGTCTGCCCCCAGTGGGTAAGTTTGATTCAGTGGGTTGCGTGGGCTTCCTGGTGGAGGCGACTGGTGCCTATGTTCTGGTGGATGAGACTGTATCTTTTCTTTCTGGTGGGCAGGACCCCTTCCAGTGGTGTGTTTTGTGGTGTCTGTGACCTTATTATGATTTTAGGCAGCCTCTCTACTAATGGTTGGGGTTGTGTTCCTGTCTTGTTAGTTGTTTGGCATGGGATGTTCAGCACTGGAGCTTGCTGGTCATTGAGTGGAGCTGGGTCTTAGTGTTGAGACGGAGATCTGTGGGAGAGCTCTTGCCATTTGATATTACGTGGGGCTGGGAGCTCTCTGGTGTTCCAATGTCCTGAACTTGGCTCTCCCAGCTCAGAGACTCAGGCCTGACACCCAGCCAGAGCACCACGACCCTGTCAGGTACACAGCTCAGAAGAAAAGGGAGGAGAAAAAGAAAGAAAGAAAAAAAAATTAAAAAAATAAAATAAGTAAAAACTTATTAAAATAAAATTTTTAAAAAATTATTAAATTTAAAAAAATAATAAAGAGAGCAACCAAACCAATAAACAAATCTACCAGTGTCAACATGCACTAAAATCTAAACTAAGATAACCGTATAAATCAAAAACTAGTCAGTCGCATACAGTAAACCCCAACTCTACAGTTGTTCCCAGAGTCCACCGCCTCAATTTTGGGATGATTTGTTGTCTATTCAGGTATTCCAGAGATGCAGGGTACATGAAGCTGATTGTGGAGATTTAATCTGCTGCTCCTGAGGCTGCTGGGAGAAATTTCCCTTTCTCTTCTTTGTTCGCACAGCTCCTGGGGTTCAACTTTGGATTTGGCCCCACCTCTGCGTGTAGGTCGCCTGAGGGCGTCTGTTCTTCTCTCAGACAGGATGGGGTTAAAGGAGCCGCTGATTAGTGGGCTCTGGCTCACTCAGGCTGGGGGTAGGTAGGGGTACGGAATGAGGGGTGAGCCTGCGGCAGCAGAGGCCAGCATGACATTGCAACAGCCTAAGGCGCGTTGTGTGTTCTCCCAGGGAAGTTGTCTCTGCATCACGGAACCCTGGCAGTGGCGGGCTGCACAGCCTTCCGGGAGGGGAAGTGTGGATAGTGACCTTTGCTTGCACACAGGCTCTTGGTGGCTGCAGCAGCAGCCTTAGTGTTTCATGCCCATCTCTGGTGTCCCGCGCTGATAGCTGGGGCTTATGTCCATCTCTGGAGCTTGTTTAGGCGGTGCTCTGAATCTCCTCTCCTCTCACAGCCCGAAACAATGGTCTCTTGCCTCTTAGGCAATTCCAGAGTTTTTCCCGGACTCCCTCTCGGCTAGCTGTTGTGCACTAGCCCCTTCAGGCTGTGTTCACGCTGCCAACCCCAGTCCTCTCCCTGGGATCTGACCTCCAAAGCCTGAGCCTCAGCTCCCAGGCCCCACCCGCCCCGGCGGGTGAGCAGACAATATTCTCAGGCTGGTGAGTGCTGGTAGGCACCGATCCTCTGTGCGGGAATCTCTCCACTTTGCCCTCTGCACCCCTGTTGCTGCGCTCTCCTCTGTGGCTCTGAAGCTTCCCCCCCACCATCCCCTGTCTCCGCCCATGAAGGGCCTTCCTAGTGTGTGGAAACTTTTCCTCCTTCACAGCTCCCTCCCCAAGGTGCAGGTCCCGTCCCTATTCTTTTGTCTCTATTTTTTCTTTATTCTTTTGCCCTACCCAGCTACGTGGGGAGTTTCTTGCCTTTTGGGAGGTCTGAGGTCTTCTGCCAGCATTCAGTAGGTGTTATGTAGGAGTTGTTCTGCATGTAGATGTATTTCTGATGTATCTGTGGGGAGGAAGGTGATCTCCACGTCTTACTCTTCCACCATCTAGAAGGTCCCTCTCTGTCATCTTAAGTAACTTGGGGATGTTCCTTTAGTCTTCTGGTATATGAGGTTAGGCTTAGCTTTTTTAGTGAGACTTTCCAATAATCCTGCCATCAGAATCTAGGCAGGCCTGTCTGGCTAGTTGTACATTGGACTGAATTCTGAAGGTCTTACTTTGTTCTAGAATGTGAAGGTAGCAGGATGCTTTGTAACAGCAGCAACATAAAGGAACACTATCCCGGGATTTCAAATGTACTTCAATTTTTTATATCAGGATAAATGACCTCTAGAACTCAGATTTTTCCAAATCTCTCAGAGCTCATTGTGTCATGGACTCTGCTTCCTTTTATAACTGACTAAGTTGCTGAACCACTCTTGTAAGAGTAATGAATGAGGAACTCTTGGTTCCAGCAGTCAGTGCTCTCTCTTTGCATGAGTACCTTCTATCTCTGGTTGGATACAGGAGTTCCTATATGTGACATGCAGAGCCTCTCTGCAAGGGAACATGTTTCCTTCTGACCATAATGTCTACCCTTGCAGTCTAGGGCAAAAGAAAAGCACATAAAAGAAACCTCTCTGGTCTCTTTGCAGTACCATGTAATTTTAGGACCTGCACCTCTCAGCAGGTGGGTCATTAGATTGATACAGAGTTTGGACTGCAGTTTTGGTGCTAAAGCAACTAGACTGAAAGGATTCCATTTAGCCCTCAAAATAAAACCAGAGTATATAACTGTAGGTAGATAGATGCATTTGGCAGAAAGATAATCCTGTAAGATTATTTGTTCTTTTCCCTGCTATCCTGTTGTGAATATTCAGTACATTTGGTACAAATATTACTTTGTTAATAGAAGCCTAATAATGGCTTCTATGATTACTATTACTATTATTGTTATCAGTGGAGATGTAGTTCTTTGTAAAGAGAACTGAAAGAAATCTAAATTTAAGGTGCTGTATCTTTTTTGTTGGTTTGTTTTTAAACTAAGGAAAGTTCTTTAGCACTGTATCATTGTCCTTTTTATCTAGGTGAAGGATGCTACCTGGAAGATAGCAAAGGCTTTTGCCATCTCTGGCCCATTCAACGTCCAGTTTCTTGTCAAAGGAAATGAGGTCTTGGTAAGAAATGCCAAGGTGTTTAGAGGACACCACTGCTGTGTTATGTCATGTTGGTTTGTGTCCCTCTGGTACTCTTCTCTGTGAACACCGCCACAGAGCAGCTGAGACCCCTGCAGCTCATTGTGTCTGAGTATGGGAGTTGCACAGCACATAATGCCTGCCTTGTTTGAAAGCACTGGCTCTTGGTGGCACTGATGTCAGTCACAGCTTTGAAAAGCACTCTGACCCACTGGAAAGAAGATCACTGACTGCCATCTTCAGTACAATATAGATGGATGCAGTAACTATCATAAAGTAATCTGTCCAGGTTACTGTAGGATAGTCATAAATTACATGTACTGAAGTTTACTTTCTCAGAGAAGAAAGCTGTTTTGGATACCATTTACCAAAAAAATAAAAAATGTTAAGTCAACTAGGTTAGTCTTAGTTAAGTTAGTTTATTTAATGTAACTAACCAGTAACCAATATTGATTCCTCACCTACTATGCAAAGTCATAAGGTGGCTACAGAGACGTATAGAGCCCAGTCTCTGCTCTCAAAGATCCACGATTTAGTGAGAACTGGGGAGAAGATGAATTTTTAGATGACTATAACATAAGTCAGAATATAATAGCTGCTAGAAGGAAGGTACAAGTAAAGTGGTATCGGAGGCACAGAACAGAGAGAACCTATCTATTAGTGTGTGTGTGTGTGTGTGTGTGTGTGTGTGTGTGTCTGTATGTCTGTGTGCCTGCACATATGTGTATGAGCATGTATTTGACTGTCATATGCCTGATTTGGGGTGGATCATAAAAGATTTCAAGGAAGATTTTGTAATTTGAGCTGGGTCTTAAAGAATAGCTGGAATTTTGACAAGTAAAGGAAGATAGAAAGGACAGTACACATACAATATGTGTGGGTAAATTTGGCGCATTTTAGGAGATAGTGACTAGTTCAATTTATCAATGACCAGCTGATGATGATTAGCTCAGTTTATTATTTTTCCAGGGAAATCATGGAAGGTAAACTTAGAAAGAAAGATTGGGGCCAGAAAAGTGGTACAAGATAACATAGAGGCAAGAGGATAGAAGTCTTTCAAGGGCTGGACATTAATCTCATGGCCAGTAGAAATCCACTGAAGGCTTTCTAGTAGGGCTGTGGCATTATCTGAACTCTGCATTAAAACAAATCTGTCAAGAGTGTGTGGGGATGGAATTGTGGAACGGGGATGGGAAAAAGTCAGAGTTCAAGGACACTGACTGAAAGGAAACCAGTTAGCAAAAGTCAAGCAGTGGGGAGAAAAGGAAGAGGCTGGCAAAGCAAGACTGGGCCCCAGTAACAGCTGGAACCAAAGTGGCCAGGAGCATATTAATATTGTCATTGTCTCTCACCATCCTTCCTCTTCTTTTGAATTTTGTTATCTCTCCAGGTGATTGAGTGTAACCTGAGAGCTTCTCGATCCTTCCCCTTTGTTTCCAAGACCCTTGGGGTAGACTTCATTGATGTGGCCACCAAGGTGATGATTGGAGAGAACATTGATGAGAAACTCCTTCCAACATTGGAGCATCCTATAATTCCTGCTGACTATGTTGCAATTAAGGTAATATTTTCAAAAATCTTAGTGATTTTTTAAGTTCCAAAGAAATGAAAGGAATAATTTTTCATCAAAAATAATCTTCTGAACCTTGTAACTGAAGTGCTAGACTAGGGGATTATGATGTTTGCTTTGAATGCAGTTGCGATGCAATGTATAGCATTGCAATGCATGTATAGCATATTGCAATGTATAGCAGTGCAGTTGCTATACAGGCAAATTTATGTGTACTATTGTGCATTTCAAAAATTAAAATAATATTTAGAATTACATAACTTCAAAACCAACTAGCTGAGTGACTTATAAACTACATTTATGAAGCTGATGCTTAATGCTGCCAGTTTAGTTGGTAGACAGAAATTCTGAACGTATCTTCTTGGGATAAGGCTTCAGTTGTGCCAAGACTTCAGGAATGCATGAATCTTGTAAAAGTGTCACCTTGTGGTGGTGGTTAAATGTTTACTGCCTTGGCTTAGTTCCTATTTTCTCTAGTGGCAGAATTTTCTCACAGTGGTACTGTGAGGGCAATGAAACTGATGGCACCTTTAGGAAGAGTGACCAGGAAAATTTAAGGTTTGTTCACTAACTTCAAATACAGGCATGCCTTGGAGATATTGTGGGTTCGGTTCCAGACCACCACACAATTTTTTTGCCTTCCCTGTGCATATAAAAGTTATATTCACACTGCACTGTAGTTGGTTAAGTGTGCAATAGCATTATGTCTCAAGAAACAATGTGCATACCTTAATTAAAAACCACTTTATTGCTGAAAAATACTAATCATCATCTGAGCCTTTGGTGAGTCATAATCTTTTTGCAATAGTAACATCAATGGTCACCGATCGCAGATCACCATAACAAATATAATAATAATGAAAAAATTTGAAATACTGTGAGAACTACCAAAATGTGATGCAGAGACATGAAGTGAGTAAATGCTGTTGGAAAAAATGGTGCCAATAGACTTGCTCAATGTAGGGTTGCTACAAACGTTCAATTTGTAAAAATTGCAGTATCTGTGAAGTGCAATAAAAGCAAAGCATCATAAAACAAGATACGCCTGTATATGTGTATATTTTGAATAAGAACTTTATCATAAATCCATTGTGTTCCTCTAGCTGCCTCAGTATACCCATGAACAGAGTATTTATAATAATGACCTTTAACTACCTCACTGGACATTTTGAGGATTAGTGAGATATTATGTAAATATATTTGAATTCTTTAGATAAAGCATACAAAAAATTAATTTATATTGTATAATATATTTATGTGACATTTACGTACTTTGGATGCCTTCGCAGGTTTCCACTCTTATGTGTACTAGTGACCTCAACCATAATTGTGTTACAGCTGAGACTCTGACTTCTGACTTTTACAGTGGAAGTTTTAAGTTGAAGCTATAAATCAAAAAATATTTATTAATCTTATTTAAGTTAATAATTTAGGATGCCTTGGATTTCATAGTGCACTGGGATGGAATGTCACCTCTTATGTTGGGGGAGGGTAACATTTTATTCCTGGAAGCTGTGACACAACATAAATTGTTAAAAGCTTTCAGTGGGAATATATGTACATAGGATTTTACTGTTTGAGACCAATAAGAAGAAGGCCCCGAAAAGTATTTTTCCACTGGAAATTGTATATATGAATTTCAAATTCATGTTTCTTTATTCTTAACCACAGGAATATACACACACATACACACACATATGTGTATGAAATAATTTCCAACTAATAACAATACTGAGGGGTAGATATGAATTTTTCAAAATGCACTGTATCTTTCAGTTTACTTCTTTCCTAGTTATCCTTGTGCATGAATCTTGACTTTTTTGTCAAATTACTTATTCAAAGTCAATCTTAATATAGTCCTAGTGAGGTGGATGGATATCAACAGATGAGATAGAGAGAGGCTAGAGGGCAGGAATATATGATAACTTGACTTAGGATGACCCAGTGAAATGACCCCAAGCTAGAATTCCCATGATGACTTAGAGGGGTACCAGAATCAAAGATGTATAGTCTAGGCTAGATAAATGGATATATGCAAGAAACAAGAATTCGATTCTTAGTGAATTGCATTGGTAAAATAAATGAAAAGGAAGCACTGCTATCTATGTTCTAGTTCATATGAAAGTTCTGGGCAAAAGTGTTCCCAAGCAGAATGTTTTTCAAAGCTTTTAAAGAGGTATCAACAGCAGTTTAATGTCTCAGAAGTCAGCTTGCAGACAGACCTTTCTGGCAATGTGGCTTGTTGCAAGTCCAAATAATCAGAACAAGAAGAGGAATGTTTCAGAAGCCTACCAAGGAAAAAGTGTGCTTGAACTCTGTGTCTGGGGAGACCAGTGCCCAATATACTTCGTTTGAAATCACTCCAGTAAGAATATGTGTAAGCCAGATTAGAAACACTGGCCTAGACAGGTCACTGGGGCCCTATTTACAGAAATAATTTGTGATTATTTAATCCAATTTTTGGCCCAAAGCTCAAGAAATTCCTGGAACAGAGGTTTAAAGCCACTTTTCAAGTCAGACGCTTGGACCAAAGAAATTTTTTACATGTCTACTGTAGCCTAAATGAACCCTATGAGAGATGATTCACTAAATATTTTTATCCTTGTTTATACCTTTTATACCCTTCTCTCAACATATTTTTCCTACCCGTTATTTTTGACAGGCTCCAATGTTTTCTTGGCCCCGGTTGAGAGACGCTGACCCCATTCTGCGTTGTGAGATGGCTTCTACTGGAGAGGTAACTAGTTAATGATCCATGACCACTTTCATTAAATCTACTTTGAAATCTATGCTTTTATGATCTGAATATAGTAAAGCAAGTTAGTAAGTAGTTAGTGGGATACTTCTTTTGCTATCAGAGTAAGTCTGAAAGGACTTAGGCATTTTGAGCTGAGGAAAAATCTTTGACTTTTGTAGCCCAGAGTCTAAATCCTCACTTATATTTCAACATGTGTCATTCACTTCCACATTACACATTGAGAACATCTTTCAAATATTCCTCTAGATGTCTAGGTAAATATCTGCCAGGTATTTTTATTTTAAGGTTCTTAGATCTCTCTGTAACAGCACCTCTTGCTTCCTCTAACTTCCCTTGCTACTATGAAATTAGATCATCGAGATTTTACTAGCAATATGTGGAATGAATGTACAGCAGCAGAAAGATAATGGGGCCAAAATATTTTGGGATCTGCAGATATTTGCAAAATCCCAGAACCACTTTAAAAGCAACTTTAACTTCTTGGGGATTATCTAAAAACTGTAGTGGGACTGGCCACTGGATGTCCCTCTTCACTTGTGTTGAGGACTCTGTCAGCTGAAGATTTCTTTTCTTGTGGTACGAGCTGCGCAGGCTCAGCGGCCATGGCTCACAGGCCTAGCTGCTCCGCGGCATGTGGGGTCTTCCCAGACCGGGGCACAAACCCGTGTCCCCTGCATCGGCAGGTGGACTCTCAACCACTGCGCCACCAGGGAAGCCCTGAAGGTTTCTTTAAGAATGTGAAATGTGTTTCTTGTAGAAAGCTGTCAGATACCAGAGAGTTCCCTACATGTTAGTGCCAGGACATTTTATGAATCACCTAGCCCTTGACAGACTTACTAGGTACAGCCTTCAGATTCTCATCAGTGCCCATGGGGGTGGCAACATCAGACTGGGAGGCGTCATTGTTTCCTCTTGGTGTTGAGGAAAACCTGAAAGGGGAAAATACCTAATTGCAACATATACGTGATATTTTATATGGTTGCCTGGTTGCAAGCAAGATCTGTGATGAGAAGCCAAGTGAAACAGGAAGGGAGGCAGTGAGGAATAAATGGCTATCTTGTTCGTATTTGGACTGATGATTGCCTTCTCTTAGCTCCTTTGCTGCTTCTGTTAATTTAATAGATGAGAAAACCTAACTTGAAAACAAGGGACTTACATTACATTTCTCTGCTGTTTAAGGAGCTACTCTGATATTCATCGTGATCCCTTGGTCACTCAGTAGCAAGGCTGTTTTCAGCCAGCCCAGGATTCACATCAGGGAGAGATCTGTTTTCCTTCATGCTGTTTTCTCTAGTGTGGCAAATCTATTTTCAGTACTGTATCTATGTCCATTCTGCCTCCAGACATACGTTATTGGAGTTGTTGAAATACGAAAATATGAGAGAATTAGAAATTCAGCTCCCCCTTACTTGTATCTGTTTCAGAAGTACAGAGAGATAATTCTTCTTCCATTAGAGTCATATTTCCAAGTGTCACTAAGTACAATATTACAAGTTCTGTTTTATAACTGAAATCATAATAATAATTCTAGCTTAGTGAAATCTCAGTTATGCTTCAGAGACATTTTCAGTGTTAAAATGGCTTGTTGTGGGATTAAATAAACCTTTAGCTTTCCTAGTGGTGAGGTGGGAATGTTAGTCCTAATCTTTACTTACATATTTAACTACTTTTTATGTTGTTTGTAGAAAACTGCTGAAACCTCTTGTGGGTTGTATATGCACTTATGATGGAATTGCCCAGGTTCTTTCAGTATGGTTTGGGTTCTGTTAGCTTAGGGTGACATTACTAATTTGGTTAGCCAGTTCTTGACCAAAGAAAATGTTCACTGTGGAGTAAAAAGCAGCATGTACTGGTGATCAACTGAAAATCATAGTCATGAGAACTTTCCTTTGACAGTAAGGTCGTCATTTGCTTAAAGAATGAATTTAGCCATCAGTGTTATTTACTTTAATGGTGGTTCTCTACCCGTGCCAAATGATGATGTGCATGGCAGAACCTACTCCTATCATGCTCAGATATACCACTTGTTCTGTAGTTAGTGTGGGCGTTTGACTTGTAGTTATATTGTAGCACAGTTACCCTAGGGGAAGCCTCTGTATATCCCAACATTATATGTTAATTTGGAATTTTTTTTACTTTAGGCTATAATATTCAGAACTAGTAGCAAGGTATTTTGGTTCATTTTATGAAAACAATAATAATAATAAAAGAACAAGTTCCTTTGAGATTTTCATAGATTTATTGAATTTCTCTGAAGGCTTTCTCATACATATGAAATGACTCCTAACTGATTGATCAGCAGTTATGCATTTGTGCTACTGACCCATGAATTCATGCCCTGTTGCATAGCATACAAGACATATACCGTTATTTAAACGTTAAGTCGTATTAACATTTGGTAACTCACCATATTATGGGCCAGAAGCTGTAATTTGTATCCAGATATCTCACAGTAGAATCCAGTTGCGTTGCTCCATGGAGTGTTGTTGGATAGAGAAAGAATTGCTTATTTATTCATTATGCTTAATTAAAAACACAAGATACGTCTGCCCTAGCCAGATTTTTAATCCCTGGATTCAGATTACATGGTCCTTGGGTAACTCAATAAAATCTAGCATAGGAGTCTCTGACTTTTCATTTGTGTTTGTTTTTTGGTAACGTTGAGTGACTATCATTTGCTTTCTTTTACTTTATTTTTTTCATTTATTCTAAACAGGTGGCTTGCTTTGGTGAAGGTATTCATACCGCTTTCCTAAAGGCAATGCTTTCCACAGGATTTAAGTTACCCCAGAAAGGCATCCTGATTGGAATTCAGGTAAGTGGTGTGTGGTTGTATGCATGCCTGCGGGCACATGCTGGGAGTTGGTGGGGGAAATGACCTTAATGGTGGTATAGAAGAGGGGAGATTTGTTTAAAGTTCCACTAAAAAAAACCCAGCAACTTCTATAAAGAATGGACATTTGTACTCTGTCTGTTCCCTGATTTTTGCCTTTTCTCATTGCAGCAGCCAACACAAATAAGTGAATAAACAACTAAAAAAAAAAAAAGAAAGAAAGAAAAGAAAAAAATCTCTAGGGAAGTGATACTTATCCTGAACAGGATTTAGGGCAACTTCAAAAGGATTCTATTCTACTCTTTGGTTACATCTTTTCTATATTTTTATTCTTAGTTCTACCTCCTTAGCCTCTGAACCTAGGCTTTCCATGAGGTTGGGTCTTAACTCTTTTTCTGAGTCTGTGTCTATGTCTATGTCTAGTTCTTTCTCTTGACTTTCCCCTTTGCCAGCTCATTCATGTCTTTGGTATCCACTCTCCATCTAAAACTATCAACTTTAAATCTTTATCCTCAGCCATCCCCTGTTTCCAACAATTTGCTGGATACCTCTATCTGGATGTCTCAAACACAGCACATCCCAAACTGAAGTCAGTATTATCCCCTCCTGACCTCTGTTCCTTCCTTCCTTACATTCATTCATTCACATTTCAGTTTCTACTAAAGATGTCAAAGATTCAAAGTTGAAGAAGACATGGGCATTATTTGAGAAATTTTCTTAGCCTGACACTCCAAGACGAATTGAAAGTTCTTAAAGGGCAGTGACTTAATGGGCTTAAGAAAGTCAGTACATCCCACAGTGTACTGTGGAAGTTCCTGAAATATTGTTACTTAGTAAACCTTCTAAGTCAAAGCAGGGTGAAGTAATTATACGTGAATATCTTCATACGGTGAGAAGGACATTATTGGTTTATTATTGCAAGTCAAATGTAAATCTTAGGGCAAAATGGGAGCCAGGAAACTCTTATTACTCCTTGGAATATTATTACAAGAGTGTACAAACTGTTTGTTTATAAATTTCCTGAAAAATACTAGATGTTTCCCAACTGATCATTCACTTTCATTTGAGGTTAGTAATTCTTGGAGCCTATAATAACAATAGATGGTTTTATATATCACCCCTGCCATACTTTTAATAATTTCAAATCCTGCATGGTTACATACAAATCAATAAAAATATAATTAGAATAATACCAGGTATTTTCAAATCAGTGGGTAATTATTAGAGATGCTGTCGCATTAGAGTGCCTTAATATCAGCAAATTAGTCTCTGGAGACTGGATGGGTAGCGGCTTTGGAGAAGTTTCTGCAAAGACTAAATTGGGATTTTGCTTCATAAAGGTGCCAGAAGGGCGATGGTGAACAGTTAGAACAGAAGCTAACAAGATGAATTGCAATTGCAAAGCTTAATGGCAGTTCAGAGACACATCACACCATATGAGAGACTCATCACATTATAATGGGTATTAAGTATTATTAAGTCACAAGTATAAGAGTATTTCTCCAACTTCTAGTTATGGCTTAAAGTTTAATGTGAGACCTGGGGGCATCCAGAGGAGACCATGCCCTTAGTCCCCGTCCTCACAACTAATCAGAATAATGCTAACATTTTAAAATACCACTTTAAGAAGGCAGTGATGTATAAAATAGTGCCTTGTTTGGTTCCAGTGCTGCAGGGAAATGTAAAGCAAAAATTAATTTGATCCCCATGAAGTACTAGTGTGATTTTGGCATCAGTGAACAGAATTTTTGCTTTGTAGGGAAAAAAGGGGGTTTGTAGGGAACAAAAAGCTTTCTTAAAGCAATGAGGTTTGTCCATTAGAGTTTTACCTTTCGGTGTATTCTTTTTTAAAGAAATCAGTGTTCCAGCAGCTACATGAATTTTTGCAAAGAACTTTCTCCCTATGCATGCATGCATAGTGTAAGGAATTTAAATATATATGTATTTTAATTACAGAATTTAAAAAGTATATTTAAAGAAATATTTAATAATAAAGTTATATTTAATAAAATATTTGCAGCTGTGGTAAAATTGACCATTAAGACTCTAAGCCTCTAGAGATATGCAGAAATCATTTTCTAACCTACTTTATATGGGAGGCAAAGAAAAGCTGCCGTCACCAACAGTCAGTGTATAATCTCTTCACTATTATATGGAGGATTTTCATTTATAGTGATTTCTTTAAAAAGGATAATCACAAATTTAACTGAACAATATGACAGAATATACTAACCCTAGAGTTAATAGCTAAAACTCACTGGACATCTTCTTAGGCAGAATGGGAACAAATCTACCTAAGCTTCATATTAACTGTGGATAAAGTAATTATAATTCCATATTTCAGGATACATTATGCTTAAAAAAACACATTTTGTTTAACATGATTCCACTTGGACAGAAGAATTCATATAAATTCATCCAAATACATAAAGTCAGAACTGAAAAGGACCTAAAATAGTACTGCTAATATATAAACGGGGTTAAGGCCGGTAAATACAAGAGAATACATTTCGTTGAGTTATGTACTAAGAAAGAAAGTCCACCATTGCATTTTGATTTCCTGAGATACACATTCATTTAGCATGATGTTATGTAGACTTCAATCACGGAAGAGCCCTGGTAGCCAGC
The DNA here is from genome assembly GCF_003676395.1 of Aethalodelphis obliquidens. Taxonomy (NCBI): domain Eukaryota; kingdom Metazoa; phylum Chordata; class Mammalia; order Artiodactyla; family Delphinidae; genus Aethalodelphis; species Aethalodelphis obliquidens. Next base: position 25,973,171 of record NW_020837946.1, on the reverse strand, counting down.
ACTGTTGCAGTTAATTTGCTTTATTATTCCTTCATGTATATATGGGGAGACTGGTCAACATCTATACCATTTATTTGAAGTAAAGGTCTTCTTTTCTCGTCATTGCCCCACCCTGACCCAGCTACCTGCTATGAGTAGAAAGATTTAATGGAAGAAACCTTACCTCTAACTTTTCACAGCAGGTTGCAAGAGAAAATTGGGGGAAAAGAGAAATATGGAGGAAAGGCAAAAGGGACGCTGAGCCGGGAAACATTTTTTCTTATTGTTGGTAGTTTAACACATATTTCAAATTTTAATTTATCACTAGCAAGTATCAACCACGACTCAACATTTAGTAAATAGATCGTGTGTGTGTGTGTGTGTGTGTGTGTGTTCATGTGTACATGCTCATTGGTTATATTTCAGTGTTCCTAATTTTTCTTTATTTTCTCTTTCCTACCCTACTCCTTCACACACAGAGACCCTCTGTTTCTGCCTTCTCAAAGTTAATCCTATGGTCAAATTACTTGGGAAGTTTGAAATATTCATGACATCAATCTTGCGTAACTAGGACTTAGGGAAAAAAAAATCAAGATTTAGATTTTGTCAAAGGATCCTTGTCAGGCCTCCCTGGTGGTGCAGTGGTTGAGAGTCCGCCTGCTGATGCAGGGGACACGGGTTCGTGCCCTGGTCTGGGAAGATCCCACATGCCGCGGAGCGGCTAGGCCCGTGAGCCATGGTCTCTGAGCCTGCGCGTCCGGAGCCTGTGCTCCGCAACGGGAGAGGCCACAACAGGGAGAGGCCCACGTACTGCAAAAAAAAAAAAAAAAAAACGGATCCTTGTCAACTAGTATATGTACTGTATCTCTACCAAGACCCTTTCCATAAGCATAGATCCTAATATAAGAAAGACGTAATGTAGGTTTATGTGGCAACAAAATCGTCTTTGATTTTCCTGCAATATTTCCATCAGGGTTTATTTTTAGTTGCTATGAGTAGGCAATCGCCTTGTTTTGAAGTTTTCTGGAACACCCTTTAACAATAAATGATTTACTCTAGAGTAGATCAAGAGCCCTCACTGTTTTTTCCCCTCTGATTGGGCTATTCAGTGATGCTTGTGAAGAGTACCATCCTGACATCTGCGCTTCAGCATTGCCCAGGAACACAAAGCAAGCATTTTATTTGGAAGAGACGACTCCAAGTGACATGAATAACCTTTTATCTTCAATACAGAATCATTAGGAACAACCATAGCATTGTCAATCCAGACGTCCCAGTAGAGTCCACAGGCATGACACAGCCTTAACTTGGCTTTTGGTTCTGTAGCCAGAAGTTGGATTAATGTGAAAATGATAATTAGAGGAAATATTTATTTTTATCATTTTTAAAAGACTTTCTTCCTTATAAATGTTCTCCAGGAAATAAATCAGCTTGTACTTTTCACCTTTAGTAACAAATGGTTTCTTACCCAGGTATTTTCAATCAGCTGTTAAATCTGGGGCTACTCAGATGCAAGCTGACAGCTGTAATTTCTTTTTGTAGAGAGCCTATTTTATGTGTCACAAGTGTTCAATACATGTGTGATAGAAGTTTTTAATGTGACTATGAAAGCCAACACCCCAGACCAGAAGGCAGAGTAGCTCCCTGGCTGGAAACTGCCAATACTGTCATATCAAATATTTATCTTTTCCACCTGGGGGACGACACTGAAACAGATCCATAATGAGGTTCTGACTGGTATCTGCAGGTCAGACAGTATTTGAAAGGCAGCTTAGTGACTCCAGAGCCCATTCTTTTACCCTTTGCCAAACTGAGTTCCAAATGATTGACTTATTGTAGGGAACGGTGCATGAACTACTAGGACAGGACCTAGTTACTGAAGTGCAGCCCAAAGTTAGAATTCAGCAATTAGAACAGGTTGAACAGCAAAACATCCAACAAGGCTGACTTGGTGCTGAGCGCCTAATCCAGGTGACTCTAAATCCAGGAGAAGGGTTCATCCAGAACTGGGGCGAATCTGATTCTACAGGCAGAGACTAAGTGGATTAAATAGGGGGTGAAGGAATTTGAGGGGTAAGAAGTAAGACAGTAGAAAGCAAGACAATGTGGATGGAATTTCATCTATATCGGAAAATAAGTAAGAGGTTATACTCATTAAAGGAGAATAAAAGGATAAAACTTGTCATCTTTGAATAGAAAGCACCTGGCAACACATGGCATTGCCTTTTATGACATGAGAGAATGCCACATTGCATGACTAAATGAATAACATGTATATCTGGAAAGTGAATTCAGTTAAATTCCTTTAATTTCAGCAATCATTCCGTCCACAATTCCTTGGTGTGGCTGAACAATTACACAATGAAGGCTTCAAGGTATGTGATATTATTTTTTTAAGTTGTTTTCTGTCAGCATTCTATCTGCAAAAAAGCATACTGAAGAATATTAGCGAATAAAATAGCGCAAAATATAACCTCTCCACTTGAAAGATGTCTAACTTGACAGTTTCAAAACTTCAATGGAATAAACTAATTAGAAAGACTAGCTTTAAGTTTTAACACAATTACCACAAACTCAATAAAATTTGCTGGCTAAAAACTTAGAGAGTTTTGCATACACAGAATTGGGATAAAGTTTCAATGTATTTCCATATATTTTCCATTTTTCCTTTTTCTGTTTCCATACGAAGTCATAGTTTCCAGGTGTTACAGTTACAGTTACAGGCAAAAATTCTTTGCCATGAATATCTCCACACAAAGCCTGGTTCTGTAAAACAGAATGAGTCCCAAGGCTCATTGGACCTGTGGTCATGAGGGTTTGTTGGCCTAATAACAATGAATTTTCAGCCATCAACAACTCTTTATTTTTCTCCTCTACAAAAGCAGTTACAATTGAGGTTAATAAATTTTTTCTTACTGAAAATATTTTAAAAATATTTAAAGTGCCCATGACTCTAGATGCTGAGTCTCAATCTCTATTTCTGACATCATTTTGCATCTCATATTCACCAGTTTTTTCTGCTCTATGCTTTAAATGACACGTGTGTCCCAGTGGGTGTCTTTGTTCTGTGAAAACTTTCCCTGTGATACAGTAACCGACTTTTCCATCTTAAATGCAGCTCTTTGCTACGGAAGCCACATCAGACTGGCTCAATGCCAACAATGTCCCTGCCACCCCAGTGGCGTGGCCGTCTCAAGAAGGACAGAATCCCAGCCTCTCTTCCATCAGAAAGTAAGAACTGGGCAGAATATTCTGAGATAGCAAAACAGATGAAGGATTAACTTTGGGAACTATTGTGATGTAAATATATCACCTTACCCTATAGCAAGTCTTCTTAGTCATCCAATTTAAAATGACGAAATTGGTGAACGATAGTAAAGCTTCCTTCTCATGAACTTTGCTATTACTACAAAACACATAATTCCATATATGTACATGGTGATATGTAGCATCTCTCAAAATGTCTCCTAGTAAGTATCCATTCCTTGACTGACACCAAGATCTCAGTGGTGAGAATCATGGGCATGAAGAATGTAATGCAGCACTCTGTATTTTATGGCAAACTTATATTGTGTATATCAAGAATGCTCAGCTGCATTTCACTGAGGTTGTACATCAATGAATCAGTCAGTTTACTGAGGACTTGCAGCATGCAGGACACTAGGGGGCGTGCTATGGTAATGTCATCTATTGTATTACCTAATTTGCCATTCTTTGATCAGGTTGGTTGTTATGCCTTAGGCTATGTCATCATTAGGTTTTTTGGGGTTTTTTTTTTAACATCTTTATTGGCGTATAATTGCTTTACAGTGGTGTGTTAGTTTCTGCTTTATAACAAAGTGAATCAGCTATACATATACATATATCCGCATATCTCCTCCCTCTTGCGTCTCCCTCCCACCCTCCCTATCCCACCCCTCTAGGTGGTCACAAAACACCCAGCTGATCTCCCTGTGCTATATGGCTGCTTCCCACTAGATATCTATTTTACATTTGGTTGTATATATAAGTCCATGCCACTCTCTCACTTCGTCCCAGCTTAGCCTTCCCCCTCCCCGTGTCCTCAAGTCCATTCTCTATATCTGCGTCTTTATTCCTGTCCTGCCCCTAGGTTCCTCAGAACCTTTTTTTTTTTATATATATATATATACCACATCTTCTTTATCCATTCATCTGTCGATGGACACTTAGGTTGCTTCCATATCCTGGCTATTGTAAATAGAGCTGCAATGGACATTGTGGTGCATGACTCTTTTTGAATTATGGTTTTCTCAGGTATATGCCCAGTAGTGAGATTGCTGGGTCATATGCTAGCTCTATTTTTAGTTCTTTAAGGAACCTCCATATTATTCTCCATAGTGGCTGTATCAATTTACATTCCCACCAATAGTGCAAGAGGGTTCCCTTTTCTCCACACCTTGTCCAGCATTTATTGTTTGTTGATGGCCATTCTGACCGGTGTGAGGTGATACCTCATTGTAGTTTTGATTTGCATTTCTCTAATGATTAGTGATGTTGAGCATTCTTTCATGTGCTTGTTGGCAATCTGTATATCTTCTTTGGAGAAATGTCTATTTAGGTCTTCTGCCCATGTTTGGATTGGGTTGTTTGTTTTTGATATTGAGCTGCATGAGCTGCTTGTAAATTTTGGAGATTAATCCTTTGTCAGTTGCTTCATTTGCAAATATTTTCTCCCATTCTGAGGGTTGTCTTTTCATCTTGTTTATGGTTTCCTTTGCTGTGCAACAGCTTTTAAGTTTCATTAGGTCCCATTTGTTTATTTTTGTTTTTATTTCCATTTCTCTAGGAGGTGGGTCAAAAAGGATCTTGCTGTGATTTATGTCATAGAGTGTTCTGCCTATGTTTTCCTCTAAGAGTTTATAGTGTCTGGCCTTACATTTAGGTCTTTAATCCATTTTGAGTTTATTTTTGTATATGGTGTTAGGGAGTGTTCTAATTTCATTATTTTACATGTAGCTGTCCAGTTTTCCCAGCACCACTTATTGAAGAGGCTGTCTTTTCTCCGTTGTATATTCTTTGCTCCTTTATCAAAGATATGCTGACCATAGGTGTGTGGGTTTATATCTGGGCTTTCTATCCTGTCCCAGTGATCTATATTTCTGTTTTTGTGCCAGTACCATACTATCTTGATTACTGTAGCTTTGTAGTATAGTCTGAAGCCAGGGAGCCTGATTCCTCCAGCACCGTGTTTCTTTCTCAAGATTGCTTTGGCTATTTGGGGTCTTTTGTTTTTCTGTACAAATTGTGAAATTTTTTGTTCTAGTTCTGTGAAAAGTGTGGTAGTTTGATAGGGATTGCATCGAATCTGTAGAGTGCTTTCAATAGTATAGTCATTTTCACAATGTTGATTCTTCCAATCCAAGAACATGGTATATCTCTCCATCTATTTATATCATCTTTAATTTCTTTCATCAGTGTCATGGTTTTCTGCATACAGGTCTTTTGTCTCCTTAGGTAGGTTTATTCCTAGGTATTTTATTCTTTTTGTTGCAATGGTAAATGGGAGTGTTTCCTTAATTTTTCTTTCAGATTTTTCATCATTAGTGTATAGGAATGCAAGAGATTTCTGTACATTAATTTTGAATCCTGCTACTTTACCAAATTCATTGATTTGCTCTAGTAGTTTTCTGGTAGCGTCTTTAGGATTCTGTACATCACTAGGTTTTGTAAGACATTTATTTCAGCACACTACGTGAGCCTTCAGGAACACCATTACATCAACACTTATGGAGCTATGTGGCACGGGTACATGGGAGATAATTCTCAGGTGCTACAGGATGTTACAGCCTACTGAATGGCTAAGTCATGCCAAATTCTATGTGATATACTATTTGATAGGGCTCTTAAGAAAGTAACCTAAATTATTATCAAATTAATAAAAGAAGGGCACATGGTTCTGACTTTAGTAGACTTCTAATGATGCTATATGCCCTCCTTAGGGCTTTGTAAAACAATACTTCATGCTTTTGACATTTTGATTAAATGTCTCCTAGTGTGTGTAGTAGCCCAGCAACAGAATGTGAAATGTTTTAATTTAAAATCAGGCGACCTGTATTTCCACACCATCAGCTAAGGCACTGGGAAACAGGCAATGAAGTAAAGTTGATCTGAGGGGGGAGTATGGGGGCCAAATGGCCTTCAGTGCTGGAGGAACCACCTCCTGTAAAATAAATAATTGTCTATCAAATTACTAGTTCTTGCTATGGATAGATAGCATTTTAAAGAGAAACAAATATTTCCATTCGATTAGTTAGGCATTCACCAGAATTCTTTCAAGAACACAACAGAAATTTATAACCCCCAAATGTGTGTAATTTGTACATCTGCTTAGGAATAAAGGAGGGCAGGTGTCAATCAACTCAGTATGGAATGGACTTGAATGGTTAAGAGAAGTAATTTACATTAGTATTTAAAAAAACTAATTATAAAATATACATAGTCTCCTGCAAACTTGTGTTTATTTTGTTTATTCCTCCAGGTTGATTAGAGACGGCAGCATTGACTTGGTGATTAACCTCCCCAATAACAACACTAAATTTGTCCATGATAATTATGTGATTCGGAGGACAGCTGTTGACAGTGGAATTGCTCTCCTCACTAATTTCCAGGTATGTTCTTTTTCTCACAGATAGCCTGCCTGAGGGTTTTTATTTCTGCGCCTCCCTTAAGAGTGCACATCTCTCTTCTCCCTTTCTTGTAACTTTCAGAATGGAGAAGAATTTCTAAATAGAATCTAAGATAATGGTCTATTTTGGTAGGTCATGGCCTATCTGAGACAGTTGGTGATCAAGGAGTTGAGATAATCAGAAGCCATGGATAGCCATGGTTCTCTCATTACCCATACAATTATCCTTTAAATAACATGTGTGGTGTGGCATGGAATAAAGATACACAATTTTATTCCATCGTGTCTAAATGAAAGCCACCGCATAAAAGCAACAGGTTAATGATCATTGAAGATCCAGATACAGTGCAAGCACTTGTCCAATTCACAGGAAATGATCGCAGGAGGTATGTTCCCTTCTACTTGGACATGACCCACCAAATTTATCACAGGGAGAAGAAATGTTTGTCAAGACTCGTTAACTTTCTGCCCATTGTATTTTTTCCCCCTCAGTCAGTTTTAATCCCCATGGGGGGTGGGGGGAAACAAGCTTATTCATGTTGAGGTCTGAGATACAGGAGAAAGTCCCCGTTAAATAAAAATGTTTGTGTCTTCCATCTCCTGCCCCTTTGAAAATTGGGAACAGAAACTGACTTTTCACTCCCGCTGCATTAAACATTCGCTTTCATTTCATATGCGTTGCTAAGATTCCTACCCTTATATTTTCAGGTGACCAAACTTTTTGCGGAAGCTGTGAAGAAATCTCGCAATGTGGACGCCAAGAGTCTCTTCCACTACAGACAGTACCGTGCTGGGAAAGCGGCATAGAGAAATGGATGCCCCATCTCCATTCTTAAATCAACCTAAGCCAGTTTTTTATCTAAAGAAACTGATTCACAACTTTCTTTCCCAGAGATGAATATTGATATCAAGGTTTCTTTCAGCTTACTTAGTTATGCCTTAATATTCTCTTCTTTCACAATTAAATTGTTGTCAGTCACTTTTTAAAAACCTTACTTAGAGAGTCCTTCACGAGAATTCCTTCATTTACTAAATGCCTTATTTTTGGTGTGCTAAGCCTACCTACATGCTTCCTTGCAGCTAACATTTTATGGTGCTGATTAACGATGATCAAGGTCGAAAAAGTTGCTGCTCTATCTTCTGAACTCTTTCTATATATACTTTACGGACACTATTGTCATTGTTTTTAAATACCATCTGCCATACTCAGGACACTTTAACAAAGGCAGAATACGATAAAAATGGTTCAAATGAAATATGGATTTAATTTATGAACTCCTCCATCATGATGTTTGTGTATTGCTTCTTTTTAATCATCATTCTGTCTGGCTTAACCAGGAATATCCTTATCCCCTCCCACAGTGCTGAATTTGAGACGTGTGACAGAGGTCTTTAAAGTATGGATTTCTTTAAAGGACACTGGTTTGCAGTTTTGTGTTTTGTAGTACGTCAGCAGATGGTGGATACCGCTGAGGTGGTTTATTCTTGTTTTCCTTTGGATTTGTAACCTGAGCCAAGTGAAATCCTCAGATTTATGCCATCTCTGCAACCCCCCCTCCTTCCTGCCAACTTTGGAATAACTTGGAAGTTATGTTCATTCCCTTCAGATTATAGATTCTGTTGATCTACTGAGTCCCACTCTGCGATGAGCGTTTTACACATTTTAAGCACAAGATCCTTGTTCCTTCTACATATAAGAAAAGTCCTTCCTACAGGCAGCCTTTGTCACTTTTAAACTTTTTGTGTTATTACAAGCGCTCTAATTGTGAACTTTTAAATAAAATACTATCAACAGACAAGACAGTTGTATTCTTGCTATTATGTGTTCATTTATTTTTACATTGATACACAAAATCTGTTCATTTCTCTGATGAAACAGGGTTTTGGGCCAAGATTATATCTTTTTTTTCTTTTTCTATTCAAAGCCCTATAGGATATGAACAAATTAATATTAAAATTAATGAAGCTTAAACTGTTACATTTCTCTTTTTTTTTCTCCTCCCATAGCTTGCTTATCTCATTAAAAATTTATTATCTTTTTATGTAGTTATATACTACCCTTGATCTGGACCCTTTCAAACATACAGCTGTAATCACACACTGACTAATGATTGCCACACATACATAATAAACTAAACTTTTAAAAAACGTCTTGCATAACACAGAGAACAGCACTTGAACCCAGTCAGAGGCTGATCCATATCGTCTGAAACATAGTGCCAATGGCCGTGGTGATACCATATCCCAGAAATACCACCTAAAACGTGGCTTTGTGAAATTTCTAAGATAATGAGGACATAATAGCTTTTATCCTTTCCCTTGATATAGATCTACATGAAGGCTTTTAAAATTTATTTTCCCCTTCTTTCCCTCTTGTTATCATTGTGGTTGAGACCTTCCTTACTTTTTTTTTTTTTTTTTTTTTTTGGTGGTTTGCGGGCCTCTCACTCTTGTGGCCTCTCCCGTTGCGGAGCACAGGCTCCGGACGCGCAGGCTCAGAGGCCATGGCTCACGGGCCCAGCCGCTCCGCGGCATGTGGGATCTTCCCGGACTGGGGCACGAACCCGTGTCCCCTGCATCGGCAGGCGAACTCTCAACCACTGTGCCACCAGGGAAGCCCAAGACCTTCCTTACTTCTTCCCCGTAATATTATATTAATATACTCCCTGATCATTGATTCATTCACCTAAAAATACTTAATGAGTTTCTTCAAGTTTTAGTGTAGAATATACTATGATCCCTCCTACACCTATTCTAGTACTTTTCTGTTGCTGTATTACTTTGCACCATCACACCACCAGCACAACCATAATAAGTAACTAACATTATGGAGTATCTGCTATTCCTCAGGTAGTTCTAAGTCCTTTACATGAGTTAACCCATTTAATCCTCAAAATATCCCTATGAGTAGCTGCTGTCATCTCCATATTATAAATAAACTGAAGACCAGAAGTTAATTAACATGCCCAGGGTCACACAAAATGCAGTTTCATTTTTTTATATCTTGTATTTTAATGAAGACAGACATGTTAAAAAAAAATCACTTCTCACAGTGAAGAAAATGCTTGCAGAGATCAGGAAAAGGCTTTTCTGGGGAGATGGTCTCAGGTGTTGTCTTGTACAGTGTGTTGTAGTTCTCCAGGTAGACTAGAGGATAAGCACACTCATTTGAGGAAATTACAAGCAGCCTGGTATACCTGGAGCTCAAGGCATGTGTGGAGAGAAAGAGCTATGGGGAGAGGTTGAGAATGAATTCTTAGTTATGCGTGTTTAAGCCACATAGAAATTTTAAAACTTTTTATTTGGAAAGAATTTTGTACTTAAAAATTTGCAAAAATAAAAATAGTACATCCTTTACCCAGATTTACCTATTGGTAATATTTTACCCCATTTGACTTAGTATTGCTTTCTCTATCTATCCTCTATCAATCATCTATCTATCATGTATCTATCATGTATCTATCTATCTAAATACACATATGTATATACACACTCAGAGGAAGAGAAAAATTACACTTTGACCAAAAGTAAGCAGTTAGTGACAAATTTAGAAAAGTAACTCATAATTAGAAACAAAAGAATTGCTTGCTGAAAGTACCAAAAGGTCAAAGTAATAGTTAAGCTTTGTGTCGTGGAAATTTTATAAAGGCTCTCAATTTTTATATTAATTTGAAGAAGCTATTTGTAAAATACAATAAAATGAGAAGAGTAGTAATAATTAATCAAGCAGTACTGTTTTTAAATAATCCCTATATTTTTGTTCCTGAAATAAAGGGTTTTGGGGAAACGGAAGATGATACACACTCTCTCCAAGGTGCTGAAAATGAAATTATATTAATTTTTGGTTTTGTTACCTTTGGGTTTCCTAATGTTCCAAACTTTAAGAAGAACTAAACACAAATAAATAACGCATTCAGTAGTTTGGTTGGAGGAGGGAAATGCAAGAAAATGAAAGCAGATTTGTGTTCACATTTGACAAGGCTTTGTCCTTTTGGAACATTTGTACTCTTTTATACAAACAGGTTAACACATTTTAAAACCTCTGAATCTGTTTTATATCACCAGTGCAGACAACATACGGGCTATGTCTGTCTGTAGAGCTGAATAAAAATCAAAGTAGCATTTTCCATGCTGAGAATTCAACAGTGGGCAAGGAGGACCAGGTCTACTGAGTGGGGTGTGAAGGAGCGCAGCCAGTTTGTGAAATGAAGAAGAAAGAGGACTAAAGAATGATCCAATTAGAGATGTAGGATTTTACGGCTTTGGAAAGGTAAGTAGAGTATCTTAACTGTACTTTTGTCAAACTTTCCTCTTAAACAGCATTCCTACTGGAAACTTTTTTAAAAACAGCTACTACATTCATGTATCTCAACAGCTGCAGGTACTTGAACCTCAGCTTCTACAGTGTCCACAGCTTCTTGAACAGGGAAAGTGGAAATTATCAGAGAAACAAACCAAGGCTGAATGCAGTTAAGTGCTTGTAATTACACACCAGTATTACCATTTGGATGCTGGTGCGGCTCCCTTGCAGGCACAGGTGCCATAAATGCTCACATACACCCAATGAAATCCACAAAGACCTTTCATTGTATACCACTGGAGACACCCTTAGCTTGAAAAAGACTAGCTTAAATTTCCTTCCTTCCTGTCTTTCTCTTACCACTTCTTTTTCCTTTGTTCTTATGTATAAAAATTCTATTTTTCCTAATGAATATTACTGTGCTATTTTATGAGACGCTGTTGCAATTGGTGAGTGTGAGGGGAATGTGGCAGAAAGAAGAACGTCCATCCTCCTCCTAAGCAGCTCCCTGGGCTCTGAAAAATTGGTAATAATTGTCCCTACTTCTTCTCTTGTGCACAGCGTAGGGTGCAAGGGGTCCAGAAAGAGAGTTTAAGTACCTACAGCTGTTGAGATCAATGCAGTAATGAATAAAAAACAAAACAAAAAAAACCCTCAGCAAGTCAAAATTAGCACCATTTTTGAGTGATCCTTGTTGCTTTAAGATCATTTTTAAAGGTCTTTACAACTTTCATTTTATAAAGGACTTGTGTTCACAAAGAAAACTATTGATTATTGACCAAAACAAAAAAATAGGCTTTTCTGTTAGCGGTAAAGGTTCACTTTCTCTCTCCTGAAACTACCAGCCTAGCTAATTATTTCTTTAAGGTGTTTCCTAGAAGAAACACACAAACTCTGTAGAAGTGCTTTTGTTCATCAAAGGAAGAAACAAGCAGTCTCACAAAAAAGTCAAAACTGCTGTGTTCCCAAGTGATAATTTCCCACACAAAGCTTAGTGCTGTCGGCAGCTGCAATGAAGACAGGTGAGATGTGAGCATGCAGAAAAGAGAGAGAATCCAAACAAAAGCTCAAAACATGTTATTAAAAAAGAGAAAGAACTTGAAAATGTACGTATTTTATTAATAAAAATACACTCTAATATCCAGTGTCTAGATAACTATACTTTCCTTTCTGAAATTTAAGCACATTCAGTAATCTCCTTCATAGTCTCTCTTCTACCTGCCTATGCAACGTCCTGAAGGATGAAATATGGCATGGCTTTGAGGTCATTAGCATAACAGAAATATTCTGCTAAGTGTTTCCCATAACTCTTTACAAAATTCCACATAGAATGCTGCAAATGAAATTTATATGGAATAATTTAGACTAATATTTATTTGAATCTCTCCATTCAAGAGGAGTTACATATGGATCCTTTTTAAAGAATGTTTTCTAATTAAACTAAGGACATAATTTCATATTATTTGCCAGGTTTTATAGGTTTTCCTTCCCCTTCATAATTAAAATATATAGGGAGCTGCAGGGGGAAAATGGTATTGTTGCAGTTAAGACGTGAGTGAACAGGAATTTTTAAAGATTGTTTTAAAACCATGAGGCACAAGCATTTGAAGTAAATTAGGTTCATACTTTATTTATTATATCAGAATAAGATAAAGCAACACTGAATTGACTTTCCCAATGTTGGGGGGGCCTCCAGAGCAAAATGTTACCTTGTGCTAAATCTATCATTACCTGCCTTGGTGTACTGTGTGAAGTCCTGTTTTCTTCAGAAGTAATTCACTCACTCTAGGGTCTGACTCTGTTGAAATCTGTGGCTCTTTGGGGCCCCAGGGACTTATAAATGTAAACACATGGTACTTTGTAGACTGATTCATCAGGGAATGGTCCCTGGCTTACCCTAATTGGGTTTTGCCATGCTAATCTCTCTGGAAGGGTGATTTCAAACATATTTTCAGAAGTACATGAAACACATGGTTCTTTGATTGCCATATTTGTACTAATGTCCATATGAAGGGGTTGCTTTTAATCAATGATGGTTTTCTTTGATCCATTGAGGTTATTCCACTGTAAATAATTTCAGGTCATCTCAGCACTTATTTTCTTCAACCTGAAACCTAGAGGAGAAATCATGAGTCTCTGGTACTTACACAGATCTACAGAAAGTAAGGACATATTTCCCTGTTACATTCCTGGAACCTAAATTATAATAGGTGTTCAAAACTATTGAATCCACAAAATTTTGATTCTTAAAAATGATTGTGGTGCAAAGTGTTTGATCAGAATGATTGTGTTCCTGTCCTCCCTTTTAGTTATAAGTTCCTATTCTCCTCCTCTGGCTAAGGAATCTTGATCCAGTTTACACTGGACCTCCAGTCTTAATTTCACTCCTCATAAATTTAGGGGGCTGCAGAGTTTGTAAAGGAAACGCTGTAAACGCTAATTTTCCAAAATCTTCAATCAACTTTCTCCTCAAGACTAGATCAACAGAATTCTCTTCAACCTTAGTTATTGTTTCAGTAATCTTATCAATACTTGTGTATATCTCAGTGACCATGATTTTAAATAAGCACATATTTATCACCTCCAAGAGTGATGTTTAATCTATACCTTCATTTGTTCTTTCTCCATTGTAGTTTGCTCATGGCCACTCACTTACCATTCCTTTTTCATCTTTATAATTGCTTATTATAGAGTAGTTCACACAGAGTAGCCATGCAAATCTACTTTTTGGTAGAAAATAGACAATTTAAGAATATGTAGTTTCTTGTATATAGTATCTCTGTATCACTTTTCTTTAGCCGTTTGTGTCTTATATTTATTCATTAAATTCACAAACATTTGTTGAGCGTCTATAAATAAAATAGATTTGGACTTATGAAGTTTACAGTTTAGAGGTGGATGCAGAGAGTTTAAAAAAAAACTATTATGATAGAACTTGATTAATGCTTTTGTAAGGGAAATTTAGGGGCTATATGCACACATGCCTGGGGCAGATCAGGGCAGGCTTCCATAAACTGGAACTCGAGGGATAAGTAAGAATTTGCCAGGTGAAGAAGTGTGGTGTGTTCTACAGTGTGTATGCACAGTGAAAATAATGTGTGTGAAGACCCCGCGGCAAAGAAAACATACTGTGTTTGAAGAATTGAAGAAGGCTGAGTGTGACTGGAGCATCACTCATGCACGGTTGATGGTGAGGCTGGGAAATAGCACAGGCTAAACCCTAAGCACCCTATAAGCCATGTTGAGGAATTTGGACACTTTGCTAAGGATAGCAGGAAACTGTTGAAGTTAAGTTAGAAGGTGACATAATTACTTTAGCATTTTGGAAAACTCACTTTGACTGCCGAACGGAGAATGAATTGTATGAGCCAGGATTGGAGGCAGAGACTAGTTAAGAGGCTAATGCAGTGATCTGGTCCAGGACAGAGAGAGAGAGAGAGAGAGAGAGAGGGAGAGACAAGCATCACTTGGACTGGAATAGGAAAGAGAAATCAATTTGAAGAATGATGTATTTGGGAGAAAGAACTGTCACGATTTGTTTGGATGAGTGAGAGGGGTTACTTAGATTCAGAGCTCCATGTTTGCCTGAGCAAATAGGTGAGAGATCATGTGATATTTTTGGCATTAATAAACACAGGAGTTTAGTACTGGGTTTTGGTTAAAAACGATAAGTTCTGTTTTAATCACGAGAGTTTCAGGTGTCCATGAGAGGCAGAATGGAAATGGTGTGTAGTCAGTGGTTAAAAGCCAGACTCTGGAGCCAATCTTCTTGGGTTTGAATCCAGGCTCTTGACACTCAGTAGCTGTGTGATCCTGAGCAGCTTATTTACATTTTTCATACTTCAGTTTCCTCCATAAAATGGGAATAATAATCCCTATTCATAGGCTTGTCATGATTGTAAGATTGAGAAAATGAAATTAGGTACTTCAAATACTGCTGGGTACAGAGTAAGTGCTATGGTAAGTGTTAGCCATTATTATCATTGTTGTTGTTGTTATTGTGATGGAACATCTAAATGGAGATGTCTAGCGGGCAGCTCTATATTTAGTTTTAAAGATTGGAAAGATATCGCTTATAAGTAAGTACATACCATATTCAATATCTATCATATACTGGGGGAAAAAGAGCCCCAGAAGAGGAAATTCTAATAGTTATTATTAACTTCTTTGCAATATAAAAATGAAATTCATGCAATATTAAAATGTTTTGAAATTTCTGAACAAGAATGTCTTCTAGGAAGACAAAATTGCAAATTGTTATTTTTCTTGGTTGATAAGAAAATGTAGTTCAGTGTTATACTACTTGGACTAAAATAACAAGTTTTAATATTCTGCTAATCAGATTAACCCAATCTGAAATAACTTTGATATGTCCATCAGAAATAATGTAATCATATTGAACAAAACCATGAAATTATAAAGAGTAATTTGGTTGCACAAATTTGGGTTTCTGGAAGGACCTCCGTGACAGTTTGCCAGATAGTTTCTCTGTATGCTGGGGTTGGACATTATACTTATTCATACCATGGCAAGCTCTGATTTTCTGGGAAGTGTAGTTACTTTGATTTGAAGGTTTTCATTATGATTGAAGTGGTCCTGAATGAGCCCAAATGGAATTTAGATTTTTATGGGAAGGAGTGACGACATGTTGTAGTAGTTGGTAGTCAGACAGGTGTTTATTGGCATGAGTTGACTGCCAGGGCCACTATTGCTTTAGGCTGAAGGATAATAGTAATGATCTTAATGAAGGTGAACATATTTTGAGCACTTACTCTGTATCCTGTGATATGCTAACATTGAAATTATATGACAATTTTAATGTTCACTGCATCCTTAATTTACAGATGTGAAGAGAGGTAAAGTGACTGCCCAAGTTCATACAGAGGTGAAAGGAGGAAGTAGAAAGAAGCAGTAGGTCTGGGAAGGAGATGGAGCTGCAGGGGAGAGTCAACGAGAGCAAGGGGAAGATCAAAGAAGTTGAGAGAGGAGGTCAGGAGGAGTGGACAAGCAGATGAAGGAAGAGTTGGGTGTTGTCCGAATACTTATTTGGTCACATGAACTGATTTTGGGCTCCAGGGAAGATGTTAAAGAAAATGTGAATTATGATCAGAAGCTGTGGGAGCTTTCAGTGGACCCAGGGGATAAAGAATTCTGTCAGTTGAGTAGCCAGTGTGCATGGACTCATTTATGAATACAAAGGAGATGCACTCCGAGGGGCCGGTAACAGGGGAGAGTCAGAGATCCATGTTTATTGATCTGGATCCCAACACGGAAGTGAAATCTGCTTACAAATGTGAAATGACTTCTTTAGAGCCTGGGGACTTTGAGGTTATGTGATGACAGAATGTCAGGTTTGATTTTTCGTGGCAGAGCCATCTATCATTTTCTGCTGTGGTTATTTATCCATTGCTGTATAACAAACTACCCCAAAACTCAGTGGCTTTAAGCGACTTTTTTATTATATCTTACAGTTACGTACGTTAGATATTTGGGCCAGACTTGGCCGTATGATTCACCTGCTTTTGTGACGTTGGTGGGGTCATTTTGTATACTCAGCTGGTAGTTGGGTTTGTTTTGAAGTTCCAAGATGGCTTCACTCACATCTAGTGCCTGGGAAAGAATGAATGGAAGCGTGGCTCCAGCTGAGACTGTCGACCAGAGTGCCTACATTTGGCATCTCCAACATGGTGAGCTCAGGGAAGTTGAACTTCTTACATGGCAGCTGGCTTCCCCCCAGAGTAAGCGTTTGAAAGACCTAAGTGGAAGCTGCAAGTCTTATGACCTATCCTTGGAAGTCTCAGAATATCACTTTCTCCACACTGAAATTGGTCAAATACACCAATAAAGCCAGGTCAGATTCAAGGAGACAGAGACATGAAACTCCACCTATCAATGGGAGAAGTAGCAAAGAATTTATAGCTGTATTTAATTAATCACACATCCCTAACTCCAATTAGATAACTTGCAAACAATTTCAATTGATTCAAGAGTCTGAAGACTTCTGGGCATCGTCACCATCATGCCTGTAAACGCCATTCACAGTGCAAACCTCATCAGCAGTGTATGCACAGCATTATCTTATTTGAAGACATACCTGGCTCTCCCACGGCACAAAGTAATATTTTGCTGTTGTAGCCTAGGTGGTACTTTAAAGTCAACCGAGGTCAAGATCTGTAATAATAGTAATTCTGACTGACTCAAAAGGAAAACAGAGAATCATTGCCAGAAAGGTCTATTTGGATGAGGTTTAGAAAAGAGAAAGGCAGGAATTTCTGAAGCAGCTGTGTAACTACAACTAGGAGCAGACTTGTCATCCTGGCAAGATGATGGACATGATCATCCTTTGGACATGATCTACCAAAAAGACACCTACATACAGTATACACACATATGAGATTTTATGGTATTGCGATATCACAGTGCTAACAACAGTAAGCATGTGATAGGTTTTAGAGAAATGAGTGTACATGTATGTGTGCATACTTTTGTACCCTTTAGCCAAGCAAGAGTACTGGAGTATCACGATTAAAATCTGGATTTCTTGGGCTTAAAGTATGTCTTCACCGCTAACTGGCTGTATAACTTTGGGCAAGCTGTCTAAACTCCTTGTGCTTCAGTTTCCACATTACTAAAGAGGGGGCAGTAATAGTACCTAGTTTATAGAATTGTAGTTCAGGTAAATAAGATAATCCATGTAGACTGCTATAGAAAATTACCTGGTACACTTAATAAAAGTACATTTATTAAGCAAAAGTTTAATAAATGTTAGTTCTTATAATTACTTTTTAAGAATGAACAGCTGATTTCTGGGGTCAGCTTAAGCTTTTGTGGATAGAAGGGTCATTAAATCCATAATGTGCTTGTTAGTACACTTTCAAGGGATGATCTCACTCATTTACAACAGTCAGTCAACTCACAACAGGATCTGACCAAATCAGAATGAATTTTGAAATGTTTTGTCATGTTCGTGTTCTCAAGCACAGAGGTACCTAAAAATCAATGAAAAGACAGATACACGGCTGTTCAGAGATGAGAGGGAAATACTTCTCTTAATAGATAATGAAGAGAGAAAGTCTCTAAGGTGCAGAAAATGACAATTATATAAAGACACATCCAGGAAGTTAGTTCCTAATTAATGTTTCCCAAAATACAGGAATTAAGCTGAAGTTAATGGATGTATTTGATCTACCACTAAAAGCAATGTTATATCAAAGCTACTTAACTAAAAATAAAACGATATTTAAAAAATTAACTGTTGCTTCTGGGTCATCGCAGGGCACCGAGCTGATCTCCCTGTACTATGCTGTTGCTTTCTACTATATTTTAGCAGCATTAGGATACAGGGTGAAATGGAGTGTATGTGGTAATATAGGACAAATATTTCATAGAGTGTAGCTTATTGATAATCACCACACGATCCTGTGTGATTTACATGCCTCTTAAAAATATATAGGAGAGAGACGAGGGGAAGATGGCGGAAGAGTAAGACGCGGCTATCACCTTCCTCCCCACAGATACACCAGAAATACATCTACACGTGGAACAACTCCTACAGAACACCTACTGAATGCTGGCAGAAGACCTCAGACCTCCCAAAAGGCAAGAAACTCCCCCACGTACCTGGGTAGGGCAAAAGAAAAAAGAATAAACAGAGACAAAAGGATAGGGACGGGCCCTGCACCAGTGGGAGGGAGCTGTGAAGGAGGAAATGTTTCCACACACTAGGAAGCCCCTTCGCGGGCGGAGACTGCATGTGGTGGAGGGGGGTGGGAAGATTCGGAGCCACGGAGGAGAGCACAGCAACAGGGGTGCGGAGGGCAAAGTGGTGAGATTCCCGCAGAGAGGATCGGTGCCGACCAGCACTCACCAGCCCGAGGCTTGTCTGCTCACCCGCCAGGGCGGGAGGGGCTGGGAGCTGAGGCTCGGGCTTCGGTCAGAGTGCAGGGAGAGGACTGGGGTTGGCGCCGTGAACACAGGGAGTTAGTGCACCACGGCTAGCCGGGAGGGAGTCTGGGGAAAAGTCTGGAGCTGCCGAAGAGGCAAGAGACTTTTTCTTCCCTCTTTGTTTCCTGGTGCGCGAGGAAAGGGGATTAACAGCGCTGCTTAAAGGAGCTCCAGAGACGGGCGCGAGCCGCGGCTAACAGCGCGGACCCCAGAGACGGGCATGAGACGCTAAGGCTGCTGCTGCCGCCACCAAGAAGCCTGTGTGCGAGCACAGGTCACTATCCACACCCCCTTTCCGGGAGCCTGTGCAGCCCGCCACTGCCAGGGCCCCGGGATCCAGGGACATCTCCCCGGGGAGAACGCACGGCGTGCCTCAGGCTGCTGCAATGTCACGCTGGCCTCTGCCGCCGCAGGCTCGCCCCACATCTGCACCCCTCCCTCCCCCCGGCCTGAGTGAGCCAGAGTCCCCGAAGCAGCTGTTCCTTTAACCCCGTCCTGTCTGAGCGAAGCACAGACACCCTCCGGCGACCTACACACAGAGGTGGGGCCAAATCCAAAGCTGAGCCCCGGGAGCTGTGAGAACAAAGAAGAGAAAGGGAAATCTCTCCCAGCAGCCTCAGAAGCAGCGGATTAAGGCTCCACAATCAACTTGATGTACCCTGCATCTGTGGAATACATGAATAGACAACCAATCATCCCAAATTAAGGGGGTGGACTTTGAGAGCAAGATTTATGGTTTTTACCCCTTTTCCTCTTTTTCTGAGTGTGTATGTGTATGATTCTGTGTGATATTTTGTCTGTATAACTTTGCTTCCACCATTTGTCCTAGGGTTCTATCCGTCCATTTGTTTTTCTTTAAAAAAATGTTTTTTTCTTAATATTTTTTATTTTAATAACTTTATTTTATTTTATCTTACTTTATTTTACTTTATCTTCTTTCTTTCTTTCCTTCCTTCCCTCCTTCCTTCCTCCCTCCCTCCCTCCCTCCTTTCTTTCTTTCTTTCTCTCTCTCTCTCTCTCTTTCTTTCTTTCTTTCCCTTTTTCTCCCTATTATTCTGAGCCATATGGATGAAAGGCTCTTGGTGCTGCAGCCAGGAGTCAGTGCTATGCCTCTGAGGTGGGAGAGCCAACTTCAGGAAACTGGTCCATAAGAGACCTCCCAGCTCCACATAATATCAAATGGTGAAAATCTCTCAGAGATCTCCATCTCAACACCAGCACCCAGCTTCACTCAAAGACCAGCACTGTCTACAGTGCTGGACACCCTATGCCAAACAACTAGCAAGAAAGGAACACAACCTCACCCATTAGCAAAGAGGCTGCCTAAAATCATAATAAGTCCACAGGCGCCCCAAAACACACCACTAGACGTGGACCTGTCCACCAGAAAGACAAGATCCAGCCTCATCCACCAGAACATAGTCACTAGTCCCATCCACCAGAAAACCTACACAACCCACTGAACCAACTTTAGCCACTGGGGACAGACACCAAAAACAACGGAAACTACAAACCTGCAGACTGCAGAAAGGAGACCCCAAACACAGTAAGATAAGCAAAATGAGAAGACAGAAAAACACACAGCAGATGAAGGAGCAAGATAAAACCCCACCAGACTTAATAAATGAAGAGGAAATAGGCAGTCTACCTGAAAAAGAATTCAGAATAATGATAGTAAAGATGATCCAAAATCTTGAAAATAGAATAGAGAAAATACAAGAAACATTTAACAAGGACCTAGAAGAACTAAAGATGAAACAAGCAACGATGAACAACACAATAAATGAAATTAAAAATACTCTAGATGGGATCAATAGCAGAATAACTGAGGCAGAAGAACGGATAAGTGACCTGGAAGATAAAATAGTGGAAATAACTAATGCAGAGCAGAATAAAGAAAAAAGAATGAAAAGAACTGAGGACAGTCTCAGAGACCTCTGGGACAACATTAAACGCACCAACATTCGAATTATAGGGGTTCCAGAAGAAGAATAGATAAAGAAAGGGACTGAGAAAATATTTGAAGAGATTAGAGTTGAAAACTTCCCTAATATGGAAAAGGAAATAGTTAATCAAGTCCAGGAAGCACAGAGAGTCCCATACAGGATAAATCCAAGAGAAATACGCCAAGACACATATTAATCAAACTGTCAAAAATTAAATACAAAGAAAACATATTAAAAGCAGCAAGGGAAAAACAAAAAATAACACACAAAGGAATCCCCATAAGGTTAATAGCTGATCTTTCAGCAGAAACTCTGCAAGCCAGAAGCAAGTGGCAGGACATATTTAAAGTGATGAAGGAGAAAAACCTACAACCAAGATTACTCTACCCAGCAAGGATCTCATTCAGATTTGATGGAGAAATTAAAAACTTTAAAGACAAGCAAAAGCTGAGAGAGTTCAGCACCACCAAACCAGCTTTAAAACAAATGCTGAACGAACTTCTCTAGGCAAGAAACACAAGAGAAGGAAAAGGCCTACAATGACGAACTCAAAACAGTTAAGAAAATGGGAATACGAACATACGTATCGATAATTACCTTAAATGTAAATGGACTAAATGCTCCCACCAAAAGACACAGACTGGCTGAATGGATACAAAAACAAGACCCATATATACGCTGTCTACAAGAGACCCACTTCAGACCTAGCGACACATACAGACTGAAAGGGAGGGGATGGAAAAAGATATTCCATGCAAATGGAAATCAAAAGAAAACTGAATAGTAATTCTCATATCAGGCAAAATAGACTTTAAAACAAAGACTACTACAAGAGACAAAGAGGGACACTACATAATGATCAAGCGATCAATCCAAGAAGAAGATATAACAATTGTAAATATTTACGCACCCAACATAGGAGCACCTCAATACATAAGGCAAATACTAACAGCCATAAAAGGGGAAATCGATAGTGACACATTCATAGTAGGGGACTTCAACACCGCACTTTCACCAATGGACAGATCATCCAAAATGAAAATAAATAAGGAAACACAAGCTTTAAATGATACATTAAACAAGATGGACTTAATTGATATTTATAGGACATTCCATCCAAAAACAACAGAATACACATTTTTCTCAAGTGCTCATGGAACATTCTCCAGGATAGATCATATCTTGGGTCACAAATCAAGCCTTGGTAAATTTAAGAAAATTGAAATTGTATCAAGTATCTTTTCTGACCACAACACTATGAGACTAGATATCAATTACAGGAAAAGATCTGTAAAAAATACAAACACATGGAGGCTAAACAATACTTAATAATGAAGCGATCACTGAAGAAATCAAAGAGGAAATCAAAAAAATCCTAGAAACAAATGACAATGGAGACACGACGACACAAAACCTACGGGATGCAGCAAAAACACTTCTACGAGGGAAGTTTATAGCAATACAGTCCTACCTTAAGAAACAAGAAACATCTCGAATAAACAACCTAACCTTGCACCTAAAGCAATTAGAGAAAGAAGAACACAAAAACCCCAAAGTTAGCAGAAGGAAAGAAATCATAAAGATCAGATCAGAAATAAATGAAAAAGAAATGAAGGAAACGGTAGCAAAGATCAATAAAACTAAAAGCTGATTCTTTGAGAAGGTAAACAAAATTGATAAACCATTAGCCAGACTCATCATGAAAAAAAGGGAGAAGACTCAAATCAATAGAATTAGAAATGGAAAAGGAGAAGTAAAAACTGACACTGCAGAAATACAAAAGATCATGAGAGATTACTACAAGCAACTCTATGCCAATAAAATGGACAACCTGGAAAAAATGGACAAATTCTTAGAAATGTGCAACCTGCCGAGACTGAATCAGGAAGAAATAGAAAATACAAACAGACCAATCACAAGCACTGAAATTGAAACTAATTAAAAATCTTCCAACAAACAAAAACCCAGGACCAGATGGCTTCACAGGCGAATTCTATCAAACATTTAGAGAAGAGCTAATATCTATCCTTCTCAAACTCTTCCAAAATATATTAGAGGGAGGAGCACTCCCAAACTCATTCTACGAGAGCACCATCACCATGATACCAAAACCAGACAAGGATGTCACAAAGAAAGAAAACTACAGGCCAATATCACTGATGAACCTAGATGCAAAAATCCTCAAGAAAGTACTAGCAAACAGAGTCCAACAGCACATTAATAGGATCATACACCATGATCAAGTGGGATTTATTCCAGGAATGGAAGGATTCTTCAATATATGCAAATCAATCAACGTGATATACCATATTAACAAACTGAAGGAGAAAAACCATATGATCATCTCAATAGATGCAGAAAAAGCTTTCGACAAAATTCAACACCCATTTATGATAAAAACCCTGCAGAAAGTAGGCACAGAGGGAACTTACCTCAACATAATAAAGGCCATATATGACAAACCCACAGCCAACATTGTCCTCAATAGTGAAAAACTGAAAGCATTTCCACTAAGATCAGGAACAAGACAAGTTTTCCCACTCTCACCACTCTTATTCAACATAGTTTTGGAAGTTTTAGCCACAGCAATCAGAGAAGAAAAGGAAATAAAAGGAATCCAAATTGGAAAAGAAGAAGTAAAGCTGTCACTGTTTGCAGATGACATGATACTATACATAGATAATCCTAAAGATGCTACCAGAAACTACTAGAGCTAATCAATGAATTTGGTAAAGTAGCAGGATAAAAAATTAATGCACAGAAATCTCTTGCATTCCTATACACTAATGACAAAAAATCTGAAAGTGAAATCAAGAAAACACTCCCATTTACCATTGCAACAAAAAGAATAAAATATCTAGGAATAAACCTACCTAAGGAGACAAAAGACCTTTATACAGAAAATTATAAGACACTGATGAAAGAAATTAAAGATGATACAAATAGATGGAGAGATATACCATGTTCTTGGATTCGAAGATCAACATTGTGAAAATGACTATACTACACAAAGCAATCTACAGATTCAGTGCAATCTCTATCAAACTACCACTGGCATTTTTCACAGAACTAGAACAAAAAATTTTGCAATTTGTATGGAAACACAAAAGACCCTGAATAGCCAAAGCAATCTTGAGAACGAAAAATGGAGCTGGAGGAATCAGACTCCCTGACTTCAGACTATACTACAAAGCTACAGTAATCAAGACAGTATGGTACTGGCACAAAAACAGAAATAAAGATCAATGGAACAGGATAGAAAGCCCAGAGATAAATCCACGCACATATGGTCACCTTATCTTTGATAAAGGAGGCAGGAATATACAGTGGAGAACGGACAGCCTCTTTATAAGTGGTGCTGGGAAAACTGGACAGCTACATGTAAAAGTGTGAGATTAGATCACTCCCTAACACCATACAAAAAAATAAGCTCAAAATGGATTAAAGACATAAATGTAAGGCCAGAAACTATCAAACTCTTAGAGGAAAGCATAGGCAGAACACTCTATGACATAAATCACAGCAAGATCCTTTTTGACCCACCTCCTAGAGAAATGGAAATAAAAACAAAAATAAACAAATGGAACCTAATGAAACTTCAAAGCTTTTGCAGAGCAAAGGAAACCTTAAACAAGACCAAAAGACAATACTCAGAATGGGAGAAAATATTTGCAAATGAAGCAACTGACAAAGGATTAATCTCCAAAATTTACAAGCAGCTCAGGCAGGTCAATAACAAAAAAACAAACAACCCAATCCAAAAATGGGCAGAAGACCTAAATAGACATTTCTCCAAAGAAGATATACAGATTGCCAACAAACACATGAAAGAATGCTCAACATCATTAATCATTAGAGAAATGCAAATCAAAACTACAATGAGATATCATCTCACACCAGTCAGAATGGCCATCATCAAAAAATCTACAAACAATAAATGCTGGAGAGGGTGTGGAGAAAAGGGAACAATCTTACACTGCTGGTGGGAATGTGAAGTGGTACAGCCACTATGGAGAATAGTATGGAGGTTCCTTAAAAAACTACAAATAGAACTACCATATGACCCAGCAATCCCACTACTGGGAATATACCCTGAGAAAACCATAATTCAAAAAGAGTCATACACCAAAATGTTCATTGTAGCTCTATTTACAATAGCCCAGAGATGGAAACAACCTAGGTGTCCATCATTGGATGAATGGATAAAGAAGATGTGGCACCTATATACAATGGAATATTACTCAGTCATAAAAAGAAATGAAATTGAGCTATTTGTAATGAGGTGGATGGACCTAGAGTCTGTTATACAGAGTGAAGTAATTCAGAAAGAGAAAGACAAATACCATATGCTAACACATATATATGGAATTTAAGGGAAAAAATGTCATGAAGAACTTAGGGGTAAGACAGAAATAAAGACAGAGACCAACTAGAGAATGGACTGGAGGATATGGGGAGGGGGAAGGGGAAGCTGTGACAAAGTGAGAGAGTTGCATGGACATATATACACTACCAAACAAAAAATAGATAGCTAGTGGGAAGTGGCCGCGTAGCACGGGGAGATCAGCTTGGTGCTTTGTGACCACCTAGAGGGGTGGGATAGGGAGGGTGGGAGGGAGGGAGACGCAAGAGGGAAGAGATATGGGAACATATGTATATGTATAACTGATTCACTTTGTTATAAAGCAGGAATAACACACCATTGTAAAGCAATTATACTCCAATAAAGATTTAAAAAAAAAATTAACTGTTGGAAAAATAGCCTCAAAAATTTAACTCACTAGCTACAAACAAGAAAAAGCTTAACACCAATTGGTGGGTCATTAGCTTTTAAGAATATATAATTAAGTTTTATTACCTTATAAGTGATTTGGATTAATTATGTCCATAATAGGCTGATGTTCATTCTCCACTTTAAGGGAGGAGATGGCAGTTTCATAGAACCCAGTCATTTATTGCAATCCTCAGCATTTCGTTTCCTGCCAAGGCAAATCTGCTACAAAGCCCCAGTTCCTCTTAGGAATTACTGAAATGTGACAGGTGTTGATTTGCTGGTATCTTTCTCAACACATCCAAATGAGCTAAACAAAATGACTTTTCTACCCATTTAGGCAGAAAAATAAATGGGGGCACCAGCTAATGAGGGGGGATGTAGAGTTAGCTGGACTCGAAGCATTCCAAGCTGTTGGCAGCTGGAATCAAAAGAGGAATCCTGCAGACAGTTGTTCATGTTTATTGCTGAATGTGAAATTAGAAAGATGCTTCATCTTCCCCACAGGTGCAAGAACATACAGTTATTAATTACAGGAAAACATATTTATTGACAACCCCAAGCATACAAAATCCCACACTCAGCAAATGGCTTCCAAAGTTCATCCAAAAAGCACTTTAGAATCAATACAAAAGCACTGCAGGGTTGACACATCTGTGTCTAGTAAAATACTGTATCCTGAAAGCATGGCATAGACTCTCTTATTATTTATATAGTTGAACATCATCAATGCTTTCTTTGTTCTTGTAGGAAACCTATAGACAAAAAAATATCCCCTAATTTCCCATTGTTTTGATTGGTAGGATTACAGAATATTAGAAAGATTGAACTGATTTTGCTTTTTTTTTTAGAGGCTTTAAAAACAATTTTATCCCTTCATTGAGCCATGGGACTGATTTACTCATTTGCTCATTTACTAATTTAATAAATGTCTATTGAATACCTATTATGTGGCAAGTACTGTTATAAGTGTTATGGAGAACATACGTAAACAGGTAAGGATTTAAAATCTTATAGAATCTATATTATGAAGCAACTAAAACATACTATAAGAGAGTATTTGATCAAATGCTGAATTGTAACCAATGGACCTGACTGTAACCAATAGACCAGAGCCACCTTAATTCTGAGAAGGGTAAGCACTTGAGAAATTTGCAGAGGAGGACATCCTGAGTGAGGTTGCCTACAGACACTGAATGGACACACATATTTTATATAGTTCTCTCTTTTTTTTTTAACTTGTCTCATTCCAAATAGAATTTGAGACAACTTACAAAAATGCATGCAGGACAACATGATAAAATAAATTAAAAAATAAAACAAAATAAAATAAAATAGAGACGGAAAAAAACGACACCATGCAGTGATTCTAGGGCTGAGCTCAGGACTCCAAATATGCACCATAAATTTCAGTCTGGCTTTTGGAGATGGGTCTCAGATTTGGTCCTTTGTTTCTTGGCAGCAAGGGATAGAAACAAGATAGGGTACAAGAGATATATGATCCCAGATCAGAGCACACAAGTTGCTAGTTGCTCCTGTATATAAATATGTAAGATAAATAACTCCTATAAATCCTTTAGAGGAATACTGTAGGGTATAGTGGATTAAATCCTCAAACTTGTATATGATATAAACATTAGATTTTATGGCTGATTGTAGGTCATTACTCTCAATGTAGGTCATTAGTCTGATAATCTAGCTTTATTTATTCAGTTAGGAAATACTCAAAATACTGAGCATTTGCCATGTGCTGGACTCTGCACTCTGAGATGGATAAGGTCTCAGAGATGATGTACTGTTTGAAAATAGCCGATAAAACAAACAAATCACTAAACTTGTTTCAAATAGTGGTAAGTGTCATGAAAATTATACAACAGGATTATGTGATGGAGAATAACTAGGAGGATGAGGAAGCCTCTCTGAAGAACAATAATTGAAGCACATTTAAATGATGGGAAGGAAACAGTCATGACAAGATTAGGAAGAAAGTTACTAGAGAACAACAATTTTTAGGTTTCAGAGAAAGAAACAGTTCTGGTGAGTTGGAGAGATAACAAGGAAACTGGTGTGGCTGGACTTTAGTGAATGGGTGGAGATGGGATTAGAAGGCATAGTAACATGTGGTAAGACATGTGGGTTTTATTCTAAGAGCAGTGGGAAACAGGTTATAGGATTTGGAATGTCTATAAAAATGGGTAATTGACATCCTCTTTGAGTTTTATTTCCTGTCAAACAATTAAAAAATATTGAACATTGGATGATTTGACCATATCTTCTCTGGCAAACCCTGGAAATCAGAAGAAATTCCCTTAAGGTCAGGACTGCGACTCACTTCTACTTGTTATCTGAATTTGGGTAGAATATTTGACAAGCCATATGATCTCAAAGGATTTTTTACTGTCAAGTCTATTTCAACAAATGAATAAAGGGGCATTCAAGTTCCTCAAATTCTATGACAGATAACTATATAACATGGTCATAACCATTTTATTCTGAGAAAAAAGAAAAGCCAAAGCAGGTGTTGCCAGTTGTTCACAGTAGCCATAAAAATATCAATAAGGCAACAATAGAATGCTTAATATTAATCAAAGACAATTTCTGGTATATCTCCAAGATAAACTGGTTAGAAATATATACCCCTAGGTAACTAAATGAATTGACCTATGATATAAACTTCTTAACTATAAGCCAGTTAAACTTTGCTAGTCTGCCAATTGATTTTAAAGCTTTCAAGTAGGTGTTATTAAGCCATACTTTCTGTCAGTAATTAGGTGACAGAATCAGTTATCCACTGAGTCCACTCTTAGTTGATGACAATAAAACACATGATCAGTATATACAGATACTCCCTCTCCCAAACTTTTGGTCTTTTCTTGGGGTAGCGAGGAGACTGATCTTTCTCACCAGTCAAGTCAGCCAGTGTAGACAGTTTGCTTTCTATAACCTGGGTCCTTGAGTCTTTTTGATAGAGAGGGTTGCCTTGGAAATAAGAGTTTGATAATTATTCTCAAGCTGTTGACAGCCTCATCAAGCCAGTTGAGAGGAAGATCAGGCTGGGCAACAATAGAATTTTAGATTGTATCCCAGGAGCAATGGGAAAATGTTGATTTAAACAAAATACCATGATCAATTTACTTTTAGGATAAGTAGTTTGTGCACATGGTACATATGGTGAAAAAGTATGTCATCCGGCCACAACCGTCCCCCAGGATAGTCATTTCTCTTCTCCAGAGCAGGGTAGACAAAAGCAATAACAGATCTGCAGAAGAAAGCAGGCAATGACTACTTGACCCTTTTATGCTTTTAATTATTGTAACTTTGAAATATGATTTAATAAAAGACTTGTCTCTTCTTGTTATACTTCGACTATTATAATCTCCCAGCTAATTCTTTTTTTTTTTGTGGTACGCGGGCCTCTCACTGTTGTGGCCTCTCCCGTTGTGGGGCACAGGCTCCAGACGCGCAGGCTCAGCGGCCATGGCTCAGGGGCCCAGCCGCTTCGCGGCACGTGGGATCCTCCCGGACCGGGGCACGAACCCGTGTCCCCTGCATCGGGGGGGCGGACTCTGAACCACTGCGCCACCAGGGAAACCCCCAGCTAATTCTTGATGTTAGTTTTTCTATTTAAAGTTTACCATATCTTGTTCTAAAAGTTTGCTTTAGTAACTTTGTTTTTGAACTATAACATATATACAGAGAAGTGTGCATATCATACATATACAGATTAACAAATTTTCACAAAGTGAACATACGCATGTAATCGTCACCCAAACCAAGAGACAAAATATAACCAGCTCCCCAGACGTCACTTCCGGTCTACCTCCTCACAAGGGTAACAACCATTACCCTGCTACTAACACCATAGATTCATTATGCCTGCTTTTGACTTTACAGAAATAGAATTGTATACATATATTCTTTTGTGTCTGGCTTCTTTGGCTAAAGATATGGTAATAATACTCATCCACATTGTTTTGTGTAGCTGTAGGTTGTTCATTCTCATTGTTAAATCATAGTCTGTGGTGTGAATATACTATTTCTTTTTTATCCATTCTACTATTAATGGGTGTTTGGATTGTTATTGAAATAGTTATTTTATTGGCTATTCTGAATTATACTGCTGTGAACATCCTTGTCCATATCTTTTGGTGGATATGAGTTATGTTGGGTTTTTATCTGAAAGGAGAACTGCTGAGTCAGAGAGTGTGCATACATTGTCAGCTCCTGTAGATACTGTCAAGCAATTTTTCAAAGCTGTTGAAACTGTTACACTCCCGCCAACAGTAAATGTTTTATTCTCTCCACACCCTCATCAACACTTGTATGTTTTTAAATTTATTTATTTATTTTGTATTTTAACTCTCCTGGTAGATGTGTGGTGATGTTGTAATATGGTTTAAATTTGTGTTTCAGTGATGACGAATGAAGCTGAACAGCTCTTCATGTTTGGTCATTAGGACACCATTTATTGTAACTGCTTGTTCAAATCTTTTATCTATTCTCTATTGGGTCATCTTCTTTTGTCTTACTGATTTACAGGAGCACTTTATATATTCTAGATTTGAGACTTTTGGTGACTATAGTTGAATGTATGTGTTTGTGTTGTATTACAAATTTCTCCCATTCTGCGGTTTGCTTTTTTCAGAATTTAATGAAATATTTTGATAAATCTTAAGTTCAAACTATTAAATTTAACAATGTTTTACTTTTTTTAAACATCTTTATTTATTTTTGATCAGACATTTTGTACACCATTTCAGAATTTTTTTTTCTAACTAAATGTCATGATGTGTTTGCCTTAAATTTAGAAACTTTATATTTCTCTCTTTCACATTTACATTTACAATCCATCTAAAATTTATTTTTGCATAGAGTATGAAGTAGGACGTAGGGTTTATTGCTTTCCCAGCCTTGCTCTTCGAAAAAACTGTCCTTTCTCCAGTGTACTGCTTGTCTTTTTTTATTTAATGAGGTCATCTTAAATTTATAAATTAATTCATTAAGCTTTGACATCCAAGAATAAGGATTGCTTTTCCATTTATCCTAGGCTTCTTTGGGTCTTTTCTAAACCTTGAAGTAACACTTTAAGGTTTTCTACATAAGGATCTTTTACTTTTCTTAAGCTTGTTCCTAGTTATGTTATTTTTTTTTCATGATCACCTCCATAAAGAACATGTTCTCTTCCATTACACCCTCTAATGGACTTTTATTTGTATATATTGAGACTATTATTTTCACATATTGATTTTGTATCCAGCCGTCTTAACTGAAGGTTTTCATTATTTATAGTTATTTTCAGTTGCTTGAGTTTTCTAAGTTTTCATCTGCAAATAATTATTTTTCCTCTTTCTGTTCACTTTTCACTTCTTTTCACTCCTCTTTCTTCTAGTTATTTCTCCAAAAGAATTATAAACAATAATCGTGATAGCTGATGTATTTGTGTTTCTGATCTTAAGGAGATGCTTCTTTTTCCATTAAGCATAATCATGTTAAGAAAAATATCAGTTACCTCTTATTGTATTTAGACTTTTTATATCCATATTAATAAACAAAATTAGACTGTGGTGTTCGTTTCTGTTTTATCTTAGTCTGGTTTAATGTCTCTGATATACTAAGAACTTAAAAATTAAAGGCATGATATCAATCCAATGTGAAGTTGTCCAGCACTGGCACCTTTTTGTGGAGGAGGGGTTGACTTTTGAACATCATTTAATCTAAAATAATTGTTCTATTTAGGTTTTCTATCTCTTTTTGGGTTATTCTTGGAACTTTATATTTTTCTAGGAAAGTTATTCATTTAATTTAGGCTTAAAGTAAATTTGTTTAGAGTTAAGCAATATACCTCCATGTTTTAAAATTTATATGTGGTTGGATCCCCATTACTATTCTTTTGTGTATTTGTGCTTTCCCCCATCCTTTGTTTCTTCATTAGATTAACTAATAGTTAATGTGTTGTATCATTTTTTCTTCCTCCCATTCACAATTAACCTACCCAGATTTATTCATAATTTTAAATGTTCCTTTTTTCCTGTCATTGATTTCTGCTATTCCCTTGACTAATTACTTCCTCCAATTTTCTTTTTATTTATTTATTTATTTATTTATTTATTTATTTTTGCTGTGTTGGGTCTTCGTTTCTCTGCGAGGGCTTTCTCTAGTTGTGGCAAGCGGGGGCCACTCTTCATCGCGGTGCGCAGGCCTCTCACTATCGCGGCCTCTCTTGTTGCGGAGCACAGGCTCCGGACGCGCAGGCTCAGTAGTTGTGGCTCACGGACCTAGTTGCTCCGCGGCATGTGGGATCCTCCCAGACCAGGGCTCGAACCTGTGTCCCCTGCATTAGCAGGCAGATTCTCAACCACCGTGCCACCAGGGAAGCCCTCCTCCAATTTTCTTAGGTTATTTTGTTACATTTTGTTTGTAACATCATTTGCTGATTGATCTATTAATTTATTTTTATTCTTTCTCTATAATTAATATGTCTCCAATGCTAAGAATACTACTCTAAGCCACCATTATATCTGAATCCCATAGGTTCTTATTGCAATTGTTTTAACTTTAGTTATTTCCTAACAAATCTGCAATTTGAGTCCTGATTTTTAAATCAAATAATTCTGTAATAAAAAAGCCCTACATTTCCAAGTATTTGGATTTTAACTGTTTTTGAGTTTTGTTATTAATTCCTAGACTTATTGCATCTTGAAAAAAATCACATTGCTATATTTATACTTTTAAAATTTTAATGAACAGTTTTTTGTGTCTTTACATATGGTGAATATAATTGAATTTCCAAGAGTATATACAAACAAGATATGTGTAGTGACTGATTTTTTTTTATATTTTTCACTTGATATATCATGGCTAGAGTTAGGCAAATTTATTTTTGTGTATTTCACTTATTGTCCTTATAGATTTTATGCTTTGAATTTTAATGCTCTATTTAGTACAAAAATATTCAGGGTGGGATGACCTTTATTGCATATCATATTTTGTATATGGCATATTGTATTGATATGGCATATTATCATTAAAAATGCCCTACCTTATTTTATTACTTTTGTCTTTGTATTCAGCTTGGTTAGCTATTATGATTATGGCCAAATTTTGATTTTCTTATTTTTATTTATTTACTGATTTTAAATTTGCATGTGCCAGGTAAGTCTTTGTTCGTAATTTTGTTTTCAGTCTTCAAAGTCACATTTATTTAAATGCACATGCATTTATTTTATGTAGCTAACAGTTAGGTTTGGTTTTTATGTGTCCACTCCTGTTTTTGTTGTTGTTGTTGTTTTGGGTTTTTTTATTTTTTGGTTTTTTTGGTAAGTCAACCTTTTCTTTCAGAACACTTTTAGAGTTACCGAAAAATAGCAAAGGTTGTACAGGAATTTGACATATAATTTATACTCAGTTTCCCCTATTATTATCATCTTATATTAGTATGGTATATTTCATTAATGAACCAATAGTGACATATTATTATCAACTAAAGTCTATACTTTATGCAGTTCCTTAGTTTTTACCTAATATTCTTTTCCTGTTCCAGGATCCTGCTGACCTAAAACAAATAAACTGCCAGCTATTCCTCCTGCAAAGCAGGGTTTATTTAGAATCAGCAGAGGATTGTAATACAGGGTCTGCAACCACGGCAAGCCACACACAAGTCCAAGCACAACAAAGGAAGACCTCTTTTATGAAGAAGAAAAGGAAATTTACAGGGCTATAGTAAGTAAAGAATCCATGGCTTTTCATTAACTGAGTGTTGCCGGGAAAGAAGAGGAGTATTTCTTCCTGTTGGACTCTGCTTTCACAGAGCTTGAGCGCTCCCCCTTCTGGTCTCTCAGCTCTGTTTAATTGAGGCTTCTGTTTATTTTTTACAGTCCCATCCAGGATACCAGGTTACATTTACTTTGTCTCCTTAGGTTTTTCTTGGCTGTGAGATTTTCCCAGACTTCCCTTGTTTTTGATGAACTTGACAGTTTTGAGGAGCACTTGTCAAATACTGAAAGTTCTTCAGTTGGGATTTATCTGAAATTTTCCTCATGATTAGAGTGAAGTTATGTGTTTTGGGGAAAAGATACTACAGCGGTGAAGTATTATTTTCATTACATCGTATGATGGGTACGTACTATCAGTATTAGGTATGACTGTTGATGTTAATATTGGTTCCCCGACTGAGGTAATGCTTGTCAGTCTTCTCCATTGTAAAATTACTCTTCATTTCCCCCATTCTATGCCGTACTTTTTGGAAGAAAGCCACTATGTGCAGCCCATATTTAAGGAGTGGGGAGTCATACCCCATTGCTTTGAGAGCAGAATATTTATATAAACTATTTGATATTCTTCTGCAATGAGTTGTCTCTTCTCCAGAATTTATGAATGTAATCACTTATTTACATAAATATGGGTTCAGGTCTTTTCATGGTTTCACACTGTTATGGGTTAAGTTGTGTCTCCTGAAAATCTATATGTTGAAGTCTTAACCTCTAGTACCTCAGAATGTGACTCTAATTGGAGATAGGTCCTTTAAAGAGGTGGTTAACTTAAAATAAGGCATTTGGTGTAGGTTCTAATCCAATCTGACTGATATTCTTATAAGAAGAGGAAATTTGGAGAAACAGAGTGGTACCAGGGATGTGAGGACATAGCAAGAAAGTGGCCATCTACAAGCCAGGGAGAGAGGCCTTAGGAGAAACCAGATCTGCTGACACCTTGATCTTGGACTTCTAGCCTCCAGAACTGGGAGAAAATAAACTTCTGTTGTTTAAGCCACCTAGTCTGTGGTATTTTTTTATGTGATCCAATCAACCTAATACAGATACTTCATTTCATTTATTGCTGAATATCCATTTTATGGGCATACCACAGCTTGTTTATTCATTGGCCTATTGAAAGACATCTTGGTTGCTTCGAGTCTTTAGTGATTATAAACATTTGGTGCTACAAACATTTACATGCAGGTTTTTCTGTGGATATAGAATTTTAAATCAGTTGTGTTTCCTCTGCTTCATCCCTGATAGTTTTCCTTGTTCTTAAATCTGCTTTGTTTGAAATTAATATACTGCTTCCGCTTCTTAAACAGTTAGTATTATCATGAGCTATCTTTATTTTTAACCTAAGTCTTTATATTTAAAGTGGGTTTCTTGCAGACAACATATATTTCAGTTTTGTTTTTATAGCCATTCTGAAAATCTCTGTCATTTCATTGGTATATTTAGATCATTTATATTTAAAATGATTACTTTACTAGCTTTGTCTTTTAACCTTTATACTTGCTTTATAAGTGATCTACTACCTTTACTATATATTTGCCTTTCCAGTGAGGCTTTTTCTTTCTTATGTTTTCTTATTATTAATTAGTGCCTTTTCTTTTTAGCTTAGAGAAATCCTTTAAACTTTCCTTGTAAGGATGGTTTATTGGTGATGAACTCTTTTAGCTTTTGCTTATCTGGAAACCTCATAATCTCTTTCAATTCTGAATGACAACCTTGCTGGGTAGAGAATTCTTCGTTGGAAATTTTTTCCTTTCAGCACCTTGGATATATATATCATGTTACACTTTCTGATCTGGAAAGTTTCTGCTGAAAAATCTGGTGATTGTCTTATGGGGTTTCCCTTGTACATAATAATTATTTTTGTTTTTTTTTTTTTTTTTTTTTTTTGCTGCTTTTATAATTCTCTCTTTACCCCTAACTTTTACCATTTTAATTATAATGTGTCTTGTTGTGTTTCTCTTTAGGTTCATCTTTTGGAACTCTCTGGGCTTTCTGAGCCTGGATGTCTGTTTCCGTCTCCAGATTAGGGAAGTTTTCAGCCATTATTTCCTCAAATAATTTTTCTGTCCCTTTCTCTCTCTCTTGTCCTTCTGGGAAGCTAATAATATGAATGTTATTCTGCTTGATATTGTCCCAGAGTTCCCGTACAGTATCTTCACTTTTTAAAATTCTTTTTACATTTTGTGGCTCTGTCTGGGTAATTTTCATTGCTCTTGTAAGGTCGGATCTTAACAGACGGCACTGCGAAACAGAGGAAAGCTTCAAGTGAGCTTTATTAGGGAGCGCTCCCGGGCGAGGTTCACTGGTCCGAGAGAAAGGGGCCAGAGAAGTCGCATCCAGTACTGGATGAGGGGGATTTTTATTGGGGTAAAAGCAGAAGGTGGCTTGCAAGGGGAGGGGGTGGTTTGCTATACAGGGTAATTCCTTATTTGGTGAGGATACAGCAGGGCCAGGTGTTGGTTGGTCTGTTGTGGGGCGTAAGCCCATTTTCCCTTCCCATCAGCCCCATTGTTTTCTGGGCAGGAAGTTAGAGTTTCTTGTTGATTCCCAGAACAGGTGAGGTCGTTATGTCCCAATGCCTCTCCTACCTCGTACTGGTCGATGTTTTCTCTTACCCTCCAGGCCTCCTTTCACCCGGGCCAATGGACCTTACAGCTCTGTCTTCTAGCTTGCTGATTTGTTCTTTTACTTCATTCAGTCTGCTGTTGAATTCCTAAAGTGTATTTTTCACGTCAGTTATAACTTCTGTTCTATATTTTATTATAGTTTCTATCTCTATGTTGAAGCTCACTGTGTTCATCCATTCTTCACCTGAGTTCAGTGAGCAACTTTATGACCATTACTTTGAACTCTTTATCAAGTAGGTTGCTTATCTCCATTTCATTAAG
Source organism: Aethalodelphis obliquidens (assembly GCF_003676395.1). Classification (NCBI taxonomy): domain Eukaryota; kingdom Metazoa; phylum Chordata; class Mammalia; order Artiodactyla; family Delphinidae; genus Aethalodelphis; species Aethalodelphis obliquidens. Next base: position 25,936,928 of record NW_020837946.1, on the reverse strand, counting down.
ATCTTTTTCTGGGGGGTTGTCTTGTTCTTTAGTTTAGTTTGGGATTTGTCTGTCTCCTCATTTTTCCTAACTCTCTATTTATATGTATTAGGTGAAACAGGCTACCTCTCTCAGTCTTGAGGGAGTGTCCTTATGTAGGGTATTATCTGTGGGGCCTGGAAGTGAAGTCTCTCTTGGCCACCAGAGTCAGGCACTAAAGAGGTGTCCCTTGTATGGGCTGTGCGTACCTGCCAGCTATAGCAGGGCTGCAGCTTCTGTGTAGGGTGGGTGAGGCACAGAGTGCTTGCCTGGCCTAGTTGTGGTGTGGCTGCTACATGGGGTGAATACGGGTTTGGGGCACTCACCCAGCTGGGTTGTGGCATGGGGTGGGCAGAGCACGTGCACTGGTGCTAGCAGGTTAGAGAGAGGGCACCAAAAATGGCACTTGCCAGTTCTGTCATGAGCTAGTTAGGATGAGATTACAAAAATGGCACCCACCAGTGCTTCTATCCCTGGCGAAAGTCCCAGCAGTTTCCTGCTTCTCCAGCAGCAGCTTTAAATCTGTAAGTAGACTTCCTTTTCTTATGTTCTAGGCATTTTCAAACTGTTGCTTTTGTGCTGGATATCAGTGCAAATGGAACAGTTCATGAGCCCTTTAAGAGAGGAGTCTCCATTCCCTACAATGCTATGGTTCTCCTGGACTTAATCCACATTGATTTTCAAAGCTGGATATTTTGGGTGCTTGTCTTCTGGTGCTGGATTCAAGGGTCAGGGTGCCTGATGTGGGGCTCGATTCCTTCACTCCTTGAGGGAAAGCTTTATATTTTCGGTGTATCTCTTGATTGTAGGTCACTGCTCCTGGGGTATCGTCCAGGGTGAGACTGTATCTCTGTTTCTCCTACCTGTCTCCATGTGCCTCTTATCCTTTGTTGTAGACACACCATTCATCTACTTTTCAGAGGAAAATCATTCCATATGTAGCTGTATATTTGTTGTGTCCATGGGAGCAGCTGAGTTCAAACCCAAAATATTTTATTTTATCTACATTTATCTCTTTTCTGAGTTCATGATCTAATGACCTATATCATTTTACTTCCCAGAATGAACAGTAAGAAGTTAGTATATATTTCTATCTTTTTAGCCCCTTCTGTCTATGAAATGATTTCCATGGATTATATCACTTTTCTTAGGTTATCTATTGTTTACCTCCTTTAAATAAACTTATACTACTTATATAATTTTCTGTTTCAGTAATATATTTTATATTCTGTATATGAAATTTGAGGGAATCAGTCTTACACACTTCTATCTCCTTCTTTTCCCAGTTATCATTTCCATCATTTCCAGTTCTAAAATTCTTCTCCCCAAACCTCTTCTCTATAACTCCTACTGTGTTTTAGCCGGCTTGTTTTCTTTTCATTACTTCTCTGATGGATTTGATTTCTTGTGATTCTTTTTACTTCTTTCCTGAGCTCTGAAAGATTATGTTTCATCTCACTCTGTTGTTTCACTATGTTTTTTTCTGAGTTTTTGTAATTCTTCTTTGAGCTCTTTGATTACTCTACTTGGTTATATTGGATTTATGGCAATATGCTTGGCCTACATTTTTATCTGCTTGGTGGCAATATTTTTTCTAGTTATTGTTTTTGGTCTGCCTTTTGCTTTTTCTGTTCCTTCCTTCTTAAAAAGTATTTTTAAATGATTTTGTCTGTGCTGTATCCTTTTAAAATTATTATAATTCACTTTTTAATCACATTTGAGTCAGCTATTTGCACTAAGCCTATGTGGGAATGTGTGGGGGCAATAGTATAAGTGGCAGAGATTAATTTGTATATGAGTTGTTTAGGCTTTATTTGCCCTCCTGTTCCCATATAATCTATTGTCTTTTCAGTTGCCCAAAATGACTGGAATTAAGACTCTCCTTAGACTCACCTGCAGAATATTTTCTGTAAAGATGGCATGCCTGTGTCATCTCATTCTGTAGTACCAAATCTAATCTTGGGAAAGTCCAGTTCCCAGTCCATTTGTTTTGTTCCTATTGCTCTAAATAATGTACATCAGTCAGTATCTCAGCAGGCTGGGTAGAGGAGAATGAACTATCAAAGGGAACTGAGATGGCCAGTCACAGCAAAGTAGAAGGAAACCCTGGAGGATCTGTCGTCACAGAACTCAAGGAAGAAAGTATTTTAAAAAGGAGAGAGAGGCCAATTATGTGAAATGCTCTTAGGAAGTCCTGTAAAATGAAGAATTAAAACTTTCTTTGAGTCACAAAGATTATTTGCATTATTAAAATGTGTTTTCATTGGTGGTATAATAGAAGCCATACTGAAATGGGTGAAGAGTCAATAGAGAGTAGAGATACTAAAGACGGAGAGCTCTTTACAAGAGTTAGGGGAGAAAAGAGACAGAAGAATAGGTTAGGAGAATGTAGGGTCCAGGGACACTTTATCTTTCTTAATTTTTAAGAGAATGATTAAAGCATGTTTAAATAGTAGAGGGTAGGGTCTAAGAGAGAGATAGCAGAGAGGCCAGGGAAGATAACCTCTAGCCATGGAGTTATAAGAAGGTGGCAGGTAAGGCCCTTTTTAGGAGGAGGGATATTTCCTCCATTTTCAAAGTAGAAAAAGAGGTGAATCCAGGTGTCTATGTGAGTAGGTCTGTGTATTTGGTGATGAGAGCTGTGAAAACTTCCTTATCATGTTTCTAATTTATTAGCAAAATCAGAGAGAGTGTCATCCATTGAAATTCCAGAGGATAGGGAAGGATCAAAATTTAAGAAGAAAGCAGAAGACTTGAAATGATTATTGTGGTGAGTAGGAAAGCTAGTCAGGCAGTCCTAAGGGCCTTGCTGGGTTGGGAAACCATAAGTGTGCCCCACTGTGTTATTTTTCTCCAGCAATTTGGAACCATCTAAAAAAGAAAGATTAAAGGTAATGACCCTGGCATCTCAAGTCTGGCCGAAAGAGTTTCTGTGTTGTCTCTCTCCAACGTACTTTAATACTAGACCAAAGAGAAGCTAGTTTGACCTCTGTAGAACAAACTCCCTTTGTTGCTTAACTGAGGAAAATCATGTGGTAGATTCGCCATGTAAGGTATTTCTATTCTCTTAAATAACAGCTCCCCTTGGAACAGTGATTGGTAAGGCCAACAGGTGGATTCCAAAGTAAGAAATCAAAATCTGCCTTTCATTGATTTTTCAGTCATTTGTCTCAATTCTCTACTTCAAGTTCAATTTGGAGTGCTTCTTACATACTAACATTGTGTCTAGCTGCATGATAGTCACGATAGACAAAGAAGCATGAAGCATAGACTGCTCTTCAAGGAATTCATGATGTTCTGAGAGTTTACTTTTAAGAGACTATTTCTTAACGTTCACATCAAAACTTTGAAAATGTGTTAACTCTTCAAATATTAAATTTACATGCATAAATCTAAAACTAAATTATTTCTAGAGCAATACATTTTAAAATATACTGTTTCTGTAACACATTTGACTTAGAAATTTCTGGCTTTGCTAGTATTCTGGTAACATTTCTCCTTTAAAAGAGTAACAAACTACATTTATAGAGTTGAAGACATTATTATATGGATATATTTTTTAAAATTAGAGACAGTTCAAATTTTCCCAAATTCTATTTTTTTAATCTATATCAGAATTTGAACTGCTTAATTTTCCCTTACTTCTCATACAATGCTGAGGAATGTCACAAATGTTAAAAAGAATTTAAAATAATGTTCTCATGAGGTGATGGATTGTAAGCCACACTTGAGTGTGTTGAAGAGTGAGCAGGAAGAGGTGGAAGAAAAGGTAGCAGACAATGATTTCCAGGGGGAAGAAAGTTAACTCCTTTATTGAATCTTAAGTACTGGTGTGCATGAAAAATTTTACTGTGTATATCTAAGCCCAAAATACAGAAAGTGAAATGAAACCTGTCATTTTTAGATGCTTTAGGTCACCTATTCAGAATTACTCAAAAAGAGAGATGCTATAAATCTTTTTGTGCAAGAATTGCTTTTGTAAAAAGCACGTGTGGGTAGCTTTCATTTAAGACTAAAATATTTTGACAGAACAAAACTTCAACTAGAACCACTGTGAGTGATTTAAATACATACATTGAGATATAAAATGGCACTAATCACATATTTCAGCTGTCAAAATCCCTGGCAGAGTAGATTAGTGAAAAAAAGAAGTTATAAAAGAGCAAGAGAAAAAAATCTAAAAGGGAAAAATAGATGGTTATAAATGCAACAGATTTCCTCTGAACATTCAAATGTTTTCACTAAACAAGTCAAGAAAGGATAATTTAAAATCTCTACAAGAGGACTTAGAAAGTCAAAATAGATGTGAAAAAGATCATACACGTGACAGCTAAAAGAGTGGGGAGAAATCCCTAATAATTTTTATCTAAGGTCTTTTAATCTCGTTGAATTTGAATGAGATTCTAACTTGGAGATGTTAAGAAATCTAAGATCAGACTGGTTTCTCCTATTGATATTCAGCTGGAAGTGTAAGTCATACATAATTTAAATAAAGAATAATAAATCCATTTGAAAGGGCTAGATCAAACTCATAGAGATATGTATTATTCTCCCAGAACTTTACAGACTCCAAAGGCAAGAGGAAGACCCCAGAAGTCATGCAGTTCATTTTCCTGTTCTAAGAGAGCTCCAGAAAGACAACTTTGTTTCTTCTTACTAAATTTGCAGAGAGGCAGTTGGTATACTGCTCGTCCAAATTCCCCCATTAAATTTTGGTTCAATGATTTATTCTCCATTGTCTTCAACATCTTATTTATTCAACAATTAGCAAAAACCTAGCATACGCATCAAGGCCTGTAAGAACCTTGCCTATGGGGAGGAAAAGAAGAAAAAGTGCAATCCGTATGTAAAGACCTATCTGCTGCCTGACAGATCCTCCCAGGGAAAACGCAAGACTGGAGTCTAAAAGAACACGGTGGAGCCGACCTTTCAGGAGACCTTGAAGTACCAGGTGGAGCCTACCCAGCTGGCGACCCGGCAGCTGCGGGTGTCTGTGTGGCACCTGGGCACGCTCGCCCGGAGGGTGATTCTTGGAGAAGTGATCATCCCTCTGGCCACGTGGGACTTTGATGACCGCACGACCCAGTCTGCCCATTGGTATCCGCTCCAGGCCAAGGCAGAGAAAGACGAAGACTGTGTTCCCACGAATAACGGAGAACTTGTAGTCCGGGCCAAACTGGTCCTCCCTGCAGGGCCCAGAAAGCTCCAGGAGGCTCAAGAAGGGACGGGAGATCAGCCATCACATAACGGTCAGCTCTGTTTGGTAGTGCTGGGAGCCAAGAATTTACCTGTGCCCTCAGATGGTACCTTAAACTCATTTGTTAAGGGCTGTCTCACTCTGCCAGACCAGCAGAGGTTGAGACTGAAGTCCTCTGTCCTGAAGAAGCAAGCCTGTCCCCAGTGGAAGCACTCCTTCGTTTTCAAAGGGGTCACCCCTTCTCAGCTGAGGCAATCCACCCTAGAATTAACCGTTTGGGACCAGGCCACCTTCGGTGTGAACGACCGCTTGCTGGGAGGCTCCAGCCTTGGTTCCAAGGAAGAGCCAGCGGGCGGCGCAGACTCATGCTCACAATCAAAACTCCAATGGCAGAAAGTGCTTTCCAGCCCCAACCTGTGGACAGACATGACCCTCACCCTGCACTGACCGGAGGCTCCGGGCGCAGTGGGTTTTCAGGTGCCGGGGCCTGATGGTCGGCTGCGGGGCTGGGCGTGCGGGCACGGGGGTGGAGGGTGGCGAAGGGCCCTGGGGGGTGTGAGCTTTCCCCGTCTACAGCCGTCCTGCTGCTGAGATGTTCTTCCACATTCCTCTATGAGTATTTAGACGGAACCATTATCGATGCTACGTTAGTCAGGTCTCAGGTTGGTTATCTGTGCTTTGAGAGATGTGGAAAATGACCCGATTTCAATAAATGTTCAACAGTTAGAAAAAAAAAAAAGTCAGATACTGTAGTAATCCCTGAAGTAACAAAGGTAAATAAGAGGAGCTCTTTCCTTGGGAAACTGACTGCTAAGTGGAATGAACTGGGTGCCCTGGAGGTATGGGGAAGGGACTATAAACCAGATGGAGGGGCCTAAGCAGTGTATTTGAACTTAGTCTTGAAGGTGCAGTATAAATTAGCTAGGAGAAAAGAACACATGCAAAGATAGGAGAGTGTGAAGAGTGTGATGGCTTCCAGAAGCTCCATATACAGTGGGTAAAGGCTACTGCAGGTAGGAGGTGAGGCTAGAGTAACACTTTCCAAAATATCTTTTGAGGAATATTAATGCTGCTAGAAACACTGAAAAAAATTCTTTCCAGACTTAGTAGATAGACTCTGATGGGAGTTCCCAATAGAAATTGTGGGTTCCGGAGGCTGTAGGAAGGTTTGGTTGGGAGGGCAGGCAAGGTAGGGAGTACTGGAGGCAGAAAGCTTGGAGAAGTATTGGGATAAAAGTCCAGGAAAGGAAGAAAAAACACAGAGGAGCTTACATCTGGAGCAGTGGCTCAGGAACACGAGGCTGAGGGTGACGTCCGGAGCTTTAGTTTCTATCACTACTAGATAGAGGCACCATGGAGATATTATCCAAGAGTATATGATGCTTCAAGTCTGTGCTCCAGTCAGGCTTTGTCCACTGAGACTTTCTTGCAAAATATTCAGTGTTTTGCCTCCTCAAGTGATGTGGTTACCTACCCACATGCCTGACTTCCTTTATACCTTCTTTCTGAATTGGATGTCTATAGGTAGGTCACAAACTATAGAAAGTTTCCTCAAGGACAGGTTGGAGTTTCAAGGACTCTTGTTTAGCTCTGTCAGCTCTTTACTCTCCTAATTTCTCTAGCACACCCTGTTCATAATCCAGTTCTTTATTCTCCTGCCAGCCCCTTGAGAATCGTGTAATTCTCAGGCTCACTTCAATTCAGGATGAGCGATGACAACTTTGCTTTCCCTTTTGACAACTCTTTGAAACTACAGTTTCATGCTGTGGTCGTATCCTTGATGGCATCTAGATATAGTCTTTTAGGTTGAATGCTCTGGTAGGATGACCAGTTTGTCCTTGTTTGTCTGTGGCTGAGGGGTTTCTGGGATGCAGGACTTTCTTTGCTAAAACCGGGAAAATCCTGGACAAATGAGGAGAGTTGGTCAGGCTAAGTCACTCTGTCTGTCTTACTCACCACTATCTCCCAGCGTAGTACCTGCCACATGATAGACCTTAAGTATTTCAAATAGATACTAGCTTAATTAACTGAACACTTAGATTTACCAGGTATTTGTATGCATTATATCATTTTATCTGTTTTAAAATAGCTCTTTATTGGAGTATAATTGCTTCACAATACTGTGCTATAATTGCTACACAACACTGGTATAATACAATACCAGTGTGAATCAGCCATATGCATACATATATCCCCATATCCCCTCCCTCTTGCGTCTCCCTCCCACCCTCCCCATCCCACCCCTCTAGGTGGTCACAAAGCACCGAGCTGATCTCCCTGTGCTATGCTGCTCCTTCCCACTAGCTAACTATTTTACATTCGGTAGTGTATATATGTTGATGCTATCATAAACAAGACAAAAAGACAACCCTCAGAATGGGAGAAAATATTTGCAAATGAAACAACAGACAAAGGATTAATCTCCAAAATATCATTTTATCTTGATGGAGGAGAATCTCTATTTATTTTACATATGAGAAACTTGAAACTCAGGAGGTTATCATCTGCCCAAGGCAACAGAGTTAGTAGGTGGCAGAGTTATGTTTTGAACCCATATCTGTGTGATTTTTAAACTTGTGTTATTTCCAGAATGCAGAGGCGCCTGTGTAACAGCCCACCATCCACCTGCTTAAGGCTTTGCGTTAGTGCTGAGCTTTGGGAGCTGTCAGAAACAGGCTCCCAGGGAATGAGAAATGTTAATGGAGTGCAGCACTTTGTAAACTCCCAATAATAGCTACTACCCTTTTCTCTCCAGGTCCCTTTTCCCCAGGGCAGCTTGTGAGAAAGAGAAAATTCCAAACTATCAGCATGAGTTAGAAGCCAGACATTTGTAGTTACCTTTATCTTTGTGCACATATCATTAAACGAATTGCTTTAATAACCCTAAGCCTTCATGTACTCTTTGAATAAACAGCTTTTATAACTGAAGTCAAGATGCTATAAGGATAAAAGGAAATATTTCTCCTCTGTGTTTACTTACAGGTATCTTCACCATGGAATTTGCACCTTATGTATTTTCTACTGACCATCTCATGACAATAGTTGGCATATGATACCTTCTATTCTGGAACACAGTAACTCGCCAATCACTCTAATTTCTCTTTGTAGTTTAGATTTATAATGCACTGTTGAACGTTCTTAATAGAATATTATTGTCAGATTATTTATTATGGCAGCTATTATTTTAGTATAAAAAACAAATGTACTCATAATTGTAAACGGTATTGTGATTAATGAATGCGTCATTCTTGCACCGCAGTAACATATTTGCTCTTTGTTAATCAAATTTAAAAGGAAATGGAAGAAGGAGTTATGATATGACACCTACTAAAGATGAAACTGATAATGGAGCTCCAGGTCAGTGCTTCTCTTTCCTGTATACGAGCAGTTTCCTTGATATGAATTATTTGTGTAGTCGGGGATCACAGTGAACTGAAATGTACACAGGGTCACACATTCATCATTAATTAAATAATCCAGTGTGAAAAGTTCCCTTTTTTAAAAATGAGCAATGAAAATGAAAATAACTGAGCCATGAACACACAGTCAATGGTTTCCCTAATATGTATGTTTTAAAACTCTTCCAAATTGTCAGTTTTGCTTCCCCAGGGTGTGAAGTGTAGGCAACTCTGCAATTTGTAGATTAGTTGGTTTAGCAGACTAAATTTTTTAAAAAATGTGTCTATACCATAGCTAGAATATTCACTAATAAAAATGAGAGCCTAATGTGGAAAGTAATAATTGATTATCAAAATGCTTTAAGCAATATTTCCATGAGTAATTTAAAGGCCAATAATTTGTAATGTCAAGTCAAAACAAAAATACCTTTGTTGCTAGAAATTGGGCTGTTTCACAGTTTTCATTTTTGAAGGAAGTGAAAATATTCTTATTTATACCACCAAGTACAAGAAGCTTTGGGCAACTAGTGTGAACACTATGAGTAATAAACCTGGTGTATGATAATCTGAAGACCAATATGGTGGTCATTGCTTTAAAGAGATTCAAACCACTCATTTGGCATACTTATTATGTCTTATTCTCTCTCTGTCTCACTATACCTCTTTTACTTAAAAATTTCTTTTATTTATTTAGTTCTGTTGGGGCTCAAGGCAGGCCACCCACAAATATGCCACAGTGGCATATTGATTATTTTGAATTAAAGTTACTTAAGAAACGGCCAATGCAAGAGGGACACTCTGACACTTCTTTCTATCTCCCTGAAAGCAGGAAATAAATCTCTTATGTGAAAGGAGGTAGAAGGACACCTTTAATGCCAGAGATAGGGAATTCAGGCCCAGAAGACTGTATAAAGAAATCTTATTACTTTAATTTACCACCCAAGCCCAAATTCTGTTTAGATTCTTCACTAATTGAGCATCCAAATCCTAAATTTCTTTGTCCTGTCAATTTCTCATATGTTTATTGTTATTTTATCTAAAAAGTACAAAAGCTGCCTGCTTTGGACACTTCTTAGGTCTCATTCCTTTGAGACCTCCCTGTGAATTAAAATTTGTTTCTTTTTCTCCTGTTAATCCCTTTTGTATCAGTTTTATTATTAGTCTAGCCACAAGAACTCAAGACAGGTAGAGGCAGAAATTTCCCCCTCCCCATCAGTTCCTAATTTTCCATCTAATATTTAAGTAACTTGAGTGACAAAAGAAATTTTATCTGACGTCATATTTCTCATAAAGTCCAGCATAATAACTCACATCTCTTTGTCACTTATAAATTTGTATTGATTGCTTGATCTATAATTTTGGAATAACTGTGTTAAGAACATAGAAAGATTGCTATCGAGACAAGCAAAATAAATTGATGTGACATATCTCAAAGTTAAGGGATTAATCAATTATACTTCAAATTTGATAGAAGGAATAATATCCCACTAATTACCAGAATTTAATGATCCATCCTTGCCATCAATTTATTGCTGCTGCCATGAGCTAGGACAGGGCCTGATTGCGGAATTGGATGTGGTTGGCTAAACACAGGCTTCTTACTGATGCCCAGTGAGGTTCAGCATTTTGCCATATTTGACAAGCATTATTTCTATTTAAAAGTCCTATTTAAGTTGTTTTCACAATATTATGATCATTTCAGGAACCTCAGTGCTTTAGAAGAGTTTCTATAACTTTGTTTTTCGATGGGGCCTACCTTAGGTTATTTTCAAAATGTAAACAGATAAATATCAATTAAGTGACATCTGGCACCAGTTTGGGAGTCAGATGACAAATGACTGCTGGGAGGGAGGAGTTAAAAAGAGTAAGCCAAGAAAGGACCGTACTGCTCCCTGTGAAAGTGGGCTTTCTGAATGACCATAATCACGTGAAAGGTATAAGGAAAGTGTAGAAGTTTCTCTTTTCTTCTATGTGCAGGAAAGAATATAGACGTTCTGCATGCAAGCAGTTTACAAAAGTAAACCAATTTTTTTCCCTAACTAATGTGGACACTGTGTCTGTGGCTGTGACAGAAGTTAAGAGACCCCTGCACATTCAAACGCTGAAGATGGTTGAGCGTAAACTTCTGGAGAGGTTTTTAAGCACAAGTTGTGTAATGTGTGTTAAAAAAAAGAAATGTCTGAGGTCTTTTTAAATTTTTTCCCTTTAAAGTAATTACTAAGAAATACATCCTAGGTCTTTATTTGGGAAAGAAATCTTTCTCTAAAGGAATTATGTTTCATTGCCTAATATCCCTTATATTTACTTGCTTTAATAAAGAGTTATGTTTCAGTACCAAAAGATATATTCCAATCTCTTTTCTTAAATATAAATGGCTAAACTGCCTTTTTAAAAAGCACAGATATGGCATGGTGAGAAAAAATTGTGGGTCCAATGTCTTTGAGTGGTAAATAGCCTAATTTTAAAAGTTGACTCTCCTAAACTAAAAGCACAGCATAGAAGCATGTTGTATGCCTGAATAGAATTACTAATAATGAATTAGGCCAACCATTGATTTGGGAACAGAAGGGACAATATGGATTTTATTTACTAAGCCTCAGAATCTTTAGAGGCAAACCTCACATCACTGAGCAATGCTGAACCTATCAATTCCTGGCCATGTGTTCACCTAGCAACACATACTTTATCACTGAAAAAAATCTGCAAAGAGGTTAATTAAAAAATTTTCTCTCTCTCTACCACACAACTAAAGGAATACTCTAAAAATTCTCTGGCAGAAGCACAAAGTTTTAGGTAAAATTCTAATAGTGTAAATATTAATATTAAGTTCATTAAGGAAGGTGACTGGTTGCATTGCCAGTTCTTAAAAAACAGCTGAAATATAATTTACCTACCATACAATTCACCCATTTAAAGTGTACAATTCAATTATATTTAGTAAATTATATTTAGTAAGTTCACAGAGTTGTGCAACCGTTACCACAATCAATATGAGAAAATTTTAATGACCCCAAAAAGAAACCCCATAACATTTAGCAGTCCCTTTCCATTTCTTTCCAACAGCCTCAGCTATAGGCAGCCACTCACCTTCTCTGTCTATGGACAAATTGTGGTCTTTTGTGAGTAGCTTTCTTCATTAGCATAATGTTTTCAAGGTTCATTCATGTTATAGCATGTATCAGCATTTCATTCCTTTCTTATTACCAAATAATATTCCATTATATGAATATATGGATCACATTTTATTTATAAATTTACCAGTGATGGACATTTGGGTTGTGTCTACTTTTTTGGTTATTATGACTAATGCTATGAACATTTGTGTATGTGTTTTTGAGTGGAGGTATGTTCTGTTGGGCTGTACCCCACAGGCCTGCAAGCCTGGTAGTTGCCCAGTCCTGAGACTGAAAAAAGATCCCAGAGGCAGGGACAGAGACATCAACAGTTTATTGGACAGGGGATTTTATATGTATGAACCAAATGTCCTGGAATGACACCCTGCCGTGGATGGCAGAGGGCAGCAGAACATGACAGCAATCTCCACTACCTGGGGGAGAAGGAGGCTACCATTTACAGGGGGAATTGATGTCAGGGTGGCTCATCAGTTACCAAGGAAACCAGCAGCTGGGGCAGGGGGCAAGCACATGGGCAGTTACTAATTAAGCTCTATATAAGAGGATTGGATCGTCCTGTGAGTGAAACAGGGCCTGGTCAAGCAGAGGATGTACAGAGAGCCAGAGAACAGCCATCCTGAATGGCCTAACCGTACATGTGGCAACTAAGGAATGTCGCTCACTACCCAGTTCTACAAGAATTAAGTCACTAGCCACTGCAGGCATTGACCTACAACACACCCTGAAAGGAATTCAGTGGGAGATCAGAAATAAGGCACTCTGCTCTGGGAAAACTGTCACAACAGAACCTCAGATAGTTAGATATTTTCAGGAGAAAATTTAATGAACTTGGATTCTTGCATCTTCCCATACTTAGAAAAGCACCAAAACCATTAACTGATATCTGTTCCTTGGCACTTCAACTGAGATGTGTGCTTGATTTCACATACCCCCTTGGCCAAAATCACATATATACTGGCCTCTCCCCACCACTCCCCTCTTTAGAGCAGTTTCTCAGAACGATCAGAGAGGCTGTCTCCTGGGCTACAGTCCTCAGGAAGTCACCAAATAAAACTGAAACTCATGGCTCTCACATTGTATGCTTTTATTTCAGTTGACATATGCTTTCTTTTGTGGGGGAGGAGTACATAACTAGGAGTGGAGTTGCTAGATCATATGGTAGCTGCATGTTTAATCTTTTGAGGAACCATCAGACTGTTTTCCAAAGTGACTACACCATATTGCATTTCCATCAGCCTTCTATGTGGGTTCCAACTCTGGATACTGATATGTCCCTCCAGGACTTGCTGTGGGTGTTGATGTTTGTTTATTTGTATTTTTAGTTGCTTGGCTGGATATTTCAGTGAAATCTGTTTCCTCACAGCATGCTGCCTCAGAGGATGCAGCCTCCGGCCACACACAGTTACCCTGGGATGACAATGGCTTTAGCTGATCTCTCTCTGTTTTTCTGATCTTTGTTAAACTGTCTGCCTCTGATGGTATCACATCTAGCTGCCAGCCTCCTCTAATTACTGGTTGATTGTTCTACTGTTTTCAGCAATGTCCTGGGGTGTAAACCGCTCCACAGACCAGTCCAATTAAAGTCCATTCTCTGCAGGGGTAGTTTTTGAAGCTTGCCTTTCAGGTTTGTTCTGACCCCAGAAGGGATCCTCCTAGTTGTTTCTTTCCCTGGTGCTCTTTGTTAAACTCTACCTGGTCTATGGTTTAGCTTGTTGCTTTCATGGCGCTCTGGGCCTCCTTTTAATTGCTTACCACAAAAACCTCAGCACCACTGCTCCAGAGCTGGTGGCAAGGACAGTAACCCACTTCTCAAGAGATGATATTCCTTCTTTACAAGTGGGCCGCTGTGTGGGGCATTAGCTTCTGGTCTTGGCTAGCGTCTTCAGGTGTAGAAACTCTGCCCTATCTACAAGGGAGTAGAAGCAAGCCAATCGGGAACCAGTATTCTTGATCTGATGCACCTGGAAGACGGCTTCCACCGTTGAGTGAGAGCTGGGTGGAAGAAGGGCGCGCAAGACCGCTCAGTGACTCTTGCCTGGAGTATGGCTTCTGCAACACGGAGCTGGAGCATGAGACATACTGGCATCCTGCCCTGCCACGGGAGATGGCATGACCCTGGCGGAAGAGATTCCTGTGTTCTCGGCTGAACCTGCCGTAGTGGAGCTACGGTCACGGTGAGCTGCGGGAAGGGAAGGTAAAGGCTCAAAATGCCGCAGACTCTCTCTTTCCTTACCAAGACTGCATAGATTTTCTTAAGGGTTTCTCCATTTGCTGTATGTCTTTAGGGCAATATCCAGAGACCTAAAGTTTTCTTCTTTCACTAATTTTCACCAGTTATGGCTGTTTCACCAGAGATAGGGTCAACAGAGCTCCTCATGTGCCGTTCCCGAAACGTCTCTATCCATGCTCTCTTGAGAAGAATGTGCAATCCGTATAAATCTCAATTTGGTTAAGATAAAAAGAAAATTCTAAAAACTGCAAAAGAACAAGGGGAATCACCTACAAAGGGCCCCAAATCAGTTTTAAGTCACACTTTTTACAACAGAAAACTGGTTGCAAGGAGATCATGGAATATTATTGCAGTACTGAAGGAAAAGAAAAAAAATAAACCAGCTATTTTTTCTCTCACAGTGTCTGTAGGGCAGGAGTACAGGCTCAGCTTAGCTGGAGTTTCTGCTCAGGGTCTCAGTCTATCTCGGTTCTAACCAAGCTGTAGGCTCATCAGGGCTTCGGCTGAGGGAAGTTCTGCTTCTCAGCTCCCTCTGGTTTTTGACAATGCATCTCCTTGCAGCTGTGGAACTGAGGTCCCCGTTGTATTGCTCACTGTTATCTGGGGGGTCGGCTGCTCTCAGCTAGTAGAGGCCCCCCCAGTTCCTTACTATGTGAGCTTCCTCACGGGCCGTCTCACAACGTGGCAGCCTTACTTCAAGGCCAGCAGGAGAAGTTCTCTCTCCAATCTTCTAAGCCAGAGTCTTATATAACATATTCATAGGAGTGACATTGCATCACCTTTGCTATATAAAGCAGCTTCATCAAAGGCTTGACATCTTATCACTTTTGCCATAATATATCATTTAGAAGCACTAGAAGGTTCCATCTGCACTCAAGAGCAGGCAATTATACGAGGGCATGACTCATTGGGATCACCTCAGAAGGTGACCTCCAAATTTCTATACTAGCAACATTTCAAAAGAATATTTAATACATGTCAGCATACAGGGTTTTATTTAATTTCAGGATAGTCAGTGGCGGGTTACTAGTTGAACAATCAGTTCACAGAGAAGAGCTGGCTGAACATCTTCCTTCCAGACCTCCTTGATGCAGAATTTCTTTCCAGGGCAGTGCCCCAAACTTCATGTATTGCTCTGGAGGCTCTGAAGGGAATCACAACATCAGATTACAATATACATTATTTATTTTCCATTTCTACTTTACATTCTGTGGCTTCAGCCTCCAAGCAACGGGGTACATACATCCTTGGAAACTGTTCTAAACTTAATCTTAGGACTTCCCTCGCGATGCAGTGGTTAAGAATCTGCCTGGCAATGCAGGGGACACGGGTTCAAGCCCTGCCAGGAAGATCCCACATGCCACAGAGCAACTGAGCCCGTGTGCCACAGCTACTAAGCCTGCGCTCTAGAGCCCATGTGCTAAAACTACTAAAGCATGTGCACCTACAGCCCATGCTCTGCAACAAAGAGTGGCCCCTGCTCGCCGCAACTAGAGAAAGCCTACACACAGCAACGAAGGTCCAATGCAGCAAAAAATAAATAAGTAAATAAATAAATTTATTAATAAATAAACAATCTTAAAAGTGGGAACTTTGGGAGAGAAACATTGTGAAGAAGCAGGACTAGATTAGCCAAGGGGAAGATTTTAGGAGACAAATGTATACATGAGATAAGAACAGGAACAGCAAGGGAACAAAAGGGCAGACTTTGTAATCTTTATAGTTCAGTAGCAAATCAAAAAAGAAAATCAGCTCAGTTGTTGACTCACACCTGTTTTTAAATCAGGTAAATCAGTTAATGAAATGTTAAAAAATGTCTAGAAGGTGTGAGGAGAATTCAAGGCTAAGACATTAGTCAAGATTACCCGATGAATTTCATCCTATAGTCAGCAGTGAATCCAACGAAAAACTACTAAGGCAGCCAGTGACACAAAAGGGCTATTTCTCTATACAAATTTTTGGTTTTTTGGTTTTTTTTCATTGTTCTGTCTGTCTTTCCACATGGTTCTAGTACTTGGTGGACTGCAGGTATATGTCAGCCCAGAGGCTGTTGTTGGCTTTGATTTCCAGAAGCTGAGTAATAGTCTTCCTAAGTAAGCAGAAGTTACCAATAAAATTGACTCTAATGGGTGCTTGGGGTGTCATTATTACACAGCTGCAGGCAATAAGCCAAGAGAGGAACAGATGATGTACATCTTGAGATCAAGATAAGAGGTGGTGCTTGGAGCTATAGTTTAGTAGAAATTGCAGTGTATTTATAATACTTACTGTATTGAATATTTGTGGTGCATCAGCTGAACTGATGCATCAGTGTAAAGAGAGCCATCGATCTGATGCTCAAAAACACGTTGGGCAGAGGCTGACAACTCCTAAGTATAGAGTCTTCTAATATGTCTATGCCAGTCACTGATGTGGGAGAACCTTGTAAGTCAGAAAATCTGCTCATTACCTTTCATCTGCTTAATCTGTTCACTGAATTTTTTTTTTTTTTGCGGTACGTGGGCCTCTCACTGTTGTGCCTCTCCCGTTGCGGAGCACAGGCTCCGGACGCGCAGGCTCAGCGGCCGTGGCTCACGGGGCCAGCTGCTCCGCGGCATGTGGGATCTTCCCGGACCGGGGCACGAACCCGTGTCCCCTGCATCGGCAGGCGGACTCTCAACCACTGCGTCACCAGGGAAGCCCCTGAATTTTTATTTTAAATTATTATTATTATTTGATTTTAGGATGAATTTTCAGAACCTTATGTGACCTGCAAGACTTCCCATTATTTTTTCTTTAGTCTCTTTTCAGCCCTTGCTTCCAGTGCTCCAGCCTTCCTGGATATTGTTTTCCTTCAAAGTATCTGACTCATTCTGGCTTCGGTTTTTGCATACATGCTGTTCCTTCTGCTATCAGTACTTTCTTTCCCTCTCCTTTATTGACCCTACTTATTGTTCATCTTTCAGGTTAAACGTCCCTTCCTTGAGGGGGCTTTTCCCCATCCTTGCAGTAAAATTAGTCTCCCTGATGTATGCTCTTAGAACTCCTTATACCTCCTGTGGTCCATAACGCTTGTAATGCTGCTCAGAATGTATTCATTCTCTAGCTTCCCTGCTAGACTGAGAGCTCCCTGAGGGCATGTCGCTGCTGTGTCTTCAGCTGCTAGTAGTGTTGGGCACCCAGCAGGCTGCTTTGTATCTACTGCTCTGGTCAAGTGATGAAAAGAAGGATTTGGGGCCAGAAACAGCCAGCCACGAGTTGAATGCAGACTGCCCCCATAGACAGGCTACTTAATCTCGCTAACCTTATGTTCCTTCCCTGTGAAAAAGAATATCTTCCTTGCATAGTTTTCTGACAATTAAATTAAATGAACTCATGCATATCAATCTGTAGGAACAGCATAAAAACTGTGGTTGATGAAGCACAGATAACTTGGTTGTGTCCTTTCCATGACATGCACCTCGTTATCTTTTTTGTTTTTATTTCTTGGTGAAAAATGTACATATCCCAGAGTAAGGAGAAACATTTCACAATACACGTAACTAACTTAATGCATTTTTGATACTTGTGGCTAGTGTCTGAGGTGCTTTTTTTTCTCTGGGTCATCAGCCTTTGTGTTGGGTAATTGCGGGTCGTAAGACCTACAGCTACTTCCTCCTACAGTCACGTGTGGACAGTCCTGCCCTGTGGTAGGCACCTCATCAACGTGGGTGTCTTGTGTTATCCTTGTGCCATAGAAAGTTTCCTTCTCTGTTGATTTATTCTCTTTCAGGAGATTCACAGTGTTAGGAATACAGTAAAATGAAGAGTGTCTAGCATGTTGCAGGAACTGCAGAAACTCAATAGTAAAACAGGATCACCACGTGGATTCACCGAGACACTCTTTTTAATTGGCCTACTATTTTTATGTAGGTAATGTTCCTTTTAACAACCGCAAGAGCCAAGATTTACATAGCCAGGAACCATACTAAACACTTTCCATGTTTTAATCTTTGTCACAATATTTTTGGATAAAGGCTCTTAATATCCTTACATTAGGAACAAGGTACAAAGAGGTAAAAACGACTTGCTTAAGGTAAATTATACCATTATATGGTACAGTGGAGCTGGCATTCAATCCCTTACTACTTTGCTACTTAGCATGACATTTCTTGTCTCATACTCAGGAAGTATATTTCTCAGGTTTTAGAGGGACTCATAGCCACCTGGAAGCATTAATAAAAGAATACATTTCCCTGGATCTAATACCAAAGATTCTGATTTAGTAACCTGGGTTAGGGCTTAGAAATGTGTTTGTTTGTTTTTTTAATGTATATTTATTTATTTTCTTATTAGTCATCCATTTTATACACATCAGTGTATACATGTCAATCCCAATCTCCCAATTCATCATACCACCACCACCCCCCACCACCACTTTCCCCCCTTGGTGTCCGAACACTTGTTCGCTACATCTGTGTCTCAATTTCTGCTCTGCAAACCAGTTCATCTGTACCATTATCTAGGTTCCACATATATGCATTAATATACGATATTTGTTTTTCTCTTTCTGACTTACTTCACTCTGTGTGACATGCTCTAGGTCCATCCACGTCTCTACAAATGACCCAATTTCGTTCCTTTTTATGGCTGAGTAACATTCCATTGTATATAAATACCACATCTTCTTTGTGCATTCATCTGTCAATGGGCATTTAGGTTTCTCCCATGTCCTGGCTATTGTAAATAATGCTGCAGTGAACACTGGGGTGTATGTGTCTTTTTGAATTATGGTTTTCTCTGGGTATATGCCCAGTAGTGGGATTGCTGGGTCATATGCTAGCTCTATTTTTAGTTCTTTAAGGAACCTCCATATTATTCTCCATAGTGGCTGTATCAATTTACATTCCCACCAACAGTGCAAGAGGGTTCCCTGTTCTCCAAACCCTCTCCAGCATTTGTTGTTTGTAGATTTTCTGATGATGCCCATTCTAACTGGTGAGGTGATACCTCATTGTAGTTTTGATTTTCATTTCTCTAATAATTAGTGACGTTGGGCAGCTTTTCATGTGCTTCTTGACCATCTGTATGTCTTCTTTGGAGAAATGTCTATTTAGGTCTTCTGCCCATTTTTGGATTGGGTTGTTTGTTTTTTTAATATTGAGCCTCATGAGCTGTTTCTATATTTTGGAGATTACTCCTTTGTCTTTTGATTCGTTTGCACATATTTTCTCCCATTCTGAGGGTTGTCTTTTCATCTTGTTTATGGTTTCCTTTGCTGTGCAACAGCTTTTAAGTTTCATTAGGTCCCATTTGTTTATTTTTGTTTTTATTTCCATTACGCTAGGAGGTGGGTCAAAAAAGATCTTGCTATGATTTATGTCATAGAGTTTTCTGCCTATGTTTTTCTCTTAGAGTTTTATAGTGTTCGGTCTTACATTTGGGTCTTTAATCCATTTTGAGTTTATTTTTGTGTATGGTATTAGGGAGTGTTCTAATTTCATTCTTTTACATGTAGCTGTCCAGTTTTCCCAGCACCACTTGTTGAAGAGACTGTCTTTCCTCCATTGTATATCCTTGCCTCCTTTGTCATAGATTAGTTGACCATAGGTGCATGGGTTTATCTCTGGGCTTTCTATCCTATTCCATTGATCTATAGTTCTCTTTTTGTGCGAGTACCATATTGTCTTGATTACTATAGCTTTGTAGTATAGTCTGAAGTCAGGGAGTCTGATACCTCCAGCTCCGTTTTTTTCCCTCAAGACTGCTTTGGCTATTCGGGGTCTTTTGTGTCTCCATACAAATTTTAAGACTTTTTGTTCTAGTTCTGTAAAAAAATGCCATTGGTAACTTGATAGGGATTGCATTGAATCTGTAGATTGCTTTGGGTAGTAGAGTCATTTTCACAATATTTATTCTTCTAATCAAAGAACATGGTATATCTCTACAACTGTTGGTATCATCTTTAATTACTTTCATCAGTGTCTTATAGTTTTTTGCATACAGGTCTTTTGTCTCACTAGGTAGGTTTATTCCTAGGTATTTTATTCTTTTTGTTGCAATGGTAAATGGGAGTGTTTCCTTAATTTCTCTTTCAGAATTTTCATCATTAGTGTATAGGAATGCAAGAGATTTCTGTCATTAATTTTGTATCCTGCAACTTTACCAAATTCATTGATTAGCTCTAGTAGTTTTCTGATGGCATCTTAGGATTCTCTATGTATATTATCATGTCATCTGCAAACAGTGACAGTTTTACTTCTTCTTTTCCAATTTGGATTCCTTTTATTTCTTTTTCTTCTCTGATTGCTGTGGCTAGGACTTCCAAAACTATGTTGAATAATAGTGGTGAGAGTGGAAATCCTTGTCTGGTTTCTGATCTTAGAGGAAATGCTTTCAGTTTTTCACCATTGAGAATGATGTTTGCTGTGGGTTCATCATATATGGCCTTTATTATGTTGAAGTACGTTCCCTCTATGCCTACTTTCTGGTGTGTTTTAATCATAAATTGGTGTTGAATTTTGTCAAAAGCTTTTTCTACATCTACTGAAATGATCGTATGGTTTTTCTTCTTCAATTTGTGAATGTGGTGTATCACATTGATTGATTTGCATATATTGAAGAATCCTTGCATCTCTGGGATAAGTCCCAGTTGATCATGATGTATGATCCTTTTAATGAGTTGTTGGATTCTGTTTGCTAGTATTTTGTAGAGGATTTTTGCATCTATATTAATGAGTTATATTGCTCTGTAATTTTCTTTTTTTGTAGTATCTTTGTCTGGTTTTGGTATCAGGGTGATGGTGGCCTCATAGAATGAGTATTTTGAGTTTTCCTTCCTCTGCAATGTCTTGGAAGAGTTTGAGAAGGATGGCTGTTAGGTCTTCTCTAAATGTTTGATAGAATTCACCTGTGAAGCCATGTGGTCCTGGGCTTTTGTTAGTTGGAAGATTTTTAATCACAGTTTCAATTTCATTACTTGTGATTGGTCTGTTCATAATTTCTATTTCTTCTTGTTCAGTCTTGGAAGGTTATACTTTTCTAAGAATTTGTCCATTTCTTCCAGGTTGTCCATTTTATTGGCATAGAGTTGCTTGTAGTAGTCTCTTAGGATGATTCGTATTTCTGCGGTGTCTGTTGTAACTTCTTTTTCATTTCTAATTTTATTGATTTTAGTCCTCTCCCTCTTTTTCTTGATGATTCTTGCTAAGGGTTTATCAATTTTGTTTATCTTCTCAAAGAACCAGCTTTTAGTTTTGTTGATCTTTGCTATTGTTTTCTTTGTTTCTATTTCATTTATTTGTGCTCTGATTTTTATGATTTCTTTCCTTCTACTAACTGGATTTTGTTTGTTCTTCTTTCTCTAGTTCATTTATGTATAAGGATAGATTGTTTATTTGAGATTTTACTTGGTTCTGAGGTCGGCTTGTATTGCTATAAACTTCCCTCTTTGAATGCTTTTGCTGCATCCACAGGTTTTAGATCATTGTGTTTTCACTATCATTTGTCTCTAGGTGTTTTCTGATTTCCTCTTTGATTTCTTCAGTGATCTCTTTGTTATTTAGTAACGTATTGTTTAGTGTCCATGTGTTCTTGCTTTTTACGTTTTTTTCCTGTAATTGATTTCTAATCTCATAGTGTTGTGGCCAGAAAAGATGCTTAATATGATATCAATTTTCTTAAATTTACTGAGGATTGATTTGTGACCCGAGATGTGATCTATCCTGGAGAATGTTCCATGTGCACTTGAGAAGAAAGTGTAATATGCTGTTTTTGGATGGAATATCTTATAAATCTCAATAAAATCTATCTGGTCTGTTGTGTCATTTAAAGCTTGTTTCCTTATTAATTTTCTATTGGATGATCTGTCCATTGGTGTAAGTGAGGTGTTAAAGTCTCCCACTGTTATTGTGTTACTGTCAATTTCCTCTTTAGAGCTGTTAGCAGTTGCCTTATTTATTGAGGTGCTCCTATGGTTGGGTACATATATTTATAATTGTTATATCTTCTTCTTGGATTCATCCCTTGATCATTATGTAGTGTCCTTCCTTGTCTCTTCTAATATTCTTTATTTTAAGTGTATTTTATCTGATATGAGTATAGCTACTCCAGCTTTCTTTTGATTTCCATTTGCATGGAATATCTTTTTCCATCCCCTCACTTTCAGTCTGTATGTGTCCCTAGGTCTGAAGCAGGTCTCTTGGAGACAGCATATATATGGGTCTTGTTTTTGTATCCATTCAGCAAGCCTGTGTCTTTCGGTTGGAGCATTTAATCCATTCATGTTTAAGGTAATTATCAATATGTATGTTCCTCTTACTATTTTCTTAATTGGTTTGGGTATGTATTTGTAGGTCCTTTTCTTCTCTTGTATTTCCCACTTAGGGAAGTTCCTTTAGCATTTGTTGTAGAGCGGTTTGGTGGTGCTGAATTCTCTTCGCTTTTGCTTGTCTGTAAAGCTTTTGATTTCTTGATCAAATCTGAAGGAGAACCTTGCTGGCTAGAGGAATCTTGGTTGTAGGTTCTTCCCTTTTATCACTTTAAATATATCATGCCACTCCCTTCTGGCTTGTAGAGTTTCTGCTGAGAAATCAGCTGTTAACCTTATGGGAGTTCCCTTGTATGTTATTTGTCATTTTACCCTTGCTGCTTTCAGTAATTTTTCTTTGCCTTTAATTTTTGCCAATCTGATTACTATGTGTCTCGGCATGTTCTCCTTGGGTTTTTCCTGTATGGGACTCTCTGAGCTTCCTGGACTTGGGTGGCTATTTCTTTTCCCATGTTAGGGAATTTTTTGACTATAATCTCTTCAAATATTTTTTCCGGGCCTTTCTCTCTCTCTCCTCCCTCTCGGACCCCTATAATGCGAATGTTGTGTTTATTGCTTTCCCAGAGGTCTCTTAGGCTGTCTTCATTTCTTTTTACTCTTTTTTCTTTATTCTTTTCCATAGCAGTGAATTCCACTATTTTGTCTTCCAGGTCATTTTTCCGTTCTTCTGCCTCAGTTAATCTGCTATTGATTTCTTCTAGTGTAGTTTTCATTTCAGTTATTGTTCATCTCTGTTTGTTTGATCTTTAATTCTTCTAGGTCTTTGTTAAACATGTCTTGCATCTTCTCGATCTTTGCCTCCATTCTTTTTCCAAGTTTCTGCATCACCTTCATTATCATTATTCTGAATTCTTTTTCTGGAAGGTTGCCTATCTCCATTTCATTTAGTTGTTTTTCTGGGGTTTTATCTTGTTCCTTCATCTGGTTTTCATCTCGTCCATCTTTCTTTAAATATGGTTTTGGTTCCACAGGCTGAAGGATTGTAGTTCTTCTTGCTTCTGCTGTCTGCCCTCTGATGGATGAGGCTATCTAAGAGGCTTGTGGAAGTTTTCTGATGGGAGGAACTGGTGGTGGGTAGAGCTGGCTGTTGCTCTGGTGAGCAGAGCTCAGTAAAACTTTAATCCTCTTGTCTGCTGATGGGTGGGGCTGGGTTCCCTCCCTGCCAGTTTTTTGGCCTGAGACGACCCAATACTGGAGCCTACCCAGGCTGTTTTGTGGAGCTAATGGCGGATTCTGGGAGGGCTTATGCCAAGGTGTACTTCCCAGAACTTCTGCTGTCAGTATCCTTGTCCCTTGGTGAGTCACAGCTGTCCCCCGCCTCTGCAGGGGACCCTCCAACACTAGCAGGTAGGTCTGGTTCAGTCTCTATGGGGTCACTGTTGCTTCCCCTGGGCCCCAATGTGCACAGTACTTTGTGTGTACCCTCCAAGTGTGGAGTCTCTCTTTCCCCCAGTCCTGCCAACGTTCTGCAATCAAATCTCGCTACCTTCAAAGTCTGAATCTCTAGGAATTCCTCCTCCCATTGCCAGACCCCGAGGTTGGGAAGCCTGACATGTGACTCAGAACCTTCATTCCAGTGGGTGGACTTCTGTGGTATAAATGTTCTCCAATTTGTGAGTCACCCACCCAGTGGTTATGGGATTTGATTTTATTGTGATAGTGCACCTCTTACCGTCTCCTTGCAGCTTCTCCTTTGTCTTTGCATATGGGGTATCTTTTTTGGTGAGTTCTAGTGTTTTCCTCTAGATGATTGTTCAGCAGTTAGTTGTGATTCCGGTGTTCTCGAAAGAGGGAGTGAGAGCATATCCTTCTACTCCACCATCTTGAACCAGTCTCCCTATAAATTTGTATTTTTAAGCCATAATTCTAATGAGTTAAATGCAGGTGTTCCATAGGTCACTTTGAGAAGCATAGATCTATATAACCTTAAAACTCATTTAATCCTTTGAGTTTTTCTATAAGATAAGATATAAGATTGAAATTCTCAAGTGGTTTTATAAGAGCAAAAATCATTTTTATATGCTATAACATTTTTATCTTGATGCAGTTAAAACCAATCTTAGTTAACCAGATTAACTAGTACTACATTCAGAAGAAGGGGTCCCAGAGTAAATGATTATTGCAAGCATGTATGCTGGTGGGATAAGATTGTCCTTGAATTCTAGGAATCAGTACTCCTATCAGTGATATATTGTGGTTTGGGTCCCTCAGACAAACTTGACCATCATTGATGGCCATTCCACATGGCTCTCTTTAGTTCCTCTTCTTGGTTGCCAGCAGGAAAGAACTTGCACACACAAAAAACCCCCCAAAACAAACAAAAAACCCCACCCAAAAAATACAACCTGATAAAATGTATTTGGTTAATTCAGGTGAAAGAAATCCAGGGCGTATAAAATAATCCTGTTTATTATTATAATAATTCCCTCTGCTCCACTCTGAGAAATTAGGATGGGCCTGAAATGACTTGTTTGTGGTTGATTGTGCTATACCCAATACACTGTTTCCTCTTTAACCTCTTTTGTGTATTTTTTGCTAAAAATTACATCTCCAGTTAGGAATACAGCACCTGTCCTAATTTCAGGCTTTCCTTTGCCAAGTTGCACTTGGTGAATCCATGATCAGATTCTCCTGAGGCCAATCAGAGTAATCAGCCTGCCCAGACTGACCCAATTAAGTTTAATTAGTTGTTTTTATCTTTGAATTTCCTAGCCAGGTGGATTTTATGATTTTTCTTAAACAAGGAAGAAGAGCTGAATCTTTGGAAGTAGTTGGCCTCTCAGGTGCTTTCTGTTGGTAATAAAACTCCAGGAAATCTTAGGTCTCCATGAAGAAGTCAAAGGATACTAAAAAGCAATTTGACTGCTTCTCTTTGGTTCTCTTTTAAATGGGAAGTGTTCCTGTCTCCATGTGAACAAATATTAATCTCATCTATAGTTCTTGGCCGAGATTGTTTTACACTGGTGGACTGTACATGGCGGTCTAAGTCTCACCACTCCCCAAATGGCATCTTTTTCAACTTTTTTTTATTAGTTGGAAGTCAGCTGGATGGGTTAGAATATAGGCAGTAAAGGGAGTTTCAAGGAAGTAGTGAAGAATCTAGAATCAAAGCAGAGGTAAAGTAAGCCAAGAGGGCAGTTAGACAGAGAATAGGCCTCCTAAGAGATGTTGGCCTTGGAGAAAGTAAATGAAAATAATTGTTAATAATGGAGGAAAATAAAGGTTTTGAAGGGGCTGTGTTGAGCTAATATTGAGCTGTTTTGTGGCCAGTAATTTTATACAGATATTACCAGTATTAGGTGCCAGGGCACTTGAAAAAATGTTTTACTTTAATTTTCTCAGATTAATTCTTACAATACTGTGAGGTGATTATTATTCATTTCTAATTAATAGACACCTAATTGATGACCATATATCCATGTAAGTGCTCATAGTTATCCATCAAAAGACACCTGTGATTCTTCCTTTCATGCTCCTATTCCTTTCCCCCATCTTCTTTCTTCTCAGACTTCTCCTCACTTTCCTTATCCCTTGTTCTTTCATTGTGCCCTCGCCTCTTCTTTCTCTCCCTTTCACTTCCTTTTCTCCTTTCTCTCTCTCCCTCCTACTCTTTTCTTCCTGGTCCTTCTCTTCTGTATTCCTTGCCTCTCCCTTTCCCATCCTTTAACTCAGTGATTATCAAACTTTTCTGTGCATTGTATCACCTGGGGAGCTTATTAAAGCACCAGTTGCTGACCTCTGCTCCCAGAGTGTCTGATTCAGTAAGTTTGCATTGGGACCTGAGAATTTGCATTTCTAACAATTTCCAGGTGATGCTGCTGCTTCCAGTCCAGGGACCATACATTAAGAGCTACTTCTTTAACTGACATGATGCCCTGGTCTCTGCTTCACAGGTTAAATCAACAAAAGCTTTAGATCAATTTTAGGATTTGTTTGTGAAATTGCCCGTACTGTCCTAGGTGATGTCTGTTATCATTCTATGTAATGAAAATTGGTGTTACAAATACTTAAAAATGAATACTTGATAGCTGTTCTGATGCAGTATTATAATATTAATACTGTCAATCAGAATCACTTTCCAAATGGAAAGAATTGGAGCTCCTAAATTGGGGTAATCCCTGAGCTGTATGTAATGCTGCCTCAGTGAGTTGTAGAGGCAAGAAAATCAGAAAAGCATAAAGGACTGCAACATTTTTCACCTGATTTAAACAACTTCTAATTTTATGTCCAAGGTAATTGCTTTTTGAGTCTGTTTTTCTTTGCTTCTGCTGTCTTGTGCACTATTAAACTATCGCCCCCAATACATATTAAATATAATTTAGTTACCCTATCTTTGGGAAGAGATGCTAAAACTTAAAAGGGCTACTTTCCTAGATGCTAGGCAAGAACCAGTTGTCAGGTGGCAGGACTACACTGGAGATGGAGTAAGGGTTAAGGCCGGGGGGTGCTGGAGGGGCACAGAATGATGACAGAATGGTATTGCTGGAAATGTTTTCCAACCCTAAATTTGAAAATAAAGTGCTCAGCAGCATTTGATTACTTCTTCCTCCTAGAAACATTCTCACATATTCCTCTCTGATATTCTTTGGATCTTATTGGGAACTCTTCCTTCTGTGTCCTTTGCTGGATCCTCCTGTCAAGCCTCTAAATGTTGAAACACCTTATAGTCTTCAGGTCTCCATTCTGTTTTTACTCATTCCCTGAATGATCTTACACAGCCTCATATCTTGAGATAATGTATACATACTAATGCATTCTAAATGTATGCCTTCAATCCTAACTACTCCTCTTTGTCCATACTTCTATTTGAACGTCTATTTTTCATCTCTATCATGCCATGATCATAAATAATGTCCCCATTTTCTTCTAGAAACTGTTTCTCTTCCAGTCTTTTCCATCCTAATATATTGCATTTCCACTTCCTCAGTTGCTCAGGCCAAAAATGTTGGTATCATTCTAGTTTCCTCTCCTTTACATTTCTAACCCATTGATGAATCCTGTTAGCTCCATCTTCGAAATATTTCTTAACCACATTCACCCTTAGCCAAGCCACATTGTTCATCTCTCGGACTCCAGAAATATGCTCCTGACTGTTTCTCTGCTTCAGCCCTTCCCCCCCATGATCTTCACAGAGCATCCAGAGTGAGCTTATAAAACATAAATTTTATTATGTCATTTTTTGCTTAAAATTCTCCAATAATTCCACTCTACAGGCTGGACCCTCCATTATACTTGTTACAGTGACTATAAACGGCTTCATTTCTTGGCTCTCTGGTTCAGTTTTGTCACCAACTTAGAACTTTGGCTTACTGCATACATGGTGCTGCTTCTTGTCTCTGTGTCCTCTACAATGGATTCCTCTGCCTGGAATATTCTTTCTCCCTATTTGCCTAATACCTACTAACTCTTACATCTAGAGTACCTCATTCCTCTTCTTCCCTTGCATGCTTGGTTAGAGAATGCTTTCTTTGTTCCCCCAAAGCTCTATGCATGTCTTTATCTATTCATTTAACGCAATAATGATCGATTGTGCATTTCTATGTCTGTGTCCTCTACTAGGCTGTGAGTTTCTTAAGAGCAAGAGCTGAGTTTTAATCATCTTTATATCTCCAGAGCCAAACCCAATAAGTGATGCATAAACATGGTCAGATGCTCAGTGCATGTTTAGTGAAGAAATTAATGAAAGAAGAGGCTGAACATTAGTTTGGAAAAGAAAGCTGGGCAACTTTTCCCATGATTGTACCAAAGTGTAGAAGGATAACAGTAGATAGAATGGGTTTGATCACATGATATTATTAGGGTGGTCTAAAAAGTTAAAGGAAGTTTCATATGATGGATTCTCTCTCTCTTTTTTTTTTTTCCATTATAACTTAGGTAGTAAGAACATCTACAAAAATCAAGAGGATTGGAAGTAGGTACAGCACATGAAACAACTAGTCTTTGGAATGGCCATTTTATAAAGTGGCTTGTTAGATTTCTTATAGGATTAAGTGACAGAAACTCAACTCAAAGCATAATACCTTAATTCTACCCACCTCTGCCCCACCACCAAATGAGTACTGTAAAGAACTGGGAAATCTATGGGTAGAGTTGGTATCAGAAACTCACATAATGTCGATATTTTTCTGTCTCTTCCCCTCTTTTCTATCTTTGTTTCCCTCTGTGTTCTTTCCACCTTCTTTATTACTGTAGGATGTGTCTCCATGTGGTAGGAGAAATTAAGAGGCTGCAACCATTGCTACACTTGCATCATTCAGACTAACAGCCCAAAGGAAGGAGGCTTATATAGATAAAGTTTCTGGGAAGGCTGCTGATTGATCCAACTTAGAGTTTGTGCTCATTGCTAGGCCAGCCACCACTGTGGGGATAGGGAGTCCTATAATGGGCCAGTCCAGGTCATGTGGTCACATACAAGGGTGGGTCGTTTGTTGTAGAGTCAGGATCTCTGTTACTCACAAGAAATCCTAACTACAACACTGGCGTAGACAAGATGGAAGTACAGGGACATTTCTGCTTCATGGAATTTTTAGGGACTCAAGTTTATTCTCTCGTGTTGTTACAATGTTAAAAGGCTCCATTCCCAAGATCACCTCATAGTCTAAGGTTGCTCTTCTAGCTTCGACTTTCAAATTCATATTACATCCAGCAGGAAAGAAGGGTCACACACACACAAAAAAGACAAAGAGCATTTGCCAAAGTCTTTCAAGAGTGTTCAAGAAGGTGCCTCATGAAGCTTTATCTCACCTGCTAAAACTTACACACGTGAGCTTTACAAAGAAGACTGAGAATTATAGTCTTTGTTCCAGCTGGCTATTATTTTGCTGTATTATTATGGAGGTAAAGAAAAACATTCTCCTGGAAGACAATTAACAGTTCGTGCTACTATATCATATGAGGATTGCTAGTTCTCCCACCTCCTGGGAAGATAACAGCTACCTACTAAAAATAAACATTCCAGTAAAGGCCTGAAGAAAGCTAGAATATTTCCCTCAATGATTTATGTCATATTAATAGCCTTTCATTTTATAGTTTCATAGTGAACCTCACAACCTTTCTATTATAAAATCTATGCACTTACCACCTAATCCACATTGGTCTACACAGGAAAAGTTTGAAAATGAGACTTGTGCCCATGAATGTTAAGAAATTTGAAGTTAAAATGGTGGTGTAAGATTGTGTCATTTCTTGAACTGGTAATGATTTTTTTTTTAACAGCTTTATTGGAGTATAATTGCTTTACAGTGGTGTGTTAGTTTCTGCTTTATAACAAAGTGAATCAGCTATACATATACATACATCCCCATATCTCCTCCCTCTTGTGTCTCCCTCCCACCCCTCTAGGTGGTCAGAAAGCACTGAGCTGATCTCCCTGTGCTATGTGGCTGCTTCCCACTAGCTATCTATTTTACATTTGGTAGTATATATTATGCCACTCTCTCACTTCGTCCAAGCTTCCCCTTCCCCCTCCCCATGTCCTCAAGTCCATTCTCTGCGTCTGAGTCTTTATTCTTGTCCTAACCCTAGATTCTTCAGAACACTTTTTTTTTAGATTCCATATGTATGTGTTAGCATATGGTATTAATTTTTTTCTTGCTGACTTACTTCACTCTGTATGATAGACTCTAGGTTCATCCACCTCACTACAAATAACTCAATTCCGTTTTTTTGATAACCATCAATTTTATTTTATTTTATTTTTTTAATTTTTTAACATCTTTATTAAAATATAATTGCTTTACAGTGGTGTGTCAGTTTCTGCTTTATAAAAAAGTGAATCAGTTATACATATGTCCCCATATCTCTTCCCTCTTGCATCTCCCTCCCTCCCACCCTTCCTATCCCACACCTCTAGGTGGTCACAAAGCACCGAGCTATGCTATATGGCTGCTTCTCACTAGCTATCTATTCTACGTTTGGTAGTGTATATATGTCCATGCCACGCTCTCACTTTGTTCCACCTTACCCTTCCCCCTCCCCGTATCCTCAAGTCCATTCTCTAGTAGGTCTGCATCTTTATTCCCATCTTGCCCCTAGGTTCTTCTGAAGAACCTCTGTGCTGAATTTATAAATCTAGCCTGAGGGGGAAAAAACCCATATCTTAGTCTCTTCTACTATAACCTTTTCCTACTGCTAACTATAAAATTATCTATATGCTAAAGAGGGGAAGAGTATGTCACTCCAAGTTCATTATGATTATCTGTAAGTGCCATTTGGTCTCTTTTGTTAACCCTATAAATTTTTTTTTGGAGTTTCACTATCAGTTCTATCTCATATTTTTTTCTTTTTGTTTTAATCATGATATGGAGAGAATAGTATCTGCTAGCATGACAGAAGTGTGATGAGAAATGTTTAATGAGTTACCATTTCCTCAGGCTCAAATAATTCAGTGCATGAAGTGAGATGATCAGTCTCCACCTAACCTAATTAAATTTAATTAGTGCTTTTGTTTCTAATTTTTCTCATTCATGTAGACGTTACAATTACAAGCACTGACTTTCTATTGGATGCATCTCTACTACACAAATTGCTGAAAAGTAGAAAAAAAGAGGTAAAATATGTTATTGGGTGGTCATTATGACATAAGAAATATTCGATCTTGGATTTTCTGAGATAAAATACATATATATAACTGAATCACTTGCTGTACACCTGAAACTAATACAACATTGTAAATCAACTATACTTCAATGAACAAAAAAAAGTAATTTTTGTGTGAGGACTGTAGAAGCTTAGCACTGCAGGAAGTTTGGAAGAGAGTGTATAAAGTTGTGATCTTTATCCTCATGGAAACTTAGTCTCATTAAAGAGAGTAAAGATTAAATGTTGCTGGACATTGACCACGCTCTCACCTTACTTGAAATAAAAGATGGTTTAGTCAAGTTCATCCAGACATTTTGGCTTGGCTTCCCACCTTCCTCCCTTCTGACCTAACCTTGTCTGTTGTTTTGTTATTTGTTTTTTTGTTTAGTTTTACACCTGACTGAAGCTGTTGACTTGAAAGTTTATTCATATTACCCTTTCTTCATACCTTAGACAGTAGACATGCTCTCCTTGGAAATCTTAGAAGGATCCATGGAATTCAGGATGCATGGTAGGGAATTCCCTGGCGGTCCAGTGGTTAGGGCTCCGTGCTTTCACTGCTGAGGGCCTGGGTTCGATCCCTGGTTGGGGAAGTAAGACCCCAGAAGCTACATGGTGCCGCCAAAAAAGAAAACAAAAAATGAAACAGGATGCATGGTGACATCAAGAAAATATGGGATAACATTTTAAAACATAACTCAAAGGAATAAACTTTGACAAGTTTATTTAGACTATATCTCTCTCTATATTATGTATGATCATTTATAATTACCTTTTCATGGTTTCTTTCCTTCTGATCATCCTAATAGCACCCACTCCATGATAAGCGATGAGGTCTTTGGCATAAAAGACAAGAGAAGTCAAAAGAGCAAGTCAACAAATGAAAACTTTGTCTTCATTTCAGAGTTATTTGTCTTGGGGTCTTTCCCAGGCATCTTATCCTTGCTTCATGAGCCTTTAAATACTCAGCCACGCCAGCCAGCCACAACTTTGCAGTCTCATGTCGACTAAGGTATCCCTGCCAAGATGCTGCTCAGACGCATACTGTCCTTCTCAATGTCCAGAAACAACTGACAGCCACCCATCTTATGGGGATCATTTTGAGCTTGCAACAGTTTCATCTTGTTTATGGTGCTTCCAAGTTCTCCCAGTTTTAACTCTTTGTGCTTTTGAATCTTTCAACTACCGTAACTGCTCTTATTACTTCCAATGTAGTCAGACATTTTTCTTCTTAAATTTTTACACCTTCACTAAAATTCACTGATAAGAAATATGGAACAGCACAGGGGAAAACACCTTCAAGAGTCTACTTGAAGATTTAGAACTCAGCCTCCAAGTTGGCACTAGAAGCTGTTATAAGGAAAACTGTTCACTTGGCATGACTTTTCCCAGTGAACACATCATGGCCATTAGTAACTTCACTTTTTCTATGTACTCATCATCCATTTGTTTAATAACTAGCACTAAACTCTGACCAGGGAACAGTGCCAATGTAAACCATTGGAATGTACAGAATTTAATAATATCTTCTTTCTGAAAATCAAGCTATTTGACAGTTTGGTGTTATAATACCTCTTTTAAAAGTTTCCATAATTTGACGATTTAAAAAATGATTAAGCTCATCTACAAGTTTTTTCTGTCTATTTTCCTAAAAGGAAGCTTATCCATATTATGTTTAATTTCAGCTATCACTTAATGATGTTCCTACTTTTTCCATTTTGAAAATCATTTTTTTATTTTTAAAAGATAAAAGCACAATAAAATTATATTAATTTTACTTTCTCATATAAATACTATACTATTTTTATAAGCAGTTTTAAAATGCAGGAAGTTTTTCAATGCAA
The DNA here is from genome assembly GCF_003676395.1 of Aethalodelphis obliquidens. NCBI lineage: Eukaryota > Metazoa > Chordata > Mammalia > Artiodactyla > Delphinidae > Aethalodelphis > Aethalodelphis obliquidens. The sequence goes on along the minus strand of NW_020837946.1, from coordinate 25,904,240 downwards.
GGGTTATTATCCACTTATACAGAAGAATCTTACATGAATATTTCACAAGGAAACCTTTCGTTTTTGAGTAACTTAGTTTATGGTACACCACTGAAATGAAAAAGGAGCAGAATATGCAAAATATGTATTCCTTCCTTACTAAATTATTTATTATGCTATTTTTTTTAATATAAACTGGTGAAATTTGAGGGGAATTTGCTCAACTCTGTGTCACCACAGTTCTGTCTTTTAATTTCTCTTCTGATGCCATGTCTGGTATCTGCTTATAGACTTGTAAAATATCTTTCTTTTTCCTTCAAATTTCAATTTAAAGACATTTGATTAGTCAGCAGATGTCCTACCTAACACGTTTCCCCAGTTCTCTTTGACATTTTTCCTGTCACTTGATAAATTCTTTACTCTGATGTAAAATTGATAAGAATTTTGGATTATTCATAGTAACAATAACTAACAGGATGTTGGACTCTAACTCAATTTTTCTTTTCTCCAATACACACACACACACACACACACACACACAGGTTCCATGAAATGAGCCCTCTTCTTGGGTTAGCTAACTAAATGATGGTCACTGCTTTCTCTTCCTTTTAGTACTGTTCTACCTCCTACTGACCTTATGGGTAGGGTATTAAATTGGTAGTTATCAACCCTTTAAGAACCATTTGAGAACTTGCTGGAAGCTGTCAGATCCTCATAGCAATGCACACAGATTCACTGGTGTACTATGTGTTGGAGGGGGACAGGGGTGGGGAATTCAATTTTTGGACTTCCTGAATAGTGTTTGTGGAAACCAGATGAAGTATGTTTGGATTAAAGGCCAATCCAAGTTGCTTTTGGAGGTATTTTTCACTCTCCTGAGACAAAGGAACACAGAGGCTGTGTGCTGGGTAAGTGTTAACACACTCTTTACTCTGTCTGTGCAGAACAAAAGTCTTTACTGTTAGTCATGGTTATCACTACCAATAACAGTGGATAATAATGATGGGTGTGAATATAGTCATCTTTCTTTTTCTCAAAAGGCTTTCACCTATGTGTATAAAACAGAGATTCTTGCCTGCTGGGGCCTAAGGAATTCCTCTTTACGTTCAATAGAGAGTACGTTTCTATGAGGTTTTTTTTCTTTTTACACCTTTATTGAAGCACAATTGCTTTATAATGGTGTGCTAGTTTCTGCTTTATAACAAAGTGAATCAGTTATACATATACATATGTTCCCATATCTCTTCCCCCTTGCATCTCCCTCCCACCCACCCTCCCTATCCCTCCCCTCTAGGTGGTCACAAAGCACCAAGCTGATCTCCCCGTGCTATGCGGCCGCTTCCCACTAGCTATCTATTTTACGTTTGGTAGTGTATATATGTCCATGCCACTCTCTCGCTTTGTCACAGCTTCCTCTTCCCCCTCCCCATATCCTCAAGTCCGTTCTCTAGTAGGTCTGTGTCTTTATTCCTATCTTACCCCTAGGTTCTTCATGACACTTTTTTTTCTTAAATTCCATATATACGTGTTAGCATACGGTATTTGTCTTTCTCTTTCTGACTTACTTCACTCTGTATGACAGACCCTAGGTCCATCCACCTCATTACAAATAGCTCAATTTCGTTTCTTTTTAAGGCTGAGTAATATTCCATTGTATATATGTGCCACATCTTCTTTATCCATTCATCCAATGATGGACACTTAGGTTGTTTCCATCTCTGGGCTATTGTAAATAGAGCTGCAAAGAACATTTTGGGACATGACTCTTTCTGAATTTTATATATTCAGGGTATATTCCTAATGACTCTTTCTGAATTTTATATATTCAGGGTATATTCCTAATAGTGGGATTGCTGGGTCATATGGTAGTTCTATTTTTAGTCCTTTAAGGAACCTCCATACTGTTCTCCATAGTGGCTGTACCAATTCACATTCCCACCAGTAGTGCAAGAGATTTCCCTTTTCTCCACACCCTCTCCAGCATTTATTGTTTCTAGATTTTTTGATGATGGCCATTCTGACTGGTGTGAGATGATATCTCATTGTAGTTTTGATTTGCATTTCTCTAATGATTAATGATGTTGAGCATTCTTTCATGTATTTGTTGGCAATCTGTATATCTTCTTTGGAGAAATGTCTATTTAGGTCTTCTGCCCATGTTTGGATTGGGTTGCTTGTTTTATTGTTATTGAGCTGCATGAGCTGCTTATAAATTTTGGAGATTAATCCTTTGTCAGTTGCTTCATTTGCAAATATTTTCTCCCATTCTGAGTGTTGTCTTTTGGTCTTGTTCATGGTTTCCTTTGCTGTGCAAAAGCTTTGAAGTTTCATTAGGTTCTATTTGTTTATTTTTGTTTTTATTTCCATTTCTGTAGGAGGTGGGTCAAAAGAATCTTCCTGTGATTTATGTCATAGAGTGTTCTGTCTATGTTTTCCTCGAAGAGTTTGATAGTTTCTGGCCTTATATTTAGGTCTTTAATCCATTTTCAGGTTATTTTTGTGTATGGTGTTAAGGAGTGATCTAATCTCATACTTTTACATGTACCTGTCCAGTTTTCCCAGCACCACTTATTGAAGAGGCTGTCCTTTCTCCACTGTACATTCCTGCCTCCTTTATCAAAGATAAGATGACCATATGTGCATGGGCTTTCTATCCTGTTCCATTGATCTATCTTTCTGTTTTTGTGCCAGTACCATACTGTCTTGATTACTGTAGCTCTGTAGTATAGTCTGAAGTTAGGGAGCCTGATTCCTCCAGCTCCATTTTTCTCTCTCAAGATTGCTTTGGCTATTCAGGGTCTTTTGTGTTTCCATACAAATTGAGAAATTTTTTGTTCTAGTTCTGTGAAAAATGCCAGTGGTAGTTTGATAGGGATTGCACTGAATCTGTAGATTGCTTTGTGTAGTATAGTCATTTTCACAATGTTGATTCTTCCAAACCAAGAATATTGTATATCTCTCCATCTACTTGTATCATCTTTGATTTCTTTCATCAGTGTCTTATAATTTTCTGTATACAGGTCTTTTGTCTCCTTAGGTAGGTTTATTCCTAGATGTTTTATTCTTTTTGTTGCAATGGTAAATGGGAGTGTTTTCTTGATTTCACTTTCAGATTTTTCATCAGTAGTGTATAGGAATGCAAGAGATTTCTGTGCATTAATTTTATATCCTGCTACTTAACCAAATTCATTGATTAGCTCTAGTAGTTTTCTGGTAGCATTTTTAGGATTCTCTGTGTATAGTATCATGTCATCTGCAAACAGTGACAGCTTTACTTCTTCTTTCCCAATTTGGATTCCTTTAATTTCCTTTTCTTCTCTGATTGCTGTGGCTAAAACTTCCAAAACTATGTTGAATAAGAGTGGTGAGAGTGGGAAACCTTGTCTTGTTCCTGATCTTAGTGGAAATGGTTTGAGTTTTTCAGCACTGAGAATCATGTTGGCTGTGGGTTTGTCATATATGGTCTTTATTATGTTGAGGAAAGTTCCCTCTATGCCTACTTTCTGCAGGGTTTTTATCATAAATGGGTGTTGAATTTTGTCAAAAGCTTTCTCTGCATCTCTTGTGATGATCATATGGTTTTTCTCCTTCAATTTGTTAATATGGTGTATCACGTTGATTGATTTGCATATATTGAAGAATCCTTGCATTCCTGGAATAAACCCCACTTGATCATGGTGTATGATCCTTTTAATGTGCTGTTGGATTCTGTTTGCTAGTATTTTGTTGAGGATTTTTGCATCTAGGTTCATCAGTGATATTGGCCTGTAGTTTTCTTTCTTTGTGACATCCTTGTCTGGTTTTGGTATCATGGTGATGGCGCCCTCGTAGATTGAGTTTGGGAGTGTGTCTCCCTCTGCTATATTTTGGAAGAGTTTGAGAAGGATAGGTGTTAGCTCTTCTCTAAATGTTTGATAGAATTCTGTGAAGCCATCTGGTCCTGGGCTTTTGTTTGTTGGAAGATTTTTAATCACAGTTTCAATTTCAGTGCTTGTGATTGGTCTGTTCATATTTTCTATTTCTTCCTGATTCCGTCTCGGCAGGTTGTGCTTTTCTAAGAATTTGTCCAATTCTTCCAGATTGTCCATTTTACTGGCATATGGTTGATTGTAGTAATCTCTCATGATCCTTTGTATTCTGCAGTTTCAGTTGTTACTTCTCCTTTTTCATTTCTAATTCTATTGATTTGAGTCTTCTCCCTTTTTTTCTTGATGAGTCTGGCTAATGGTTTATCAATTTTATTTATCTTTTCAAAGGACCAGCTTTTAGTTTTATTGACCTTTACTATCATTTCCTTCATTTCTTTTTCATTTATTTCTGATCTGATCTTTATGATTTCTTTCCTTCTGCTAACTTTGGGGTTTTTTTGTTCTTCTTTCTCTAACTGCTTTAGGTGCAAGGTTAGGTTGTTTATCCGAGATATTTCCTGTTCTTAAGGTAGGATTGTATTGCTATAAACTTCCCTTGTAGAAGTGCTTTTGCTGCATCCCATAGGTTTTGGGTTGTCGTGTCTCCATTGTCATTTGTTTCTAGGTATTTTTTGATTTCCTCTTTGATTTCTTCAGTGATCACTTCGTTATTAAGTAGTGTAATGTTTAGCCTCCATGTGTTTGTATTTTTTACAGATCTTTTCCTGTAATTGATATCTAGTCTCATAGCGTTGTGGTTGGAAAATATACGTGATACAATTTCAATTTTCTTAAATTTACCAATGCTTGATTTGTGACCCAAGATATGATCTATCCTGGAGAATGTTCCATGAGCACTGGAGAAAAATGTGTGTTTTGTTGTTTTTGGATGGAATGTCCTATAAATATCAATTAAGTCCATTTTGTTTAATGTATCATTTAAAGCTTTCCTTATTTATTTTCATTTTGGATGATCTGTCCATTGGTGAAAGTGGGGTGTTAAAGTCCCCTAGTATGAATGTGCTACTAACGATTTCCCCTTTTATGGCTGTTAGTATTTGCCTTATGTATTGAGGTGCTCCTATGTTGGGTGCATAAATATTTACAATTGTTATATTTTCTTCTTGGATCGATCCCTTGATCATTATGGAGTGTCCTTCTTTGTCTCTTGTATAGTGTTTATTTTAAAGTCTATTTTGTCTGATATGAGAATTGCTACTCCAGCTCTCTTGTTGATTGTGGAGCTTTAATCCGCTGCTTCTGAGGCTGCTGGGAGAGATTTCCCTTTCTCTTCTTTGTTCTCACAGCTCCCGGGGCTCAGATTTGGATTTGGCCCCGTCTCTGCGTGTAGGTCGCCGGAGGGCATCTGTTCTTCGCTCAGACAGGGCGGGGTTAAAGGATACGCCGATTCGGAGGCTCTGGCTCGCCCAGGCCTGGGGGGAGGGAGGGTCACGGAGTGCGCGGGGGCGGGCCTGCGGCAGAGGCCGGCGTGATGTTGCACCAGCCTGAGGCACGCCGTGAGTCCTCCCGGGGAAGCTGTCCCTGGATCCCGGGACCCTGGCTGTGGCAGGCTGCACAGGCTCCCCGGAAGGTGGGTGTGGATAGTAACCTGTGCTCGCACACAGGCTTCTTGCTGGTGGCAGCAGCGGCCTTAGCGTCTCATGACCGTCTCTGGGGTCCGCGCTGTTAGCCATGGCGCGCGCCCGTCTCTGGAGCTTCTTTAAGCAGCGCTCTTAATCCGCTGTCCTCACGCACCAGGAATCAGAGGGAAGAAAATGTTTCTTGCCTCTTCGGCAGCTCCAGAATTTTCTCCGGCCTCCCTCCCGGCCAGCCGTGGCGCACGAACCCCCTGCAGACTGTGTTCACGCCGCCAACACCAGGCCTCTCCCGGCGCTCCGACCGAAGCCCGAGCCTCAGCTCCCAGCCCCGCCCGCCCTGTATGGTGAGCAGACAAGCCTCTCGGGCTGGTGAGTGCCAGTCGGCCCTGATCCTCTGTGTGGGAATCTCTCCTCTTTGCCCTCTGCCCCCTTGTTGCTGAGCTCTCCTCTGCGGCGCCGAAGCTTTCCTCCTCTGCCACCCGCAGTCTCCGCCCGCGAAGGCGCTTCCTAGTGTGTGGAAACGTTTCCTCCTTCACAGCTCCCTCGCACTGGAGCAGGTCCCGTCCCTATTCTTTGTCTCTGTTTATTCTTTTTTTTTTTTTTTTTTTTTTGCCCTACCCAGGTACGTGGGGAGCTTCTTGCCTTTTGGGAAGTCTGAGGTCTTCTGCCAGCGTTCAGTAGGTGTTCTGTAGGAGTTGTTCCAAGTGTAGATGTATTTCTGGTGTATCTGTGGGGAGGAAGGTGATCTCCGTGTCTTACTCTTCCGCCATCTTCCCGATTCCCTCGTGGGCTTTTCTTTTTCTTTCTTCTTTGTGCTTTGTCTACTTTCCCTTGCCCAGAGGGTGCCGCGTGCAGAGGCCTCACACCCGGCCCTTCAGACCAGAGTTCCTGGTGCAAAATGGTAGCCCCGACACCTCAGCTCCGCGGGCACCTGCAGAAGCGCTTGAGAAACACCACCTCTATGACTTTTTTATTAACAACATTTCTGCAAAACTTTGAATCTTTGCTAAACAGAGATGCAGATTTTCTTATCTTCTCCTCTTTATGATGGTTTATATTCTGTTCTTTCTGTTTCTGCTTCTGGGATTCCTCCTACTCCTCCCCTCGTCTTTCCCTGAACATTCACTTTGTGCACTAGAGTAGAGAGAAGACTAGATAAGATCTGTTCATCTGCTCCTATACACTAGAGTAGAGAGAAGACATTCTCAAGATACGGCTTCACCTCCTCTAACAAGATCAGCAAGCATGTGAGGAGAAATGCTTTTATGTGTATCCAGTGGGTTTGCAGACATTTCCTTCCTGTAGGTCTGTGGAAGAGTTTCCATACCTCATCTTTTCAGTCAGAGTACTTTGTGACCTTTGCTGGGAAAATCCTCCATAAACATCACAAGAAATTGCCTATTTGCCCTGCCTTTTGACATCTGGACCACTTGACCCTGTGTTGATTTACTTGCCTTCCTGTTAGTTTCTGTTGATTCATTAATCATTTGCAACTGGCACTCACAAGAACTAGATGTAACTTCCTTTCCTTCAGCAAACCCAAAGAGGCCCTTGACTTCTTTTGTATTAGTGTCAAACTGGACATTGAGTGATTTATTTTGGTTTGGGAAAAGATAAGCTTTGTTTCTCTGTTTTGCACACGATAAAGAAAAGCTTCCCAACCTGGTCCTTGAGAGTAGTGGTTCTCTCACTGAGTTTGAAACTTTACTTTGGAAGGACCTATTTAAAGGAATGGAACTCAGTTCCTAGTAATCTTTCTTATCAGATGTAGTGGGTAAAGCAAGAGACTTTGAAAACAACTGCTGCTTTTTTTTTTAAATTTTATTTATTTTTTAAGTAGTTAAATCCCTCTCCTGGATCTTTAAGACATCAGTGAGACAAAGAATAGTCAAATTTAAAATTTACTAGTCTTCCTTGGCCCTGATGTTAAGTGCTAATTTCTGTACCCTGGAAGGTGATAGTAAAATTCCCATAAAGATGAATCAACAGGAGTACTATGTGGCATTTGAAACTGGAAAATTCTTTAATATTCGGAAAATATCAGTCTTTTTAATATTTATCTCACTTTATTATCTTTCTAAAAATGACTTTGGCCAAATAGAATGTGGAATTTGAGATAGTGATGAGATTTCAAATTATAAGTAGAAAAGCTTCTCACTTTAAAAGTGCCAGTTGGTTTATTTCACTATTTCTGGGCTTCTGGGCTTCAAATATCCATAGCTTTTGACATATGTATGCCAAATATGAAAAATAAATTTGCTGAGAAAGAAATTATAATTGATTATAAATAATGTTTTGCAGGCTCAGTATGTGGTTTTCCTTATTGATTTCAGTACATGCAAAATTAATTTATTCTGAATTACTGTTGTAATTATTGATAATAATTTTCAGCATAATTATAAAACCTTTCACTCAGACAATCCAAGCATTCTACTCAGTTCTCCTATTAAATACATGGAAAATTAAATAATTAGTGTAAATTCAGAGGTTTACAGAGAAACAAAGCAACAAACAAAAGTATAGTTTATTGTCCTTTTGTTAAAAAAATCATTTTCTGAAGACTCTTCAGATTGATAACATCTAGAAAATTATTTGGACTTGTGTTTTTTGGAAATGATAAAGTTTATACAGTCTTTGGATTATATTAGTATTAAAAAGAAATATAGAAGATAAAACAAAGCTTTTATAAAATGTTCATTATTACAGGAGTGAACTCTGAATTGCAAAAGTTTCAATGAAACTGGGTAGATGACAGCCTTTTTCTTCTTTTTCTCCACCTTTTCTCTTCTTTTTAATGAAATCCTTTTTATTTCTGTTTCTTTGTATTTTGAGAATCTGAAAAGAGCTGAAGCAAGGCTACTGAATATCCTAACAAGAATCCAATCCAGACTTTGAAACTATTACAGATCTTCTAATGAGGCAATCTGCTGAAAAAGTAGCCCCATTTCTTAGTCTTACCAGATCTTTCTTGTCTTGAAAAGTACATGTGTCCTAGCTGAATTGCTGAATTTAATGTGGGTGATATGCACATTGGACTCTTTGAAAGAGACAAGAATGTTCTGATGAACTTTTTCTCCTATCGGGCAGTCACCCAGTTAACACGTCCATAAAAAATTCTCTGTATGCCCAGTTCTGTTAGTTGCTATGCAAATAAAGATCCTGGCTTCCTTATCTACAGTTCTGAAATCCCAAATCTCAGAAAACTAAAAGCTTTCTTTTAAGTCATTTGGCTGCAAAATCTGACCTCAACTGAGCTGAGGTGACTTGTAATCTTTTAAAAACTATGCTCAATTTGAATATTCATACATTTTGCCACAGAATATTAATGTGTTTGATTATGGGATGCTGCCTCAGACCTCACTAGAGGTATCATTCATGCAGGTTTTGCTGTGTATTATCTTTATAAGGTCTGAGTAATTCTGAATTCTGAGATTTGGCCTTAGAGTTTTAGTTCAGGGACTATGGGTCTGTGCTACCACCATTGTAAATCATGTGGGGAAATGTTTTATAATCAGTTTTTCAGTTCTTTTTTTTTTTTTTTTTTGCGGTACACGGGCCTCTCACTGTTGTGGCCTCTCCCATTGTGGAGCACAGGCTCCGGACGCACAGGCTCAGCGGCCATGGCTCACAGGCCTAGCCGCTCCGCGGCATGTGGGATCTTCCCGGACCAGGGCACGAACCCGTGTCCCCTGCATCAGCAGGCGGACTCTCAACCACTGCGCCACCAGGGAAGCCCTCTTTTTTTTAATATCATATATTGATTTCATATTATGCTGGGTTACTTGTTTAGGAGAAAAACTTTCTAAGAGTAAAATATACTTTAAAAAATATCTTTCTTTTGACTATTTACTATATGTGTGGTTCCCACTGAGTTTTTTATATATGTGTATTGCATCATTTTTAACATATATAAAGAAATATGTGTATCCCCCACCCCCAGACATTTTTCAGCCCAAAGGTTAGCATACTATTCATATCTTCTGTACAAACACTGATCTGCTATCTATAGCTATAGATTAGAGTTCGCTTTTATTTTGTGTCTGGCTTCTTTCAAGCAGCCTGACGTTTTTGACATTCATCCATATTGTTGCATATATATCAGTACTTTGCTCTTATTTATTTTTAAATTACATTTTATATGCATAGACACTTGAAAGTTCTAGGGATCAGTACTACTTTTACTCATTAGTTTTTGCTTTTTTATTATTTTCTTCCCTGTGGTTTCCTTTATTGTTTTAATTGGGGAATTCATTTCATCTAGTTCATTTTTCTACTTTAATTGATATGAGTTTTCGTTTGTAGATTTTCATCTGATTACTCTCATATCCAGAGGTTATGATGCAAAGAAGTTCTCAAAAGTAATGATAAATTTTATCACTTTGGCTTATATTTTTCTTTCACGTGAGTTGTTCAATATGTTCTTCTAAATTTCTGTATAGATAGGCTCTTAAAATTTTGTTATTAATTTCTAGTTTTGTAGTATTTCTAGTTTATAGAAATCATTGGTGTTTTCTTTATGACAAAATATGTAATAAAATTTTGTGACTATTTCCTGTATTCTTGAAAATAATTTTTCTCTGCTGTATAACCTTAAGGTATAAAGTTTAAATATGTATACACACACAGTCTACATTATTGATTATGTTTTAAGTTTTCTAAATCCATGTTTATTTTTCTGTGCACTTCATTCTTGTATTGAAATCAGTATGTTCAAATCTTCTATTATTAGTGTATGTCCCCTTGTGTCTTCTATAGATTCTACTTTTTAACAGTTGTTACTATGTTATCTGGTGTATAGTCACAACTGTTTCAACTTTATTGTGAATTGTGACTCTAGATTATAAATTGTTCTTTTTAATTATATTGACTTTTTGTTTTGAGTTGTACTTTGATATGAAGATTTTAACCTGTCTTTGAAAAGAATGATATTTTTGCATTTAAGAAGGTTATATATTTTTTCCTAGTGGTTACCTTTATAATTATACATCTTTATGCCCTATTTCTCTGCTTTTTACAATAATTTAACCTTTTAATGTCTTTTTTGGTCAGTTTTTAAAAATATGTTTTGGCATCTGTTTATTGCCTGTATACCAGTCATTGGTGTATTATATTTTCCATTTTATATGTGCTTGCTCTACTGACATTTAGTTGCATTATTTCTACTCTTCCAAGTATAAAACATTTTTATTATCCTCTATTCTCATCCCCACATTTTTAAAAAATAATAGACTTTATTTTTAGGACAGTTTTAAGTTCACAGCAAAATTGAGTGGTGAGTACAGAGACGTCGCATTTACCTTTGACCCCACATATGCATAGCCTCCCCTCCCATCAGCATAGCACATGAGGGTGGTGCCTTTGTTGCAATCAATGAACCTATGTTGATGCATCATTAGCACTCAAAGTCCATAGTTGACATTAGAGTTCACTCTTGGGGTTGTACATTCTATGGATTTTGACAAATGTATAATGATATATATCCATCATTATGGTATCATACAGAGTAGTTTCACTGCCCTAAAAATCCTCTGTGCACCTACTATTCATCCCTCCCTCCCCACTGACCTCTGGCAACTCCTGATCCTTTAATTGTCTCCATAGTTTTGCCTTTTTTAGAATGTCATGTAGTTGAAATCACACAGTATGAAACATTTTCAGGTTGCCTTCTTTCACTTCTTAATATGCATTGAAGTTTCCTCCATGTCTTTTTATGGCTTGATTACTCATTTCTTCTTAGTGCTGAATAGTATTCCATTGTCTGCATATACCACAGTTTATTTATCCATTCACCTACTGAAGGGCATCTTGTTTGCTTTCAACTTTTGATAATTACAAATAAAGTTGCTATAAACCTCTATATGCAGATTTTGTGTGGACCTAAGTTTTCGATTCATACTGGTAAACACAAATGATTGCTGTATCACGTGGTAAGTGTATGTTTAGTTTTGTAAGAAACTGCTAAACTGTCTTCCAAAATGGCTGTATCATTTTGCATTCTCACTAGTGATGCATGAGAGGTCCTATTGCTCCACATGCTTGCTAACATTTGGTGTTGTCAGTGTTTTGAATTTTGACCATTCTAATAGGTATATAATGATATTTCATTGTTTTAATTTGCAATTCTCTGACGACATATGATGTAGAGCATTTTTTCATCTGTGTATCTTATTCGTCATCTGTATATCTTCTTTGGTAAAGTGTCTGTTCAGGTCTTCTGATCCTATTTTAATAGGGTTATTCATTTTCTCATTCTTGAGTTTTTGGAGTTGTTTGTATAGTTTGATAACAGTTCTTTATCAGATGATGTGTTTTAGAAATATTTTCTCCCAACCTGTACTTCTCATTCTCTTGACATTACCTTTCACAAAGCAGAAGTTTTTAATTTTAATGAAGTCTAACTTATCAATTGTTTCCTTCATGAATTGTGCCTTTGGTGTTATATCTAATAAGTCATTGCCATACCTAAAGTCATCTAGGTTTTCTCCTATGTTTTCTTCTAGGGGTTTTAAGGTTTTGCATTTTATATTTAGACCTCTGATCCAATTTGAGTTAATTTTTGTGAAGCATGTTAAGATCTGTGTCTAAATTCTTTTTTTTTTTCCACGTGTGGATGTTTGTTACAATGCCATTTGTTGAAAAGACTATCTTTTTTCCATTGTATTGCCTTGGTCCTTTGTCAAAGATCTGTTTACTCTTTTTGTGTGGGTCCATCTCTGTACTATTATGTTCCATTGATCTATTTATTCTTTCACCAATACCACAGTCAGTTACTGTAGCTTTATAAAAAGTCTTAAAGTCCTCTGACGTTGTTCTTTTTCTTCAATATTATGTTGGCTATTCTGGGACTTTGCCATTCCCTATAAACTTTAAAACTCAGCTTGTTAATATCCACAAAACAACTTTTTTATTGGGATTATGTTGAATCTACAGATCAAGTTGGGGAAAACTAACATCTTGAAAATATTGAATCTTTCTTCCCATGAACATGGATGTTGAAGGAGATCATTGAAAGGCAGTGACCCCTGGTTAATGCGTGAGCTGGACCTAGGCAATTGGAGGCTCCTTATCCCCTCCCCTGTCCTTGGAATGGATGTTTTGCCCATCATTCCCATAGACAGAGCCATCTCAAGAATATGACCATGAAAGAATAATGTGTTACCATCTGGACTGTATATGTGGTTGAGCCCCATTAAGGCCTTTATATAAACAAGATTCTGGCAGGTATGTGTGAAGATCTACTCAAACTGCAGCTGCCCAAGGCAAGCCCTGTCTGTAAATTCCCTTGCTTATTTAACCTGCCACCTACCAATCTGGAGTGGTCTGCCTCTTTCATTGCTCTCTTCTTGCCCTGTATATGGAGGGCAGTTTCAGATTTCACCTGGGGAACTCCTGAGGTTGCAAACCAACAATGGAATCTCTCTCCATTTATTTGGCTCTTTGATTTCATGCATTAGGCTTTGGTAATTTTCTTCATATACATCTTGTACATATTTTGTTCTATTTATGCCTAAGCATTTCATTTTTTTTTGGTATTAATAGAAATGATATTGTATTTTTAATTTCAAATTCCACTTATTCATTGCTGGAAAGTGATTGACTTTTGCATACAAACCTTGTATCCTACAACCTTGCAATAATTGCTTATTAACTTCAGGAGTGTTTTTGTCAATTCTTTCGGATTTTCTCCATAGGCTATCATCATATCATCTGCGAACAAAGACAGTTTTATTTCTTCCTTCACAATCTGCTTCCTTAAAGACTGTTTCTTTTAGTTTCTTCTATGAATGGGACGTACTTTCTTGTTTCTTTGCATGTTTCCTAATTTTTTGTTAAAAACTGGATATTTTGCATATAATCATGTGATAACTCTGGAAATCAGATTCTTCTCCCTTTTCACGGGGTTTGTTTATGTTGTTTGCTGTGGACTGTACATGTTTACTTGTTTAGAGGTTTTCTAAACTATTTTTGTAAAGTCTGTATTCTTTGTCATATGTGAGCTCTAAAGTCTGTTTTTCTGTTATTTTAGTATGTGTTCAGCTAATGTTTTGAGAGGGATTTCCTTGAAGGCCAGGAGAAAAAAAAAGAAAAGAAAAAAAAGAAAGGAAAATAAAACTTTTCCAGTTTTTGCAAATTGGCTTCAGTGCTTGGCCAAGGAGACTTAGCCTTAACTTCCTGTTCACCCTGAGGGTCGAGGATAGCTAGCGGTGGAAGCTTAGGGTCTTTTAAAGTCTTTTCTGAGCATGTATCTTCCCCTGCACATGTACATGGCTTTCTAAATTTCTCAGTACACACATGTGTGCTTTTGAATGCTCTCATTTCTGAAAGGAACACTCCCCCTAGAACTGTCTCCCCAGCTTTTCTCCCAGGCCTTCCACTCGTCTGTCTTTTGCCTCAGTTATTCATTTGCCTTACAGTGTTTCTAGGAATGACTTCTGCACAGCTGCTTTTCTTCCCTGAGTGCATTCTGAGTTAAGCAAAACAAAAATAAATGCCTTGGGCTAGCTCCTCAGTAGGTTAGAACAGACAAACACAATTCTCTGAGAATAAGATCTGCTCTGTTTTTTCCAGAATCCAGAAACAAGGTCCTCCACTGAGAACATGGGCTGAGTCTCAAGACCACAACGAGCAGTGAAGGTAAGTCGGGCAAGAGCAAGTAAAGATGCTTCAAAGTTTTCCTATCATTTTTAAGTTGTATTTTTCTTGAGTAAGTGTTCACTTGGTTCCTGAAAATCTTGATTTTTTCCCCCAGAATTCTTACAAAGTTGATTCTCACAGTTATGCTTAATTAAAAAAAAAATTTGTGGATGGATGGGCCTTTGGAGATACCTACTTTGCCATTTTTACTGTTTTAAGTCATTGCTCTGATGTAGTAGGACTCTGGTTTAGTTTTGATTTTTTTCTTTTGTGGGAGCATATTTTATCTCAATCCCCTCTTCTCTCTTTTGGACTCTCTTTCCAAATGTCACCAACTCCCTAAAAATGTTGTGGCAGGAACCCAAGAAACAGTTCTGATGGAAATTGGTATTTATTTTTCCACTTTTAGGTATTCTGAAGTTTGCTGTGTTCTGTCTTCTAGTTTTGCTGATAACATGGAATTTGTGTAGTTTTATTTGTTATTGATCTGTATAATTTTTGGAGGATGCATGAAGAGTTAAGGATTTAGGGAGCCACCATTATCTTGGCTACCCAGAAGTCCTTTTACTATATATTTTATTGGGAATGATTTATGAAGGTGGTGGCATCATTTTTATTCAGACTGACTTATCATTGCTTGTTATTATATTAACACATAGTCAGTATTTATTAAGTATATCTTAAGTGTCAAATTCTGTGTTGTGTTAGTGCTAAAAGTATGCAGAGACTATGGCATGATCCATATTCTAAAGGGTTTGTATTTCAGTGAAGAGATAAACAGTAATTTTCCTATAATGTGGTAATTGGTCTTATCACTTTCTACACTCTATTTAAAGGGTGAATGTATGTGTATGTCTCATCCTCATATTCTTAACATATGTCTTCTGTGGCAAATGGGAAACTCAAGAGCTCTTCTGTATAATACAACAGTAAGATGATACATATCTTATACAATTATTGGGTGGCAGCTGTGGTCAGTTTTGGATACTAATCAAAAAACAAAAAGTACCATGGAAATGATGGTTGTATTCATATCTCTAAACCTCCAGGTTTTCATATTTTAATTAATTTGTACACACCTGTTGAGTATCTGCTCAATGTAAGGCTCTATGATGGGTAGTTCTTCTATGGATAAACAATGAACGATAAAGAAGACCAAATCATCACTTTCCAGGTACCTGGTACAAATCAGTGGAGAAAAACACATACACAAGTTATTTAAAAATAAGGGCTATAATAATGCTGTATTTGAAGTGTGGGCAAAAAAGATATAGGCAAAGGGCTATGTAAGAAGGTTAGGTGTTGGGGTGTCATCTGGAGTTTTGCAAGCAGGGAGGCATTTTCAGAAGCCTTGGGAAATGCTAATTCCTTTGCATATTGCATATTGACACTTTGATTTAAAAACAGTCAACAGTCATGCCAGCCTCCCTATGAGAGCAGACTTTTCATGTCCAGAGTGAAACAATAACTATCAGAGACTGCTACAGGCAGGATACCAGCACTGGACAGTAAAGCTGACTTCACTAGCCAAGCTTCTCAGTGTTTTTGAGCTAGGAAGCTGACAGGACTTCCGACTGGGTTGCATCCTATAATTGTAGTACTTGTGAAATAATTAATTGATGTTATCTTTGCCTTTTTAAAAGGGAGGCAGGTATGTAATAGAAGCCTAGAAGCTGTAATGTATGTGTATGTCAACTCAAGATTTATTTCGAGATGAAAAATAGCTGGTTTGGCAGCAAGAATTTTAACTGTTGAATCTGTTATGATTCTGGATTTAATTAGTTGTTTATAGCTTATTTAAAACAGATTGATGATGTTGATTTGAAACAGTTTGTGATCATAACAAAAGTGCTTTTACGGGATTTTTCCTGATATTTTCCTTCTTAGAATATGTTCTGCTTGTCAGAGCACTGTGTGTTTACCTAATTGAAAATAAGCCCACCCCAATCCTATTGCATGTGTAAGGTAATATTGCTCAATTAGTTTGCATAATTTTATAACAGGAATCAGATTTATATTTTGAATTAGTTTTGTGAAACATGGCTCACAATTTTATATCTGAGCATCTGAGATATAGAGGACTCTGTTCCCATTAGTTAAGGGACACTGTATGATATGAAATTTATTTTAAACATTTTAAGTCTCATTTGAATCAGAAATTACAAGCTAGTGGCCAGAGGTCTGACCATGGGGCATTTCCAGGTTCCCATCACTTACCTATTTTGCCATCCCACATGGCAGTTTTGAATGTTAAAAAGTTCCTTACTGACATAATATGAAATTTGGATTTCTGGCTTTCTTGAAAATTCAAGGTGTTGGCAGTGCTGGGGTTAAGTTCTCACATGGCAAGTCTCATCTAGAATTCAGAGACTTCATTCCCCTTCACATGGACCACATTTCCAATTTAACAGTCTCTGCCTTCTGTGTTTCTTCATACTTGCCTACCTCACTGCCTGTTCATTGTAGGCATTTTGGCTTATATTAAAGCATTTATAAACCCACATATCAAATACTGCCCAAACTGCCAAATTTAAAACTATCTTTTCTTTATTTTATAGAACATATATACAACAAATTTTCAAGTATAGAACATTTTCCAACAAATTTATGAGTAATAGTGATAACATAAAATATGTTCCATCCAGGACAGGTACAATTTTAAGAAATCATTTGGATGTTTTAGCAAGACACTAGGAGTGGCCATATGTGTTCATATATGGAAAATACTAGAAAGCAATGAAGAAAAGAGAACGCAAAAAGCATGCATGTAACTCTATTCACTTTTCTGAAAATTACTGTATGAGAAAGATTCTTCATTTTGTTACATAAATATTTAGTAGTATATATATTTAGTAAACACTAAAGAAATGAAATTTCAGAATGGGTGGAAAGCAAGCACACTCATTTCTTTTTATCTTGAATTTAAATATACGTCGTCTCCATATTATGGTAACTTGCGGTATACTGCTGTATCTTATATACTGGCAGTTATGTGTTTGCCAATGTATAATTGCTTTTGTAGTCAGGCAAATATTGATTACATATCTATTTAATCTTCACTTGGTAGAGATAAAGATCTCACCAGTAACTTAATGTGGCCCAATTATTTTTCATTGTCGTTGTTATAACAGAATTTAATGATATAATATCTTGATGGAATTCTGGTCAAGAAAAGGTACTGCCTACATCTTAGTTTTACAGAGATAAAGGCAGAGTCAAGAGTCCATGGTGGGTTTTTCCCAAAAAATTTGTAAGTGGAGTAAGGAAAGAAGATTTATGTTCTTAAACTTTCAAGCAAGAAACTTTTATATTCTTCAAAATATAATGTATGGATCAAAAGTGAGAACAGCAGGTTGGGAGAAAAACTATACTACAAGAAAGTGATCTTTTTTTAAAAAATTGTGATTTGTTTTTTCTATTTTCCTTTATCATGTTTAGCAAATGGTAAGGTAAACCAAGCCTTATCTCTCACACCGCACATCCACATGGAACATTAAACTTAAAATTCTTCTTTGGTTATCATGCAATTTTCCTGTCTCTCTCCTTCTGCCGCCAACTGTTTATCGAATCAGGTTTGTTGGCAACTTTAAAGACTATGATTTTATTAGTTTCTATTTATTAGACTATTATCAGTAATATTATTTTATAATTATTATGATACTAAAAAAAGTTTAATATATGTTTTAGACAGTATTTTGGATTCTTCCTGGACATTTTTTTCCAACAAATATTTATTGAGCACCTCTTAAATCAGGCATTCTGTTAGATTTGTTTCTAGATCATGGTTAAAATCCCACAAAAACTCCAGAATAACAGAATGAGAGATTCGAAGTAAATCAAGTTCTTCTTCTTCTTTTTTTTAACATTACAATCACTGTGCTTTCATGGTCTATTTAAAATGTACTGCTTAGGTGGAGATATATGTGGTACCGTGTGAGTTGAAAACAAGAACTGTGCCCAGTGCGAACTTGTACACTAATGACCCATTACAAATATACCAGGAGTTATTAAAATTGACATCTATATAAAATATGGTGTTTATTAAAGTTGTTTATTACTATACAACAGCTAATTTGAAACTTACTACTGAAATTAATTTTGTTGTATAGAGGGAAGGGTGTGTTGAAAAATGATCTGCCTCAGGTGTCAAATATTCTAGATATAGTACTATTGTATGAATTACCCACTTGGTATTTATCACCTACTATTTTATATTGCGCTAGATTTTAAGGTCCCTGAAGACAGAAAGGAGGCTTATGTTTATCCTTATCCTTTTGGTGGTTCAGTACAAAGAGAGACCTTGTAAGTAGTTGTGTTTGTTGAGTGTGTGTGAGACTGATGGAGTGTTTGGTGAAAGCACTAGTGTTTAGTGAGTCCAAGTGATGTCCTCGGTGCTTTATAAGTTCAGGATAAAACTTGTCACTGATTGGTTTGGGCAATTAGTCATAAACCACTGAGATAGGTGGGTTTGGCTACCAGTCTGTACTATGTCACCATTTTTGGATGTGCTTACTTGCCCTTACTGAAGGAGGGGCCATGTGGCCAGGCTTCTGTCAGATGATTTATGCCTTATTGGTCCTGAGATGGATTCAGATCCAAGCTGAGAGTATCAGATTCCCTTTCTCTAAAGAATTAATATGTTCTTAAGAGAAACAGACTGAATCAGATTTCATTAAACTTGGATACCTAGAATCTTGGTAAATGGGGAATTCAGCAGGAGCATCATGGCTTTACAAAGCCAATCATAACCCAATGTTTGGAGGAGCAAAAATTAGGAGCCTGTTAGGGATAGTTGGCAGACAGACAGATATATTGCAGAGCAGAAGAGAGAGTGAGGGAGAGAAAGAAAATGTCTCGATTCCTATGACAGCTGGGCATACTTCTGACACTTGTGGTCTGGGCAATTCTCCTGAGAGGTCTGTGTACGGCAAAAAAAAAAAAGAAAGAAAAAAGAAAAGAAATCCTTCTGAAACACAAAGATGTTTTAAAATTTCTCCTCCTATAATTCTGAATTTTAAGGTTTACAACTTATTTAATATCAATATTATAGAATTCGAAGCATGTGTCAGATTTAAATTGCTTATATTTACTTGGCTATGAGGCTACCTTACCATATGTCTAGTCCAGGGAATGCAGCTACATCAATGAGAAAAATTCCACTTATAGACGAGAGTTTTTAAATTTAATATTAAATAATTAAAATACTTCTTCACATAGACATCTCAAATTAAGATTGTTTACATGCTTTTTAATTAGGTGCAATTAAGAAGCTCTCTCAAAGCATTTAAGCCCAGAGGGTATTCTTGGTTGTGTTGATAGAATGACTCTTAACATACAAGAAGTTGTCTTGTTAGTTGTTGAGGAGTTTCTCATTAGAAGACATGATGGGTACACTTTTCTTTTTGCCACATGAGGAAACAGATGCCGAGAATTTTCATTAGAGAAGGATGCATGAAAAGTTCTGCTTGACAGTCTAGGATAGTAAGAAGGCTTCTTTGCTCTGTCATTGTCTTTTCTCATTGCAATAGTCATAGTGATACCTAAGCCAGATCATGTCATTCCTTTGTTCAAAACCCTTTAATGTCATCGGCCTCACTGAGAGTAAACCCAGAGCACCTCCCAGGGCTGGTCAGGCCCTAGTGCTGTGCACCATCAGGCTCCTCCATCCCCAACAAACATCGATCTTATGGTTCTTTCTTCATCTCCATCTCCTAATCCTTTTGCTCTGGCTCATTTGGCTCCAGGCATGTCTGTTGTCTCTGCTTGGAATGTTCCCTGGACATTCACATGGCTTGCTTCTTCATTTCTTTTCAACATTTGTTCACATACTCCCTTTCAGTGGGTCCTTCCCTTGTTACCTTCCATATCCTTTCTAGCCCCTGCTCCTCCTTGATTCTACTTTCCATAGCCCACTTTTCTGGTTCATTTTTTTGCCCTGGCACTGATTACAATCTGACGTACTACATATTTGGTCAGTATATTCCATCTTTTTCAGCCAAGATATAAATTTCAAGAAGGCATAGGTTTGACTGTTTAACTCTTTTTGTTTTTTGTTTTTTAAATCTGTCCCCAGAACCTATAAGATGATCCAAAGTAGATGCTCAGTACGGATTTGTGGAGTGAATAATCAGTGGATGAATAAATGAATGAAAAGGTTGTAATGGGATTTTCTGATTAAATTACAGATTTGGGTTTGTTAAATTTTTATTTTTTAAATGATTATTTTATTTCTTGAGGGCTATATCTGTGCCCTCACTTTTAGCACTGGCCAATTCACCACTGCTTTGTTTAGCGGTGGCTGAAACTCCTCTGGCTAAAGTAGGAACTTCATGAAGTTTGGTAACAATAGTTGCTATAAACTACTGTCTGTCTATAAATAAGAAGATAATTCAATATGACCACACTGTTCACAACAGTGTGAATAAACTTCCTAGAGAAACCAATACATTTGAAGAAGTGATTAAGAATCTTAAGATAAAATGTAGAGTTTGAGAATGACCTTGGCAAAGAAAATAGGCTTACTCTTTTCTTTTTTTGATCTGATTAGTAATCATTAAAAGCACAAACTGTAAGTGAATGAGCTAGAAAGTAAAACTAACTAAAAGATTCATTTCATATTTAACAAAATTCTCAAAAGACTTGAATAAGGAAGGGCTACAATATGTTCTGATTTCTGGGTGCTAGTTCTTCAATGAAGAGAAGAGAGGCTCTGCTTTGTTGTTAGGAATTGTTTGGTGTTGGAACAGTGTAAGAGGCAGGAGATGATCAAGCTTTCAGAAACAGACCTCTTTGCTATACAAATTCCTCTTGGCTAATCCTTTTACATAACAACAGCATGCCGTGAGTGATGCAAGATGCCCCAAAGGCATCAGAGCTCTAACTCTGAACCATAGCATGTTGTATATAAAAAATAAAACACATTCACCTCTTTCTTAGAGTCCAGAATAGCAGGCACCTAGAATTGGATCATATTCATAGGGATTCTTTGGGCTATAACAATTCTGTTTCTGTATCCAAAAACTTAAAACATGGGGTCTGGCAAGAATATTGGAGGTTGGCTGTGTGCTGTTATAAATATGAAGTATAAGCCATTCCTCCAGCAGGTACTGTCAGTGGGCTGTCTTTCCTCCACCAGTGGGTCTGTCGTATATCAGATCATTCTGCAATTTTGTTCAGGGACTTTTAACTCAAAGTCAAATGGATGTCTCAAGAGTGGCAACTTCAGCAACTAATTTTGCTAAAGAAAATAAAAAGGGGGGGGCAGGGAATTTAGTAGTCATTACTTGGGTAATCCCGGCAACCTCAGGTAAATCAAATGACCTTGTGGAATTTAATGTAAAATCCAGTGAGAAGAGAGATTTGCTTAGTTTGATTTGGGCTATTGTGATTTATTTAATATCACTGTTCAGTTTTACACTCCAGGGATTTGTGAAGCTATATCACAGCCATAATCTGTTGGTGATTATTCATATAAATGAGTTTATAGATCCTGCAAGGACAAGCTTTATATTTGTTTTCTATAAGCAAATATTATCAAAATTACTGGCATATGAAAGAATCTAGATCAGTGGTTAAACTGGCAAGACATTAAATTCTCTTTCCGTTTTGTAAAATACAAATGACAGATCATTAGGTCATTTAAATAAAGGTACTGATTTGTCAACACATTTCACCACTCAGAATACTTAACAATAAATACATGATGTTCTAAATTTTAAATGAATGTGAAAGAGAAATAATTCTTTCACTAATAAAAGTTCACACCACCCCTAATGTGGAATATTCAGCCTGTTTGAATCTATTTTCCAAAGTAAAATGCTCCATTTCAATATTTAGCTTTTAAGTTTAGACATTCCTCCAAACTTATACCATACTAGCTGTCCTCTTGGCACTGCAGATTATCGTTACCTATTGTTAAATAAATCAATCCCTATTGATACTCATTTTGGAACCTACAGTTGCCCATATGAGAAGCAGCTAGATAGAAAATTGGCACCTGTCCTTGAAACTTTAAAACATCTGTCCTTGAAAATTTAGTTTTGAGGCTTATGTTTGGAGTCACTTCTTTCTTTCTTGGAATTTTAATATATATGGCATAATTCTTCTGATTGGAAGTTCACACGAGTCTCTTATGTTACCTGAGTTTCACCTTTTCTTGAGGGTGCTATTTTTATCTTTGAAGAGACTCCTTTCCAGGTCTCACAGAACTTTGAGAATGCTTTATATCCAATATTTTCAGCCACACCATATTCTCTAAAACTGTGCAAATATGTTTGGTCATTTTTGCATAATGTGATAATAGCCCAACAGAAATTTAGCTTTTTATAAAACTCAGTGAGTTAAAAAAAAAAAATCACTATGAGCAAAGAATTCTGGAAGAATGTGGACAAATTTGCTTATTAGAGATGCAGAATGACAAAATGCACAAAATCTTAGATGTCATTTTGTTATTGTAAAAATGTGTTTCATATAAGCAAATAACAGAAGACTTAGTATTTACTATTCTTATCAAATATTATTAATTTACTCAGAATTTACTATATATCTGACCCTTATATTATTGGACATATACATTCAGAGCACTGAAAGTTATGTAAAATTTTTTATTACCCCAAGTTTTTCTTTAAAAGTTTTTATTAGTGAATCTATAAATACTCAGTATTTCTAGGTGGCTCAGATGAAGTTTAGAATATGAGGATAACCCACATTCCATTATATGAGGGATATTCTGAAGAGAAAATGTTTATCATGCTTAGTCTGAGAGATACGGTTCATGTAGTAATCACATGGATCATTTTGCAGGGATGAAGTACAAGTGCCAGCATTCAGGAATGATTCTCTTTCCTGAAGGAACACCAGGTAGTGTTTCTATTTGATGGTTGATGTTATAAGTAAACAGTTCATAAGTTACCTTAAATTATTCCAGGGCAAGACCTATTTGAATCAAACTATAGTAATCATACTATGTAACAAATCCAACCCATTTGAAAATGAATTTTTTGGGCAATTTTTCCAGTATATCTTCTTTCTAAAATGAAGAGAGGACTCAGAAAATAAGTTATTAGGGATGTTTTGTTAAATGTAAACTTTGTCCAGGAGTCACAATGGTTTCAGCCCCATCTGACTGACAACAATAGAATTTTCAACCAGAACCAAGAATGGGGAGATTGTTGATTCTTCAAATCATTGGAAGATTTGATTATAAGATTCTTCAAATAATCATTAGGAGTTCCTTTATCAAACACACTGTGTACTAACACTGTGCAGTGATTTAGCCCATTGTGCGAATGATAGATCCCTCATATAATAACCCAAATATGACCCCCAGCAATTTCCTAAAATTTCTATTTTCTTCAACACTCTTAAAATAAGCATTTGTTATTCTGTATTAGATTGTGACAGGAACTGAAGGACAGCAGAATATGCCACCCCAAGATATGCTGCATTGGTTTACGCATCATTTTGAGCTGTAGGTACCTGAAAATCAGCAAAAACAGAGGGAGGCTTTCTCTGAACCTCTCTTACCTGCCTAAAAACAGCTCCTCCAAAAGGAACTCAATTGTCATCAAGCCCCTCCTCAAGAGCTTCATCAACCAGGAAAGACTGTTGTCACAGGAGGGGAGACTAGATGTCAACACCACATTCAGACAAACTTTGTCACAGACTATCACATCTCCCATCTGCCCTTCGAAGGAGCTACTCACCTTTCCTAAAATTAATTTACTTTCCCCTAAAAGGCCTTCATTTTCCTCTTAAGGCTCTTTCTCATTCCCTAGTGAGATGGTATTTAAGCCTGAGTTCTAAAGCCACCTCGTTGGATTACTTTTTTTTTTTCTGGGTGTCTCTCCTATGTGTACATAAAGTATACATAGTAGTAAACTTTTGTCTTTCTCTTGGTTAATCTGTGTTTTATTACAAGATCTCAGCCAAGAACTCAGAAGGGTAGAAGCAAAATAATTTTTCCTCTTCTACCAAACTGAGATCAAATACCCAGTCAGGAAAACATATGAATGTTATACGATATGGTATGATCAGAGCTATAACAAAGGGAAGCTTCTGGGGTGCATCTGATCCCCACTGGGTTTTTTGGGAAAGGGTAGAAACAGGGAAGACATCTTATGAAAGTGCTTCTGAAATTATTTTGGAAGGATGGGATTCATTTGCCATGTAATTTAAATAAGGGAAGGTTAAGGGCACAAGGTTATGAGAGACATGGATATATCAGGAAAATTGAAAATTCTGATGTGATTTATTGTGAATGGGAAAAATGCAATCAAAATGAAAAAGAAATAACCCCCAAAGAGGACAAATCTGGTTATAAGGAAAGGAAACACAAATAGTTTGAAGATAAATGCAGTGACAGTTTTCACTGCTACCCTATAGTGTAGGAAAATGAAACTCAATGGGACCTTTATATCATTGAGCTGGAAAGAGAAATGAGTTATTGCTGGAGTAAGTATGGTTCATCCCCTGCAAGTAAGGAGAGGGTGAAGTGGTGATTTGAAAAGAACATCCTAAAGTAGTAGATGACAGAACAGAAGGCAGGGATCATTCATCTCTAATTGGTAGAGTGGTTTGTCTTGACTCAAGTGCGCAAAATGAGCAGAAAAAGGCACACTATGTTAAGGGCAATCAACCTGAGACATTGTCAGAAAGTAACCTGTTTTTTTTTTTTAAATGGATAAATGGCCTTTGCTTCTTACTAATGAATTGATATTAACAACACCATAGTGTATTAATACTTCCCAGTTTATTTTTCAGAAATACCAAAGTATTTTTTTAAATATGCATCTTAAGCATATTTAAAAGACATTACATCTGCAATTGTTTCTTGCTGCAGTGAAAAGAGCTGGCAGCTGGATTCTTCCAGCAGATATTCAGCTGCCTTTTCTTTTCAGTAAGTGTAGAACCAAAGATAGGGATTACTTTTATAAATATGTAATTATGAATTTTTTTCAGTTTCTGATTAATAATTCATCCCAACTCCTATAACATTATGTTCTGAATGTTAAACAACTGGATGAGTCAAAATTTGATATTTAAGGAGATTAAGGGGAATATTGTGCATATATTTCAGTTTCCATAGCTGCCTTGTAGAATATTAGGAGAGTATAATTTGAAATAAATTTGTTTCTCATACTGAAGCCACATACCATGTGTTTCACTCAAGAAAGATCACTGTTATCTATGGCTTTAATACTCATAGGGACTACATAATATGGTCCTGATGCAAAACAATAATGCTTATTTGAACTAGAAAGCAGAACTAGGTGAGTAGTGTGTATTCCTCCTTCTCCCCTTTTATTAACAAGGAATCTAAAGTCCAAAGTCCACTTAAAAAGTTTCTATAGTATAATATAGCAGTTAAAAGAGACTCCCTTAATTCAAATCCTAGTTCAGTCTCTAAAAAGTTAGACAAAATTTGGGTAAGAAAGTATGTAACCTCTCCCTGTCTCTACTGTAAATAGAAAAAGTAAATATCTTTCCCCCACAGGGTTGTTACAAAAACTGAATGAAACATTGTTTATAAAGTGTTAAGTACAGTATCTAGTGTGTAATATGAATAAAGTTATTGAACCTTAGCTTTTTTTTTTTTTGCGGTACGCGGGCCTCTCACCGTTGTGGCCTCTCCTGTTGCAGAGCACAGGCTCCGGATGTGCAGGCTCAGCGGCCATGGCTCACGGGCCCAGCCGCTCCGCGGCATGTGGGATCTTCGCGGACTGGGGCACGAACCCATGTCTCCTGCATCGGCAGGCAGACTCTTAATCACTGCGCCACCAGGGAAGCCCAGAGCCTTAGCTATTTTTGTTATTATTCAAGGAGGCGTGCAATGGAGTGAAGTGTGTGTGTGTGTGTGTGTGTGTGTGTGTGTGTGTGTGTGTGTGTTTTGTTAAAGGAAAAATATTCTCACATTGTTAATGGTAAGGAAGACTTTATTCAAACTACTGTAATAAGGGCATTGCAATAGGAGAGATTGGGCTTAACTCCAAATATAGCAAAGGTAGCTGGGGACTGATAGCCAATGAGCAATGTGGTGTTCAGTGGATAAAAAATTACTATGTGGAGGGCTTCCCTGGTGGCGCAGTGGTTGAGAGTCTGCCTGCCGATGCAGAGGACATGGGTTCGTGCCCCGTTCTGGGAAGATCCCAACATGCCGCAGAGCGACTGGGCCCGTGAGCCATGGCCGCTGATCCTGTGCGTCCGGAGCCTGTGCTCTGCAACGGGAGAGGCCACAACAGTGAGAAGCCCCGGTAACGCAAAAAAAAAAAAAAAAAAAAAAAAAAAAAAATTACTATGTGGAGACATTAGGGGCAGGGGGATTCTTGCTAAACTGTCCTAATAGGAGTCTTGCTAAAGACAGGCCAAGGACTCAGACATCAAAGGTGGGAGAGGAAGAACTTGACTATCAGGGATGGAGGATTCTCTGTAAACTGACTTCTCAGGATTCTTTGCTAAGACTGGGCTGTTGCGTTGGCTGAAGACAGGAGGGGTGGGGGAGTGAAGATCTAGTCAAAAAGAGCTTAGAGGAGCCTGACTAAAGTTTGGTCAAGAAGAGTCTTTGTCAGTGTGTGTGTGCATGTGTGTATACAGTGGCGGTGAGTCCCAGGGCAAAGGAAAATATGGATCCTTTTGTCCAAAAATTATTATGAGCTTGAAGATAGCAACAAAATGGCATTAAACCAAGACTGGGCCCAGCTAAGCCTGTGGCCTGAGTGACTCCACAGGTGTGATGCATAAAGCTGGCCCAAGGTAGGAGCAATCGACCGTACGAAGACCTACTTTAAATAAAAAGCCAGAGAAATACAATTATTTGGATAAAGTTATAAAAATATAATTTACCTAAAAGTTGCCTTAGTTGTGTTTCTGAATCAATTATTGCCTTAAGTGATTATCAGGGAAAAACTAAAAGAAATCAGTGTAGGGAAACCCAAGTACATAGTGAGAGCTGTGATCATTTTATGTGAATCCAGCCTTTTACGAAGCATTTTTCTGTATTAAGGCCCAGTTTTCATTAAGAATCTGTTTTTTGAGACTTGAAATTTTTAGAGAATATCTAAGAAAAGTTAGAAAAATGCTTATATCACTTTTTTTTTTTTAACCTTACTGTGGCTTTCCCGTGTTGCATGAAGAATAGAATTCACACTGCTTACCAGCATTTACAAGGGTATGCTAGTTAGGATAGTAACAGCTGCTGTAATAAACAACCCCCCAGGAGTTAACACAGTTAAAGTGTTCAGGTGATCATAAGTTTTCAAAAGGAGTACCACTGAAAAAAATTGTCATTTCTCTCTTTCTTACTAAATTTGCCAACCCTGATCCAAGGAATAATGAGCCTCTTCCAAAAATTTACTGGTGCGTCTCAGCCAATCAAAGCTATGTTTACTTATTTATTTTAGTGATGCTGGCCTCTCCTTTGCCCAGTCCATTCCTCAGCTTAGTGCATCAGTACAATAGAGAATGGAATTTATTTGCCCATCTAATTTCAGGTGTGGTTTGATCCAGAAGTGTACTGTATTGTAGCAGAACTAGTTACAGCTGTTCCAGATGGCAGATCTTTATACCACGTTGTCCAGAAAAAGAGCAAGAACTTCTTCAGGTAGTTCTCTCAGGTGATCAAGAAAGATGCTTTCCCCACACACATCTCCTCATCTCTATTGAGGCATGTGGATCATGTCCCCATCTCTGAACCAATCACTGTGGTCAGGGGTATGCCATTGGGCTCAGTAAATCAAGACTTTCCCCTGCCTTCCCACCCCAAAAGGCATCCTCTGAAGCACATGGGCTACTTTGAGGTAGTAGATGTCCAACAAGTTGACAGGATAGTGGGAGTGAAAAAAAGAGTCAAAGATGACTTCTAGTTGTATTTGCAGGAGCAACTGAAGGATGATAACAGTGAAGAGAAGATCAAGGAACAAGTCAAAGAATTAAAAAGCCAGTGTATTGGAAGCTTCTCTATGTAACTATGTGGAAATTGAAACACCAGTTATGACGCAAGTAGTATTTGTGGGAGAGTCAGTGAACCGGGGTCTGAAGTTTCATGAAATAAAAAGGAGTGATGTTCATCTCTCCCACCTTCATGAGTCTGTGGATTACTGTGATAAGGGGGTGGAAGTAGGTGATACAGGAGATGGAGTGGGTTTTTAAGAAAATTGGGCGAGCAAGCAGAGCATCTACTCCACCTCCAAAGACAGTAATGTGAAGAGTATGGAAGGAAAAACCACCACCCCTTAGAGGTAGTGTGCTCAGGGCAGAGCAAGTAACTAACGGGAGATTTAGAGAAAAATCTGTGAATATAAGAGATTTGCATATGAAGAGCCATGGGTTTTAGAGGCCTCTACCCATGCCTGATGCCTTGTTTTTATTTCAGGCCAACTCTAGTCTATTGGGCCTCTCAGTACATATGAGCCCAGTGCATGCTTGTCCCCCAAACATGCACACATGGATCCTTCACTGTTTCTCTGCACACTCATCTGCAGTGGGCATGGCTCAGGAGACTGCGCTCAGGTGCCTGCTCAGCTATAGCTACTTTATGGAGAGAATATCGCACCACGTTGGATTCAGGACTGTGCCCGAACCAAGGCTTCCCTAAGACAGTTTCCCCTAGTCTGTGTGCAGAGCAGTGGGGACCCAGTTTCTGTGATCTTGGATATCCCCACAACTATCTACGCTATATTTACCCATCTAGCTTTTCGTCCTCTACCAGCCCCTCTCTTCACGCTTTGAGCTTAAGGAAGACAGTGAAAACTCCTATATCTCACCCCTTAATTTGTCCATTCTTTTCCTCTCCAGGCTCAACCATCCCTTCTCCCAAAACACATACAGCCACTCGCTCCAAAGGAAGCTTTTTTTATTCCTTTGAAGTGGATCACTTTCTATACTACATCTTACTTCTTCCCCCTTTTAGGCAAAAAGTCTCTTAGCCCATCACTAATGGTACAAGGTTTAAGGAGAAGGGAAAATCTGTATTTAAAAAAAAAGATAAAATGTATCTGGAGGATTTTCAGAATATCATCCCCATCACATACCTTTCTAGAAAGCACATCCACATATAAAGCAAAGTATGCTTGTTTTCATAAAAGTTGATCTGAAAGTAGCCCCGTAAGGTGGTGTTTTATTAGTTGTACTTCTGCATTACTTAAAAGTAAATAAAATACATAAAAATTTTCACCCGAATGGGGCAATTCTCCCTGCCTATCTTCCCTTTATTTTGAATTACTCAGATTTTATGATATCTGTTTATTGCTGCCCTTTCTTTAATTGTTCTTTTATCATCTGTGAATAAATAGTTTTGCTATTACACTGATTCCCTGATATTTTATCTGCATAAATGGTCTGAATAACATATATAAAAATAGGGAAAGAAAACACACAGGTTTGGGAGTCCAGTGACGTTTTAATTCTTTGTCTGCTACTAACTTTCTGGTTAATTTGGAGACAGTCTCTTTGTTTACTGAAGAAGTGGTTGCTCAGTGTTTACCCTACAGTGTGGTCACTCTCTCAGCCACTTACTTCCCCAAACTCTTGTTTCCCTTGTCAGTAAAGGGAGAAGATTAATCCAGGTAGTCTCTAGAGTCCATTTCAGCTCTTTACTCTATGAACTGAATGTTTACGTTTCTTCTCTAAATGTTTATAAGCCATGAGTGTAAAATTAATTTACTGCTGATATAAAAGCCATGGACTTCACTAAATGCAAATATGCAAACAAGTATGTTTTTGCTTCTGTTTCTTTTTCCCTCCTTTTTAATTTTGTAAGAGGGATTGCTTCAAAACTTCCCTTTTCCCCCTCTTGGATG
The DNA here is from genome assembly GCF_003676395.1 of Aethalodelphis obliquidens. Taxonomy (NCBI): domain Eukaryota; kingdom Metazoa; phylum Chordata; class Mammalia; order Artiodactyla; family Delphinidae; genus Aethalodelphis; species Aethalodelphis obliquidens. Next base: position 25,874,327 of record NW_020837946.1, on the reverse strand, counting down.
GAAAACTTACCTCCAGCCAGCATTCAGTGAATATTTGTTAATTACACCCCATTGATCTACTTCCCGTGCTTCTCTGAGATGAGGAGAAACAACAAAACAGCTTTTCTTTCTGTCAGCTGCCTGTTGAAGGGTCTACCGAGGTGAGCTCTAGGCTGTTGCCCTTTCTGGGTCAGGCCAGGAGCCTTCAAATGCTGCTCTCTGTGCTGCACACTGGGGGTCACCTACCACCAGTCCTTACAAGATTCATTTACCTGCAAGACTGGAAAATAACCGATACTTAAAGATTAATAGACTGACATGACTCATGAAAACTGCCCTTGCCCCTCACAGAGTGTGGCGGAAAATGAGTGCTGAGCAGAATGTACTGTATGTACAATGGGAGTCTCCAAACCAGAAAGACTAACAAGGCTGGGATTTGCCACAGGACATTCATGGCTCCCATTTCAGATGACTGGATAGCATCTTGCAGTCTGCCATGGGGTTTTCTTTAATGATACATAAATGACAGTAACATTCCTATTCCCTCCATGTTCCTGTGAGTCGTCCACATTAAGAACTCCCATTCCGGGGGCAGTTAAATACTGTGGGAAAATGACTAGGCAGGCAGCTGCCTTCCCTTCCGGGAAGTCTCAGAAGACATTGTTCCAGTAACAACTGATCATTAAGGAAAGTCGGGAGTCAAGATTCCCTGAGAGTAGGTAGGATTCCAGAGAGTGCTACAGCATCTTTCAGAGCTCCAGGCTGAATTCTGCTGGCTGCTCTTGACAGAAGCTCTGAGCCACCTTGAGAGTGATTATCTGATGACAATGTCACAGCCTGTCAGTGACTGTCCTGCCTGACTTGCCCTGCTGAAGGTTAATGGGATTAATTGCTCTTTGGGGGAGAGGTTGTGGCGATGCTTGGGGGGTGAAGGGTGGCAGGGTATTTTATGAAGGGGTGTTGGGTGGATGGGGAGGAATCAAACCGTATATTCATTTACAGAGTGGGATGGTTCTGTTTAAGATAGCCTGCAGTCGGGCTTCCCTGGTGGCGCAGTGGTTGAGAATCCACCTGCCGATGCAGGGGACGCAGGTTCGTGTCTTGGTCCGGGAGGATCCCACATGCCACAGAGCGGCTGGGCCCGTGAGCCATGGCCACTGAGCCTGCGTGTCCGGAGCCTGTGCTCCGCAACGGGAGAGGCCACAGCAGTCAGCGGCCCATGTACCACAAAAAAGAAGGAAAAAGATAAAAAAAAGATAACCTGCAGCCCCCTAAAACATTTTAAAGTTAAACTTAAAAGGATTGTACTGGGTTTTCTTTCTTTTCTGCTTTGTATTTGGTGGTGTTTGTTGAGGATTCCTCTCTAGTAAGAGCTGGGAAAGATGCCTGCGTCAGCCATGCTCCCATGATTTAGCGGAGAAAGAAGGCTGAGTGGTCCAGCGTCTACTTCTTCATGCAACCCTCACCCCACAACCTCTGGCATTTCAATCTGTTGTAGCACACGAGTGGAATGAATGTGACAGTCTCATTTGTGTCCCTAGGGAATTTCTCTCTCTGTCAGGAGAACAAATCATGCCCACCAAAGCACAAAATGAATTTAGTATGTGACGTTGTCAGCAATCTCTATGCGATCCTGCGTTAGAGGGAAATAGAGTGAGGCAAGGGATGTTTTCATAGAAGTCCTTCACTGTCAGATTCCTTGTATGACTGTGTGTTTCCCTCACTACTTAGAACTACAGTATCAGTCTCCATGTTGGGTAAATGGAGGCAAGAGATTTTTCCTAAACTGCGTGCGTCAGCATTGCCTAAAATGGGAAAAAGCCACATTAGCTTTTTCTCTTTGTTATCCTTTTCTGCTTCTGACTGGTGATGGAAGCTCTGGAAAGTCCAATTTGTTAATTCATTTTTCATTCTTAACTGTGTATTTGAAACCTTAACTGTATTATGGGAAATGAGCCATACTGTCTGAGCACCAGCCCCTTTAGGACTCAGCTCTAGTCTGGGGTACTAAGGCATGTGAAATCTAGATGGAAACCTTGGGCTGCACTTTTCAATGGCTACAAGAGTCCCTAAGCACATACCATGGAAATTGCCCAAATGCCGTTAAAAACAAGACAACAGGCCCCAAATGGAGTTCCTTATGCTAAGCCCCACATCACTAAACCAAGACTTAATTACAGTTTCAGCTTTTCCAGAAATGGAATCTTAAACCAGTCAATCAGGAATTGCCTGATTAACACTAGTTAGGTAATCTGCTTGATAGACTCCTGTAATCCCCTAAAGGAAGTAACTTTATAATAACCAGTCCACTTTTTTGTCCAGTATTACCTCCTTTTTTTCCACTTTCTTCTGCCTGTGAAAGTCTTTCATGTTGCACAGCAACTCGGAGCTCCTTTTTATCTGCTAGATTGGATGCTGCCCAAGTTGTATCAATTTTTGCTCAAATTCTTAAAATTATAATATGTCTCAGTTTATCCCTTAACAATATTAATCCAAATCACTACTTGGTTTAAAATTTAGAAATACCAATTTAACAAATATGAAGAATGTGTTTACTTCATGTCTGTGAACAATTGCACATATTCATTAGAAAGCTAACTTTATAAAATATACCCTGAGCTAAAAAAGAAACTTGATATTTATCTAATAGTCTGTTTACTACACATTCTCTGAATTTTTATTTTACCTGCAAAAAATATCATTATAGTTTTTGAACTAGTTTAACATAATAATCTTGTTATTTGTCAAAAGCCTTCATAAATTAAAAAAAAGAGTCTTGGAGGGAAGCAGTGACAATAATATGAGTAATTAAGCTTCTACTTTAAGACATAAAATGCTACGTGTAACAACTCTGAGCATTCCCCTGTGACTCCATGCTGTACACCTGCCAGACGATGTCAAGATTAAGTTGGAATGTGCTGTTCTGAGATATAATATGAATGTTGTCTAGCGGCTGCTTACAGAGTACTATAAACATTTCTTTAAACTTAGAGTTGAATTTAATGAGGAAAGAGAAATCATATCTGAGATATGATTTTAGGACTATCAATATAATGCACATGTTCTGCCTTATGAATTGTAATTTTCATATTCATCTTCATCATTTTTGCTATGAGGGTCATAGGATTTGGAATCAATGAATTTGGGAGTCAACCTACTTTGAATCCATTTTCAAAGGAGTTGCTGTAATGTGAGTGATATGAAAGCCATATATATTATATCTCTTGATGCAAGTCCATTTTAAAATGTCTTAGGTGGGAAGGATTCAGATTTTTTAAAGGTAGATCCCAAGGGCTGATTCAGTTCTAGCCATTTGTTAAGCTCATTTGATTCTTGTAAGAAAGATGTATGTGTATGTGTGTGTATATGTACCTATAAAACCTTATACTTGTAATAGGTTCTATCCTATATATAATTCTAGAAAAAGCCCATCTTCCAATGATATTTAATTTCTTCCTACTTTGCAACCTTTAAAACTTAAATCTATGTTACATGTATGTCATTTATGAAGTATAATAAACATCTCTGGTCTCATTGTAGGAACTATAATTTCTTCCTACTCTCATCTAACCTCAACCATTCTTCAAGTTCAGGTCAAATGTCATTTCCCCAGCAAGACATTCCCTCACCTCCCAATGGAAATCAATTCCTTCTCTTATAATAGCACCTTTCCCCATACCACTTCTCACATTTTATAATTATGGATCTTAAATATTTGTTTTCTCTTCTCAAATGTAAGCTCCTTGAGAACAGAGACCATGTCCTCACCGATCATTCACTCTAAACACGGTGAGAAGTGTTCTCACCTAACAACTTGTATGAGGTAAAAGAGAGAGTTCACCTTCATAAGGACAAAGATCATATGTGAAGGGTGTAATTGATAACTATTGAGAATATTTTTGTACAATGGCAATAGTTGGGACAAATGCCAGATTTAATAAATTATGGAACAAAACACTGGTAAAAAAAGTAGAAGTGGGTACTATAAACTGCTTGTTCCAATCAAAGGAAAGGAAAACTGTATCTATCATAATATCAATAGAATAATATATTGGTAGCAGTGGATTAGGAAGGCAACAAGGTCATGGATACTCCCCCATCAATTTCCTCTTCTTTCTAAAGCAGATTCAAGATTTCACAGAAACAGAACCTTTTATTGGCCCATTGGCTTTTGTCAAATCCCACTTCTTCTCTGCTATAGTATATGGTCATCCTATCTGGGAGACAGCTTTTAGAAATAACAATATATTGGCCTTTTATTAGTTTATATTTTTTCTATGGCTGTATCTTCTTTAGGAAAACTGTTAATTAAAATAAACATATAAAAATACACATATCATTTATTTTTACATTAAATCAGGATTTCCTTATTTTAAAACATGTTTAGTGTGAATGATCTGTTTCCTTTGTGTCTACAGTGTACTGCCAATCTCTAAACAGAACAAATTCTGTAAGTTGATCTTTTAGTTATGGAACTGTATGAATTGTCTGTGTTTTTACTTTTAATTCCGGTCTAACCACTTCAGTCTGGTACAGTGGTGCCAGCACCTAGTAAATCCACTTGGCGCGTGGAGGAAGTCGTTTAGCACTGTTGGCCTCATTCACAGTCATTTAAGAGCTTCAAATCAAGGTTTCAACTAGCTAAGCTGCTGTAGTTGCTTTCTGTTAAAATTAAAGAAAAAAAAATCTGATTTGTTTTCATCCTTTATTGGTTAGGCCTGAGCTATATCCTTTGCAATCTACATTTCCTGTGTCAAGACTGACCAGTTTCACGTTAAGCGCACAAGTGAACTGAAAAGAAATGCTGTGAATGGACATAGGTTTGTAGGCAGAACCACATACAGTCTCTTCCAAAAAGACTGAGAGCCCTTTAAATAAATCAACCCATGGGTTTCCTCCAGCTGGTATGGAAAACACCTATAGGTAGGGCTGCTTCTATTGTTAAATTCTATTCTTGCTAACAAAACCCATGTCTATTAGTTTCTTGAATAAGCCCTGGTATTTTACAAAAAAATGCATTCTTTGGCTTGGTCATAAAAGACTTTCTTGGTGTGCAGTAAAAGATAAATTTACCAAGGTGTTTTATTACTCCACAGTTGGAATTAATCTCTCCCTGCTTTATGCTTCCTTAGCACGTTGTAAGTGCCTCTACCACAAGCACTTATCACCATCTGCCTCCATTCAGAGTCATTAATGTGTATTTTTAGATTATGCGCTCCTGAAGGGCAAGGATCATGCCTTCCTTATTTTATGTCTCCCCTAAGGCTGTATGCAGTGACTTGCATTTAGTTGGTGCTAAATAAGTGTTTATTAAATTGACTGAGTAGGTGGCGTATACTTAGAAATAGACTGCTGTTCTTTGAAAGGAATATTTTATTTTAAAATCTTGGTTGCCAGGAAAATTTGGAAAAAATAAGCAGGCTGAAATATTATGCAGACATTTGTAGAAGAGGTGCACTCTCTTGGCCAGTTTTCTTTGATGTCATATTTGAATATGTATTAATCTGCCACCATCCACAAATTTGAGACCCCGGAAACCTGATGGTGTAGTTCTGGTTCAAACTCAAAAGCCTGCGAACCAGTAGAACTAATGGTGGAAGTTTCAGTCCAAGTCTAAAGGCCTAAGTACCAGGAGTGCCAGTGTCCAAGGCAGGAGAAGCTGAACATCCCAGATCAAACAAGAGAGCAAATTTGCCAACCTTTATATTTTATTCAGGTCTTTAATGGATTGAATGTTGCCCAACTATATCTGTGAGAGAGATCTTACTCAATCTGCTGATTCAGATACTAATCTTTTCTGGAGACACCCTTACAGGCACACCCAGAAAGAATGTTTTATCGGCTATCAGGGCATCCCTTCTAGCCCAGTCAAGTTGACCCAGAAAATTAACCATCACACATGTAGATTGGCATAAAGACTTAGACTTTGAAGGCAGGCAACCCTGAAATCAAATCCTTTTCACTCTCTTCCTAGATACCCGATCCCATAGGATTTACTTAACTTCTGTGAGCCACAATTTCCTAACTGTAAAATGAGAACAATTGTATCGGTGTCAGAGTTCTTGTGAGACTCAAATAAGCTGTATATGGAAGCCAGCTAGCACATTCTGGAATCTAAATAGTTTCCTTCTATTTCATTTTCTTCTCTTCTTTCTTTAGTCTAAAATTTTTTGATGAATTAAGATTTTTATATGTGGGAGGGTTTTATTCAATGCTGATTTATGGAACATTGTGTAGGTGCCTATGCTAAGCCCTGGAGGCACAAGGATGATTAAGACACATCTTGCAACATTCACAGTTGAATATGGAACAGCCAGTGGAAAAGATAATGTCCGTGCAATGCTGCATTACAGTAGAGATGTATTTGGGGTACCACAAAAGTGGAGAGGATGAAAACTTTCTTGTGGTTTCAGAAAAAAACTTCCTTGGAGGTGGTTATCTCTCAGCTTACTTTTGACACGAGTGTATTTAGGCAAGAAGTAGGAGGGGCATTCCAGGCAGAGGGAATAGTGTGAAGCAAGGCAGAATCAGAATAAACCAGGGTGCTCTATGTCGTGAACTATTAGAATACAAACAGAGGGGATGGCAGGAGAAGGATCTGCAGAGTTAGGCAGGGCATAGTTCACGGGGATCTTGACCAGCTCTGCTAAGGAACTTTGACATTATTCCATAAGCTAGTGTTTTTCAACTTTTCTTAAATAAGGGACATCTTTTTTTGTTTTTGTTTTTTCTTCCAAACATATGTCTAAAAGGGAGTCTCATGTAGTAAGAATAGAGAGTAAAATAACAGCTCATATTCCCCCATCTATGGTATACCAACTCGTTCTTCTTTACGTGGACCATTGAAGCAATTCCAAGGAGATCTCAGGATTTCAGGAACCTAATTTGAAAACCACTGCTGCAGAGGATAAGGTGTACCTGGAGAGTTTTAAGCAGGTTGTCGAATGAAATGGAAATAGTAATAGCAGCCCTTTGGGCACTGAACTTGAGTTTTGAACTCTAAAAAGTATCTCTATTTGCTATCAAAGGTCTTAACTCAGTTGTTGTGGGTTCTTTTGAGGTCAGAGTCTTTGAAAATAAAGAAGAGTATTGTTCCATAAATCTGGATGCCAGGTGATTTGGTTGGCTGGAGTTTTTTCTTATCTGGGTAGTACTTCAGATCACATTTATAAGTTTTGTGCCAGGTTTTGAAGGTACAGGATAAACATTATGCCTGCCTTCAGGGATCTCACAATCTAGGGATGGTGACAGGAGATAAATAGTTTAGTAATTAGAAAAATTATATAAATTAGTAACTGTTATGTGTTATAGTAATTGATATAATAATGTCAGTGCATGGATAGCAGGGAAATCTTTCCAACAGGAGGTGATAATGTAGTGAAGGCTGAGACTGACAGAAATTAGTCAGGAAGATGTGGGGAGAAGACTAGTAGAGGCAAATGAATAGCAGGCCAAGGGAACAGCATGGGCACAAGCACTTAAAAGCAGGGCATATATGGAGAACCTCAAGTATATCAAGGTGGTACATAAAGATTGTGCATTAGATGTGTCAGTCAGGGTTTAGTCAGGTGGTGTTATGGAATAAGGAATCTATCATAAGAATTAGATGTTACACAATTATAGGAGTTGGAGAAGTAAGGTCCAAAAGAGAGTTAAAAGACAAAAAATATATCACTCACCAGCCCTAGTATGGAGCTGGAGAGGAAATCTGTGACGTAGAAACTGCTTCCGGAGTAGAGATACAAAGGAAGGCTGATATAAGAGTTATGGACATTTTTTAATCTTCGTGGCTTCTACCTCTGTGAACTTGCAGTAAAGTGCATTCTTTTCAGCCCAAAGCCTCTGTCACTCAGCATGGTCAGCAATCAGGAATGAAACCTGGAAGTGGAAGGAAAGATACCAAGCTGAGACACTCCGGCATGTCTGCATCTCTCTCCCATAACCTCTAAACATCAATGACCTTCATAGTGTATTGGTGGCTGCTTCACTTCTGCTTCCCAAATCTCTCATGATCTTACTTTTGGTTAATTCTAACCTGGAATTCTATAGGAAAGGGGATTCTAGAAAACAGTTCCCAGTGTAACCAAGCTGACAAATGATCATCTAGCACATCAGAGTTGGTGGCATACAATTTTTGAAAAAGTTGATACAGATCTGATCAAAAAAGGCATTTCCTAAGTGAAAGGATTTGACTTTTATCCTGAAGACATTTATAGCTTGTTATCAAGAGAGTGACATCAGATTTGCATCTAGACTGTGAAAGATGGATTGTCAAGGCCTGGGGTTGAAGGTGGGGACGTCATGTCTCAAAGCAAGGAGCTGATATGAGGCTTCTTACTTATCCACATGAGAGAAGATGTCTAAAGCAGTAGTACCAGAAGACAGAGGAAATTGGATGATACTCATGCTTCTGGTCTGGGAGATTGTGTAGATGATGACATTACACTGGGAATTCAGCAGGAGGAACTAGTAAGAGTAGGGTTGAGAAGGTTCATTTTGGACACAGTGAGTTTGAGATATCTAGAGAACAATCATGTTAGGCTGAGTAAGTAGTTGGCAGTTTGAAATATAGGCCTGGAGCTTGAAAAGAAGATATGGGGTAAAGATATAGATTCATTAGTTGTCACCATAGAGGTGGTGGTTGAAGTAATAAATGAGATTGGCTGTGGAGACTGCATAGCATGAGGACACCTAAGGCAACACCAACATTTAAAGAGAATACAGAGGAAGGGGAGCCAGTAGATAGGAAAGGAATAGGTGGGGAGCTGAGGATAGAAGCAAGTATGTTGAAAGCCAACATGGTAGAGTATTTCCAAGTAGGGGGAAAGTTCATTGTGTTCAACTCAACATAGAGATAATGGAAGAGAAGCATTGAGAAATTCCTGTTTTTCAGCAAAAGGATGAAAGTAGAGCATGGTCTAGGGGGGAGAGAGTGAGGAAAAAATGGAAGAGTTAATGTAAATTACTCCATCTAGAATTTTGGCCACAAATTAGAAAGAGGTAAATAGTATTAAGGAAATGTGCTTGTGGTGTGTGTGTGTGTGCATGTGTGTGAGTTTTCCTTTCTAAATGGGAAAATTTAGTATGCATGAATGCAAAAGTAAGAAATAAATTTGAAGTTGTTTTTTAGTCGCTTAAATACATCTTGTCACTGTTGCATATGTGCCTTAGTTTTGTGTGCTCTTTATTCCATGTGTATGATCTGTGTATCTGAGCTGGGCTGTGAGGAATATGGCAGTGGTGCTAATAGAATGAAATTTGTCACCAAGGACAATCTCCTTCTACACATAGAACAGGTAAAATAGGAAAAGTTTGTCCAGAAGTCAAATGTGACCTCTGCAATTTGTCTCTTTCTATGGTTACAGAAGCGTAGAGTGCCAAAGTGCTTTACAAGCCTTTATTCGATCGAAGGCTTTAGACTACATTAGCATCAAATTTTTTTCAATCCCTTGAATTTGAACATGCTTTTGATTTGAGTCTTTAGTATGGATGATGATTAAAGGTAATTTTATCTGAATATTACAAATATGGAAATGAGCAAGAAACCAAATGTTTTCCCACTTAGATATTACAGGACTTGAGTTCTTGACCATTTTCTAGTTACGGATTGAAATCTGCTCTATGTGTTGACAGTGTTCAGCTCATTGGCCGGTCTACATTCTCTAAAGTCTCAAATTTAAATAGAAGTGTATTGTGCGGGTGGCCCAATAAACCCATATATAGAAAAAGTTCTCTTTAATAAAGTGTGATTTTATTCCCACTAAGCTGGTGGTATTTAGTTTGATCTCTATATTCAGCTCATCAGCTTACAGATTTATCATCTATATTGTTATGTACAGCTCCCAAGTAAAGAATCACTTATAACTATCACAAAGCCAAATTCTTCCCTCAAACATATTATCCCGTGGAACAGCCACACAAATCCTATCACAGCCAATTCCAAGGGGATGTTTCTTTTGTCATGTTGAAAATAGATTTAAATGTTTTCTTGAAATAGATGAGCTCTTGGCTGGAGTTGAGACACGCAGAGATTTCAGCTGACTTGGTATTTGATGGGATAGGATTTGACCTGGTATTATGTAAACAGATTTTGGTTCATGCAGTTATGTTGGAGGTTAATCCAGAAACATAGAGATGGAGAAAATCTCTAGGAATACATTTTAAAAGCCAGTTCTAATAAAGTAGTTCTTTCTCAATGACATAAATAGAATTTCTTAAACTTTTTCAGACTGTTCAGTAAACCAGTTTGCTCTGTAGGAATGTGTTTTCCTGTACCTGAATCCCAAATAGGATGTTTATGTTTGGCCAGATGTTAGTTAATTGAAACTAATTACATTTCCAGAATAATCCTAGCATCTGGTGTCAGTCAGGCTATAAAGTATAGCTGAACTGAAGCGTGGTGTTTTCCCTGCATTTCTCCAGCTGCTGATGGAAAGGAAAGATCAGTGGTGTAAGTACTTTAAGTCAAATAATCCAATTTAATTCATATATTTTATTTTAATTATTTTGTAAGTAGCAAGCAACATCCTGCCTGGTTATTGTTAAGCAGGGTTACCATGTTTAGACTAAAGAAAAAAAATCTTGGAAACATGTGAGCAGAAAACAACATTGAGATCAGGTATTGCTTTTTACTGAGTTGAATATTTTGTTCATGCCCTGCTTACTTCAGTGCCAAGGGTGTTGTCTCATGTTGGTTGCATTTCTAAGCTTTAATCACTACAGTTTGCATTCCAGAAAGGTGGTTTAGGATTTTAAGTCATGGATTCTCCTTAACAATGTCTTAATGAAGAGACTCAGAAAAGGTTTTTTAAATTGCCCAATTTTTAAATCATAGGTGTTTTCATTAACTTCCAAAGAGCTGAAGAGAATTTTTAGTGGCTCTTAATTATTGACGAGTTTCATGTGAAATGCTTGTGCAGCAAAAGAACTTTGTCAGAGATAAAACGTTATTTTTGCCACCTTGGCAGCAGGCTGCCAAATAATGGAAAATAGTTGGCCTCATGATGGGACTGTGTTCATTCTGAGACTAGCTGATACTGTATAGAACTTCAAATCATTCTCAACACCTAAAACACAAGGTAACCACTCATTCAACAGTGAGTAAGTGAATGAGTGAAGTAATTTTTATGGCATACTATGGTATAGCTGAGTATAATAATGCTGAGAAACTTTTGAGATCTCTAGAAATATAATGATTTCTGGTAAGTCTTTTCCATCTATCCATACCTATCATTGAAACTGCTGGTATTTATGGACAGAAGTCAACCCAGTAAAAAGGAAGCTAAGAACTGGCAAGAGAAGCTCTGAAAAAGAAAATTGGTTTTGAGTTTTGTTCCAATAGAGGTACAACTGAGATTAAAGAAAAAAACTAGGATGAGATGTTACCTAGGATATAGGTTCATTTATAATGCCAATAGGAAGTTTAAGATGAACATATAATATTATTACCAAACCAAACCAAACTTGGGTCCGCTCACCTGACATACAGTAAAGCCGATTTACTGACACAGGGTTGTGGTGAAGGAAAGTACAGTGTTTACTGCAAGACCAAGCAAGGTGAACAGGAAGCTCATGTTCAAAAGACTCCCAGATGGCTTTCAGGGAAGGGGTTTTGAAGGCAAGGTTAGAGGTGTGGTTGCAGGCTGCCTGATCAGCTCATACTGCACAATTCTCTGATTGCTTGATGGTGAGGTAACAGGGTGACATTTAAGGGAATCTCAATTACCACTTTTCTGGCTCAACTGGTCTGGGGTCTGCATGCTGGTGGTCAGCATGCAGTTAACTTCTTCCACTTGGTGGGGGTTTTAGTAATTGCCAAACAACTCAAGGATATGGCTCAGGATATTATCTATAGCCCTTGAGGAGGAAATAAAGGTCCTTGGCTTTGTTTTATGGATAAACTATTATTATTTTGTCTTGCTTGACTGTTTTCCTTTGTTTTTGCATTTTCTCACTTCCCTGATTAAATTGCTCTTTGGAACTTCGGGAAGACCTAGGAGGCTAAAGCTTTGCTGTAAATAAGAGGTGGGAGACATAAGAGGGAGGTCTGTCCCTGAGAAGGTCCAATAGGGTCCTGCTCAGTTTCAATGATTAAGAGGGGGTATTAACAGGTGTTGATATGGACAGGTGACTTGGAAAATGAGAATTTCTTGAGTTGTACTAGTAGGCATTTTGACCATTAACGTGCCATTCAAATTGATGACTATATATAGAAAAGACATCAGAATCTCTACCAACACTTATTTTGCTATCCAGTTATGTACAAAATATGTGCTGCTTTGTATGAATACTGTTATTTTACAACTTAGGGAAGGAGCTCAAACTGTACTTAAGAAGCTCGATCTTGTGCAAATTAGAAAGGGAGAATAAGAAATCTGTATGTGTATTTCTAACAGGTGCTTCTTGTGTGGGAATGAGCTACAGGAGCTACTTGGAGTGAAGGAGCTGTGAGATGACAGGGGTCATGCGGGGGGGCTGGTGATCTAAAATATGATGTTACCTGAGGATTGGGAATTCCTAAGTCTCAGGTTGATTTACTCTCCTGGTTAGTTTTTTTTTTTTTTAATACCTTTATTGGAGTATAATTGCTTTACAATGTTGTGTTACTTTCTGCTGTATAAAAAAGTGAATCAGCTATATGTATGTATATATCCCCATATTCCCCCCCCTCTTGTATCTCCCTCCCACCCTCCCTATCCCACCCCTCTAGGTGGTCACAAAGCACCGAGCTGATCTCCCTGTGCTATGCAGCTGCTTCCCACTAGCTATCTATTTTACATTTGGTAGTGTATATAATAGCCTGGTTAGGTTTTTGAAAGAGATAGATTTTACCACAGATTTCAAGCTTCCCACCAAGAGATGTCTCTGCAACATTGGTGTGGCTATTGACAAATCATGTGTTCATGGGGGATACGCACGTGGGTCTGTTCATTCATTCACCGGTATTTAGTGGAGACTATTATAGTATGTGTTCTAGGTGCTGCTGGATACAAAGGCTATGCTCCAGGAGTGGATGGAAACAGCTGGGATCACAGCTGTTCTGATTCTCTGTCCTCCATGGTCAGCTTTAAAGCCCAACTCTGGTCAAGGAATTTCTGTCATACTACTCAGGTTTGTAGGAAGTTACCTGCAGGAATGAAACAAGAGCCTTTTATGCTGCTGGCTTTTTCATCACTTCACATTACTTTTTAAAAGTAATGAGTCTTCATATTTGCTCATCTGTGACATTCCTGTTCAGGAATTTGCTATTTTTCTTTTCCCTGGGTTTTTTTTTTTTTCTTCCTGTCATTTTCTTATTGATATTTTGAATTTAGTTAAATTTGGGATTTAAATGTTGGTTATGTACTTTGCAAAAATCTCTTTCTGATTCGTGACTTGTTATGTCACGTTTATTAAGATATATTTTAGTAAGCAAAATTCTCAATTTGAGTGGAATTTTTCTATAAGCTATAAATGCTTGATTACTTTAGGTCTTGGCAAGATGAAATCCTAATCAGTACAACAAAATGAATAGCCTTTTGAGAAGCATTTCAAGGATAACAGCATTGTGGTTCTAGGACAAACTCACTATGGATATTAATTTATTGCTTTGGGAGGGGGAGCAAGAGTCTATGGATAAGCATGTGTATGTATACATTTATACACATGCATGTATGCACACATATATGTATGTATGACAGCCTCCATCATTTTGAGAAATATCATGATGTGACTGTTTATAATGGAGTGAAATGCTGGTATGTATGCACTCTGATAAGTGAAACACCTTCTCTGAAATAATGCAATATCCAGATTGATTTGGCCATTTACTTTGTAAAACCATAAACTTTTTTGGCTGCAAACATATCTAACATGGCCTAGCTGTTTTTGGTTATTAGGAGCAAATTTTTACCTTTATTAATCATAGCCTATGAATCTGCTTCTGTTTTTATGCCTAGTAACATTAAAAATTATTGATTTTTAAAAGATGCTCAGTTGAGCTTCCACAGGCCAAATAGAAAGAGTTTGTGAGGGGAAATTTTGAGTTTCTATTACTTGTTTCTCTACCTACAGTTCCTCTGAAACAGCTGACTTAAATAACCTTTCTATTCAGTGGATCATTTCCTTAAAACAAAAAAACAAAACAAAACAAAAAACCTTTACTCTCTTTCCAGAGGCACGTGAGGGTTGTGGAACCTAATTTTATTTTAAATCCATCCATCCAGGTGTTAAACATGAATTGAATTCCTCTAATATGGGAGACACTCTGCTAGGGACCCCTTTCTGCCTGTTGGCAGACTCCTACGACCAAGGGGAGAATCCCAACCTCTAAGCATGAGCTTCTTCCACTGCTTCACACAATATTTCTGGTCCTAAGCTCTGTCAGACTCAACACTCCTTTTTTATAGCCAATATTTTCATAACATTCATCTATTCACCTGATATAATAGTCATGGATAATGTAACCCATCTATTTACCTAACTCCTAAAAGCTCAATATAGTATCTTTATAGCAATATAAAAGAGAAGTAAAGAAAAGTAATTTAAAATAAAATATTATGTATGTCAATATTTAAAAACTCTAATGAAGGATATGGTGCAGGTCTAACTACGGGAACATAACACAACCTGTCACGAATGCCTATATCTGAAACAGTCAAGGCTTTCTAGAGAATCCATAAATGACTGAAATTGTCTTCTTTGATATCCTACTTGTCCTATTCAAAGTCAGAATGCTTCCATGTTAGTTTCCAGTCAATAGGCTTAGCTAAAAATATGTACACATTATTCACTGTTTCCAGACTGCATCCTCCCTCCTTCACTTGTAAATTCTGTTTTTGCCTTTATTACTTGATTCAACCTACCGGCTTACTGTTCATATTTGAAAAACCAAATTTTAGTGGGCAAAATAATGTTGTGAACATCTCTGAATTATTTGCTGATGCTATAAACACATTGAAGAACCACCACAATAGAATAAATAATAAAATAGGTTCTTGTATCTACTTATAGTGAATAGGTTGTAATACTTTTAAAAAACTTTTTCCTTCCATTCGATAATTTGAAGTCAGTGAAACGTAAGTGCATTTCTATGTATGTGTACAATTTCTGTAAATGCAACAGCTACAAATAAAGAATGACTCAGGTACAGTATATTAATAATGGGAATAAAATACGCTGCTTTGCCAGGAGGGTCATGATATTTGGAAAAGATGAACAAACCTGGGGGAAGTTATAAACTAATTCCCATTATTTACATGGTATAAAATTCAGTTTATATTACAATCATGCAAAAGTATTTTGTGTTTATATAAAAGACCCAAATGATTATCAATAGGGTGGTCAGCCATTCTACATCACTATCCAGCAGAACACTTGAAATGTGTGCAGAGTGTAGAACAGTCCTTTATTAGACTTGACTGTTCTGCACATTGAAGACCATTCAGGGTCCCTGCCCACTAAATCTGGCAGTGCTCCACAATCATTGTGACAACCAAAAATATATCTATACATTTCCAAAACGCCCTCTTTTTGTGGCATGGCTCCCACTGAGAATTGCTGTTGTTTACATTAGGTCTTATCCTGTACTGAGAATCCTATGGACCAATTGCTTCAATAGAACGCTTTTGGCCCCTTTGCCACCTGGTCAGATATCCTGGTCTCAGCAGTCCTTCTCGGTAACTCCCTTAGGCTGTCCTCTATGCCCTTCCCCCAACTAGAGGACGTGCAGAGCCATCTTCCCACTGAGCTGTCCAGCATCAGCACCACCAAAATGCAAGTCTGTTGAGAGCAACTTTCCTAAGAATCCTCCCTGCATGGTTTATGATTGCCTGAGAAACAAATCCATGAAACAATACAGAGTGTCACATTCCTGATTCCCCAGGACTTCCTTTGCTGAGTCCTGAAGCAGGGCAGGAGTTTATTGATATTTTGTTTGCTCCAGGTGACTTGTCTCCTCTCTGTATTGCCAGGGAGACCCATTGTGCTTTCCTGAGAGCATCTAAACTCAGACCTGTAGACACATCATTAATCTGTGTTTTCTTTTAAAGTCCTCCTCCAACAAAGTTAGGTGTTGCAGTGCCTGAAGCTTATACAATTTGGGGGTATTCGTCAGGAAAAAGAATGTAAAATTACCAAAACAAAAGAAATATGTAGAGTGAAAAAAAGAAATCACAATGATGTATACATGTTGAAGAGGCACCAAATATTACAAAGCCCAAAATCCAGAAAAATAACACACTATTTTTTATTATTTAAATGCTTAACACACCTCTGTAATACCTTTTAACCTACATTTTGGTTGCATGATTTGTGACAACAATTCTGCAATATAATTTTCTACAGAGAAAAGAGAAACATAATTAAGTCCTTTCTTAACCAGGGTTGATAAAAATTATACTTGATTATTGAAAACATGTAAAGTATTGTTCATCTTTACAACTCTTTATTGGTGTTGTCATGTAAATTTTTGGAACTGCTACATTTATGAAAAAACTTTCTCATTTGAACTGTAAGATTTTGGGGCATTACAAATTTTTATTTACCATGAGCATTCTTAAATACTGTTTGATTTGACAACTCTTATTAGGCAATTGTCATTGGTGTCTTCATAGTATTAGCATATTATGAATTTTATATTTGTGAATGTCAGTATTTCATACTAAATCAACAAGAATTTAATAAGAATCTGTAGACATATTGTTGGGTCAGGCCATTTCAGGCCAAGGAAACAACGTGTACGAGAAGATGTATATGGATAGGATACAGGGAATTGTAGCATATCTGTGGTACGTACAAGGATGGAGCAGTCAGCAATAAAGCTAGACAGGTGTGTCAGGGCCAGGTGAAGAAACACGATCTGGTATAAATGTTGGCAAGTAGCTGAGACTCTCTTCTTTTGCCTTTAGGTTAAGGAATCAAATGCTTGTTGATGGATCACTAAGCATATGAAGGGCCATATTGTTCACTGTTAAGATCATTAGCATTGGAGTCAGACAAAGGTCAATTTGAGTGACATCTCTTACACTTACTAGCTGGGCAATCTTGTTAGTAGTAACTTAACTATACAGGGAAGTGACTGTAAACTGTGCAAATATATCCTATAAACCCAAATTAATGTATCTCAAATGTAATCCACATTTAGCCACCTCCAAGAGGTACCAGTAGCTATGTCAATACCACCAGACACAAGGGAAAAGATAACAAAGGAGTAGATAGACTAGAAGAATATAGCAGTTTTTATACATTTTACAAAAACATGACTCTGTGCAGGTACTACCTTTTCCCAGGGTCTTGGAAGGGGCCCATGCAAGTGAGGGGCCCTGCAGCTTAAGCGTTTTTAAGTTGAATATGCCTCCCTCAAAGGACACAGGAACACACCTGCAAATTGAATCCCAGCAACAGCACAGGTACCCCAGAGCTCCCCCAAATGATGCAGAGTAACACTAATTACAACCGTAGGCTACCTATAGATATGGACACTCTCCTCCCACAGTGCCAGGCTGACCTAGAAAGCCACAAATAGACTGTCTTTGATGGGTGTGCCAACTGGATGTCAAGGATGATTAGTGAGAAAGGAAGGAAGCCCTCCTTCCCCCACTGACTTCAGGGGCACGCAGAGCAGAGTGTGACAGAGGTCTAGAAGGCAGCTGCCACATGGTCTGGTGGGTGTGCATCCCTGCAGAATTACAATGATCTCTTTCACTTTGAAAGGTTGTCCACCTGTGTCTTTACGTACTTCTCTGCCTTCTGCACAGTT
Source organism: Aethalodelphis obliquidens (assembly GCF_003676395.1). Lineage (NCBI taxonomy): Eukaryota > Metazoa > Chordata > Mammalia > Artiodactyla > Delphinidae > Aethalodelphis > Aethalodelphis obliquidens. The sequence goes on along the minus strand of NW_020837946.1, from coordinate 25,856,611 downwards.
TTCCAATTTTTATTGCACATAGATTTGTTCCACTGGAGGTCTGGTTTAAAGGAGATTAAGGCTTGTTCTTCAGTTTTTCATTTTACACATCAGTTTTATTAAGCTATTACACAACAATCCAAATGGTGAATATGATAATATCCTTGCCTCTATTTATTATTTGTTGGTTTGTCTGTAACTTCCTAAGTATCTAACTCTGTAGAATGCATTTGGACCTAATGTGTTGGATAGAAAGCAAATTTCCAAGGGAAATGGGTAGGAAAAAGGTCAAACTTACTAGCTGTGTATACCTCAGGCAAGTCAGCCTCTCTGAGCTTCAGCTGCTTCTTCTAAATATTGAGAAAATAAGGTCTTTCTGACTCTACAAAACAGGTGTGAAGATTAAATAAGGTGGTGTATATAACAGTGCTTTCCAAAGTATAACTGCTGATCTGGGTAAGTATAATTATTTCACCCCCTTGCTTTGGCATCTTCCTGTCCTTTCACTCAGTGGAAGGGTCTTCCAGTAGGCACTATTAAGCACCCAAAGAAACTGTCTAAGTAGGAGTCCAATTAATGACTAAATGTCTCCACTATATTGATTATAGTGTTCTTTTTTTTTAAATTGGTTTTGACTAAGGAAAAAATAATTTGGAAAATAAGGTATCAAGTCAGATAACAAGGGATGAATGTATGCAGAGTGTTACACAGTGATATGAAGCATCAAAGGCTATGGTGGGTGGAACGTTAAAAAATGCAAGATATTTATTTAGTGTCTGTTTTCTGCAGGGCACTGTTCTGGGTGCTTCACATACATTATTGAACAAAATAGGCCAAGATCCCTGTCCTTGTGGGGCTTATATTCTAATGATTCAGAGTAATAGAGAAAGGTAATGCCAGGGCAGACTTGTACAGAATTTTGGAAATTTTAACAAATATTTGGGAGGAAAATGGAATGAAAAAAATATGTATTTGGCTTAATCATTGATTGAATTGCAGTTCTAGAATTTCTTTGTAAAGCAGGCATGAGTTGAGGATAGTCTTCTTGGAAGGATGTGCCAATTGACTGTTCTTGAATTGAAGTTTACATAGAAATATAAAGAATATTTTAACTTAGATTTCATATTTATTTGAAGTGCCTTTGGGGAAATGTTATGGAGTTATGGATTCTAAAGCCCCATCCCCCCATCCCAAACTACACCTTGTCTCCACTACTGAGCTCATTATTTTAGGCTAAAGTAAGTTCATTGAGTCACTAAATTGCTGATGTAATTCACTCATCTACTCATTAATTCATTTATTCATTCAAAAACTAACAAATATCTACAGTGTACTAGTTATTATGCTAGATGGTATTGATCCAACATGATATGAAAAAAAAAGGACTAAATGTCTGTCTTTGGAAAACTTATTGTTAATAATTAAACTTTGGGGTTCTATATGACCTGTCATAATGTGACGGTCTTCAGTAGAGGGAAGCCTTTTATCTCATGTCTTGGTGAATAAAATAGAAATCATTTTAGACGCTATTAGCAAGAACTATTTCTCTATGTAGATGATTCACTCCTACCTGAAATGTTTAGATTGCACCTTCTGTACTACTTGGGGAATTGAGTTTGGCTTGGAGGATATATTCTATATTAAAACGTGTAGACTGTTTCACGTATCAGAAGATAAAAGTTTTTTTTTTTTTTTTAAATCCCAGCATGTCAGGATAAGCCACCCATTTATGACTAAGATCTCTACAGATAGAAAATGATAGAATAATGGCTTACTGAAAGCCTCATAAAATTTATGCTGCAATAGAAGTTTGGCAAATTTAGTGTTAGATATTGCTGTCATTCAAAGGAAGAATAGGGAGAAAAATATCTAAGTACTAATTAGAGAGCCAGGTTAATATGTATCTTACAGCAGAAGGCTTTTCCTGTATGGAGGTAGATAGATAAGTTTTAGTGCACCTGGAATAAGTGACTTCAGTCACTCCAGATCTCTTCTTTGGGTTGAAAATTTGGTAGCTGAAACATTTCTCCTTTTTTTCCCTATCCATTTTTATGCTTATCAACTTTATTATTTTCTCTGTGGAGGTGCTTCCAGAGTCTTTTGAAAGAGAGGAATGCACTTGATTATCAACATTTTTTTTTACAGTCCCACAATGTCTTGCTGTCAGTTCAACTTTTAGAATCATTTAATAATAATAAAAAAATGTAGCAATCAATAGATATGCTTTCAGGAAATGTTTTAAATAAATTTGTTGTATTTATCAGTGTCAGTATATATTTGGAAAGTATGTTTGGGTGCAAAAAAAATATTTTTCCATTCTACTAACAATGCTTCCTCTGCATTTGGATTTGAAGACCCTTGGTTATTCCACAGAGGCCCCCAGAGGTTCGTGGTTCCTAGGATAGGAAGTAGCTCAGTGATTCCCATTAAAAGATTCTAGAACAACAGCCATATAGACCTCAAATGACTGTTAAGACTATAATCATTGATCTTCTGTGTTCTGATTTATAGAACACCGTTCTATTTGTTCAGTGGGCCATGGAGAGCATTTGGCCAAGTATTGGCATTCACTTCCCGCCCTGGCCCCTGGGGCTTCTTAGATCTCAGAGTTCCAGAGGTTCTGTGATTTCAGAACTAGGACTTAAAGGATAACTAACAGATCAACTCTACTACAGTCACACAGGTCTGCCACTGCCATGACTTGACAAAGAAAATCCTGGGATTTTCCTGAATACAGTCTGTAAACCACTTTCTGACCTCTGACAACTTGTAGGCTAAATATGTAAACTTTAGAATCTCAAATGATGCCAGATATGCTGGTAAATAAGATATCTGCTTAGGGCATCAGGCAGAAAAATAGATTAGGGAACTACTATTGTATACCATTTATAAAAGACTGTAGTCATTCCAAAACCTCTATTTATTTTATGTCATGTAATGCAAACCAGTGGACCCCTGAGAACATTCATAGATAGGTATGGTCTATAAGTGACTCACAGAGAGGCAGTGGAGTAATCTGCAAAAGTAAAAGTGTTTTCTAACCCTCAAATGTAGCTGCTCATCCCATGTAGAGACAACCTGCTCTAAACTAGACTCTGGGAGTCCTCTGCCCTTGCCAAGTGTCATTTAATTAGAGGGATTTTGTTTAGTTACTCTACTGCTCAGAATCCTTTCTGTCTTACTGGTCATGAAATTGCTTGGCTGAGCTAAAAGGCAAAGTGACAATAATTGGAAACAAAATGTCTTTGTTCCCTTTCCCTCTGAGCAACAGACTGCATCTTACAAGCACCATATTGGTGGAGGTGGCCTCTTTATGGAGCCTGCTGACAGAGGCATTCCGGCATATTTATAACAGCTGAGGATAGCGTGCCCTGAAGAGTGAACTTAATTCTGAGACTGCCAGGTAGTCTTCTGTGAATGACAGTGATTTGTCCCTTGCGATTCTTTTTCTTCCTTACTGACTATTCATAAAGCAGCATCTGACAGCCTAATTTTATATAGCTAATAGCACTTAGGAGCAATGTGATTTTAGAATGTCCATTAGCCTTTTCCATGTTAAACTATTTCTAATAAATAGTTCTTTCCTACCCCCCTATTTTTTGGCTTACCAAGATTTGATTACAATGTTTATTCTTCTTATTAAATAATCTTTCAGAGATGCATGCTAAGGATCATGTAAACAATCCTTGATCTTGTTTGGCGTTAAATAAAACATAAATCTGGGTGTATTATAGGAAAATTCTTATATAGTTCAGTGGTTGCATCAAAGGAATAATTTATTACATATTTATTCAACAAATATTTTAGTGCCTACTATGCACCAGACATTCTATTAGGAATTGGATATATAAAGATGAATACTTGAAATATACTTTGAGCCCTAGAAGAACTCACAGTTAAGAAACGGGAAAAACACTTTTCTTCGTCATATTACCGTGACATAGGTACCAATGTGATCCCCATTTTACATATAAGAAAACCAAGGCTGAGAGAAGTTAAATGAGTTGCCAAAAGCCACACTGTTAACACCTGATGGATATAGGATTCAGTCCTAGACAGTTTGATGCTAGTGCCTGGGCTCTTAAGCACAATAGTATATTTCCTCTCATAGTTTTGTCTAGGGACACATTCATTGCATGTATATCCATTTTTATTCTGTTTTTGCACATAGTTCATTCATATTCTTCCAATCAGTTATGCTTCTCTGTAGTATTTCTATTCACTGTCCATAGATGATATTTATACTCAAAGGTAGTGAAAACAGAAATGAGGGAGAGAAAATAGTTTGCTGTTCTTTTTATCCCAAGCTAATAAAATGTTTCTTTAGGCTGAAGCTATGCCCAGGGACCACAGGCCATCTTTTCATCATTTCTAGCCCTCAGCTATATTTTACTTTTATGCGCTGTTGGACTCCCATAGGCACCCTATAAGGAATTTGTTTCCATTACAGGATGTGGTCTCTGCAAACTTCGCTGCTCAAAGGTCAAGTTTCCATTCTCGATAAATAACCTTACTTTGTCATCCTGATTTCTTCCAGAATCTCATTTTTGTTTTCATGTGGATTTGTTTTTAAATTATACCCTCCCTTCAATTCATTTAGCCAGTGCTATGACCATCATGAAGAAAAAGTATCATCTTCACTGCTGAAACTCCCTTTCCAATACTCAGTTCATCCAGAGATGGGTGGTTGCACAAAGGAGGCTAGGCATCAAGGTCAGGATAGAGGATTCAGTGGTTTACTTTAGAGTGTTGGGATGTCACTATTTTAAGGATAGTTATTTTTCAGAACAGCCAGAGAAATAGAATTGTCTTCTCTTTCTTGGAGTTTTCAAGTTGGTTTATTCCACAGCAGGGCATTGCCCTGTCAACATGGCTACCTGTGGTCTATAATGCATACCCACCATTCCAAAGCAAGTCACCCTATCATTAAGCTACAGAGCTCAAGGATATTTTCATTTCACAATCTCTATAATGTAAACAGAACAATTATTTTTTGTTCTTTCATGAGTTTCAGGTATAGATCTTGGAGAAATCTGACCCAACTCTCATATCCTTTGGCAGCTAACATATATGTTTCACCCATGAGACCACTAGAGTTGTTTTAGATGGAAAGTACTCTGAGACAAGGTTTTGTAATATCACTTTTGTACTTTTTAATTATAGGGTCTCCAAATACCTTTAAAAGATAATATCACTGTTATGATTTTCCTCTTTTGTGTCACTCTAGTAAAAAATAGTGATACCAATGATAGAAATAAATGTCATGAATTAAGCATTTACCATGTGGCAGGCACTGTGTCAAATATTTTGCATAAATTTTAATGCACCAGGGAGGAAAATTCTAATCCCCATTTATCATGTGAGGACATTGGGGCATAAGGAGGGACGTATAACTTGCCCAAGGTCATAGAACACAGACAATCTGATTCTAAAGCCAACACTCTCATCTTCTGTATACTTTAGTATTTGAAGAATTTCCTGCTTCCTATGCTGTTTTTCTAAACATATTCTATTGCCACTCAATTTCTCCAGTTGGAATAGTTTTTAAATTGTGCTCACAGACCTATTTTATTCTTTCATACAGTATTTATAGTGGTGATTTTGATAGCTTAGAATAGTGCCCTATAAATAATGATGTAAGACCTCAGGCAAATCACTTAACCCCTCTGAACTTCAGTTTCCTCTTTTGTAAGATGATGAAATAATAATACTTGCCTCACAGGATTGTTCAAAGATCAAATGCAATAATGCCAGCAAAGTACTCTCAATGAATAAATGTTAGCTCAATTTCCTTCCTTTCCCATGATTTTACTTACAAGTCCCAGGATAAGGAAATGTGGCAAGACTCATGGCAAATTTGAATACTGTGAAGATTCCTGATTAAGTAATGAATATCTCATCAAATTCCCAAAAGGATTTGAAGCAGCTCAATGAACATGAAAGTAATATAATTATTGTAAACCTGTTACACTTCCCTCATTTCATCCTACCTGTTACACTATTCTCCCCATTCATTTCATTCATTCATTCTGATGATCAGTCATTTATTCCTTGAAGAAATATTGATTGCATACCTACTAATGTAATGTTTGCCAGACATTGTCTTGCAAGCTAGTCTGCTCCACATATAAATTTCTTCTATTGCTCAATTGTTCTTTCTTCCTCCCTCCCTCCTTGCAGTAGGCAGCCATTCTTTTTAACCTTTCATTCACTTGTCAACCATCTGTAACCTGACTTCTGACTTTTTTGTTATTGTCCCCAAATAACTCTCTTAATGTTAGACACAACAGAAGCATTTTCCTTTTTTCTCTTTGTTGTCTATTGCATTTTACAGTGTTGACCTCTTCTTTCTTTTCAAAGAATTTTGGTGGTTTTTTGGTTAGGCATTCTCCTTGTTCTTATTTCTCATACTGTATCTTCTCTGACTCCATCATACACCCTCTTTGCATTATCTATTCCTTAAATATGGTTGGCTTAAAGAGTTCAAGTCTAAATAGATTCTCCTTTCCTGTCTATTGCTTTTCTATGATTTTTGTTAACTATATTTTAATGACAGTAAATATACATGCCCAAGCTAGAATTATCTTTCAAGATTCAAATTCATATATATTATTGCTGACTAAACATTTCAATCACCCCAACCTAAAATAACTAAAAGTTAATTTATTCCCCTCCACAAATAAACATTTGTTCCACTAACATTCTCTGTACCTTCACCCAGTCATGATGCTTGGAACCAACCTAGAATATATTATTGAATCCTCCTTATCCCTGAATTTCCTATGTCCAGTCAGTAACCAAGTCTTTTCTTATTGCCTCCCAAATAATCCACTTCTTTCTGATGACCTACATCCTAGTTTATGTCACTATCCTTTATTTTTTTTTTTTTTTACTGTTTTGCTACTTGCTTTATTATTCTTAACAATCTAGTTTGAACTTTCTTTTATTTTTTTGAATTTTATTTTATTTTATTTTTATGCAGCAGGTTCTTATTAGTTATCTATTTTATACATATTAATGTATACATGTCAATCCCAATCTCCCAATTCATCCCACCGCTCCTCTACCCCCACCCCCACTACAACCATCCACACTTTCCCCGCTTGTTGTCCATACATTTGTTCTCTACATCTGTGTGTCTATTTCTGCTCTGCAAACCGGTTCATCTGTACCATTTTTCTAGATTCCACATATATGTGTTAATATACGATATTTGTTTTTCTCTTTCTCACTTACTTCACTCTGTATGACAGTCTCTAGGTCCATCCACGTCTCTACAAATGACCCAATTTCATTGCTTTTTATGGCTGAGGAATATTCCACATCTTCTTTATCCATTTTTCTGTTGCTGGGCATTTAGATTGCTTCCATGACCTGGCTATTGTAAATAGTGCTGCAATGAACACTGGGGTGCATGTGTCTTTTTGAATTATGGTTTTCTCTGGGTATATGCCCAGTAGTGGGATTGCTGGGTCATATGGTAATTCTATTTTTAGTTTTTTAAAGAACCTCCATACTCTTCTCCATAGTGGCTGTATCAATTTACATTCCCACCAACAGTGCAAGAGGGTTCCCCGTTCTCCTCACCCTCTCCAGCATTTGTTATTTGTAGTTTTTCTGATGATGGCCATTCTGACTGATGTGAGGTGATACCTCATTGTAGTTTTGATTTGCATTTCTCTAATAATTAATGATGTTGAACAGTTTTCATGTGCTCTTGGCCATCTGTATGTCTTCTTTGGAGAAATGTCTATTTAGGTCTTCTGCCCATTTTTGGATTGGGTTGTTTGTTTTTTTAATATTGAGCCTCATGAGCTGTTTCTATATTTTGGAGATTAATCCTTTGTTGATTCATTTGCACATATTTTCTCCCATTCTGAGGGTTGTCTTTTTGTCTTGTTTATGGTTTCCTTTGCTGTGCAACAGCTTTTAAGTTTCATTAGATCCCATTTGTTTATTTTTGTTTTTATTTCCATTACTCTAGGAGGTGGGTCGAAAAAGATCTTGCTGTGATTTATGTCATAGAGTTTTTTGCCTATGTTTTTCTCCTAGAGTTTTATAGTGTTCGGTCTTACATTTGGGTCTTTAATCCATTTTGAGTTTATTTTTGTGTATGGTGTTAGGGAGTGTTCTAATTTCATTCTTTTACATGTAGCTGTCCTGTTTTCCCAGCACCACTTATTGAACAGGCTGTCTTTTCTCCATTGTATATCCTTGCCTCCCTTGTCATAGATTGGTTGACCATAGGTGTGTGGATTTATCTCTGGGCTTTCTGTCCTGTTCCATTGATCTATGTTTCTGTTTTTGTGCCAGTACCATATTGTCTTGAATACTGGTAGATTTGTAGTATAGTCTGAAGTCAGGGAGTCTGATTGTTCCAGCTCTGTTTTTCTTCCTCAAGATTGCTTTGGCTATTCAGGGTCTTTTGTGTCTCCATACAAATTTTAAGACTTTTTGTTCTAGTTCTGTAAAAAATGCCTTTCGTAATATGACAGGGACTGCACTGAATCTGTACATTGCTCTGGGTAGTATAGTTCTTTTCACAGTATTGATTCTTCCAATCCAAGAACATGGTATATCCCTCCATCAGTTTGTGTCATCTTTGTTTTCTTTCATCAGTGTCTTACGGTTTTCTGAGTACAGGTCTTTTACCTCCTTAGGTAGGTTTATTCCTAGGTATTTTATTCTTTTTGTTGCAGTGGTGAATGGGATTGTGTCCTTAATTTCTCTGTCTGCTCTTTCATTGTTAATGTATAGGAATGCAAGAGATTTCTGTGCATTAATTTTGGATTCTGCAACTTTACCAAATACATTGATTAGCTCTACCAGTTTTCTGGTAGCATCTTTAGGATTATCTATGTATAGTATCATGTCTTCTGCAAACAGTGACAGTTTCACTTCTTCTTTTCCAATTTGTATTCCTTTTATTTCTTTTTCTTCTCTGATTCCCGTGGCTAGGACTTCCAAAACTATGATGAATAATAGTGGTGAGAGTGGACATCCTTGTCTTATTCCTGATCTTAGAGGAAATGCTTTCAGTTTTTCACCATTGAGAATGATATTTGCTGTGCATTTGTCGTATATGGCCTTTATTACGTTGAGGTAGGTTCCCTCTATGCCCACTTTCTGGAGAGTTTTTATCATAAATGTGTGTTGAATTTTGTCAAAATCTTTTTCTGCATCTATTGAGATAATTATATGTTTTTTTTTTTTTAACATCTTTACTGGAGTATAATTGCTTTACAATGGTATGTTAGTTTCTGCTTTATAGCAAAGTGAATCAGTTATACATATACATATGTCCCCATATCTCTTCCCTCTTGCATCTCCCTCCACCTCCCTCTAGGTGGTCACAAACCACTGAGCTGATCTCATTGTGCTATGTGGCTGCTTCCCACTAGCTATCTATTTTATGTTTGGTAGTGTATGTATGTCCATGCCACTCTCTCACTTTGTCCCAGCTTACCCTTCCCACTTCCTGTATCCTTAAGTCCATTCTCTAGTAGGTCTGCATCTTTATTCCTGTCTTGCCCCTAGGTTGTTCTGACCACTTTTTTTTTCTTCTTTTTTTTAGATTCCATATATATATGTTAGCATATGGTATTTGTTTTTCTCTTTCTGACTTGTCTCTAGGTACATCTACCTCATTACAAATAACTCAGTTTCGTTCCTTTTTATGGCTGAGTAATATTCCACTGTATATATGAGCTACATCTTCTTTATCCATTCATCTGTCAATGGACACTTAGGTTGCTTCCATGTCCTGACTATTGTAAATACAGCTGCAATGAACATTTTGGTACATGACTCTTTTTGAATGAATCGTATGGTTTTTATTCTTCAATTTGTTAATGTGGTGTATCACACTGACTGATTTGCATAAATTGAAGAATCCTTGCATCCCTGGGATAAACCCCACTTGATCATGGTGTATGATCCTTTTAATGTGTTGTTGGATTCTGTTTGCTAGTATTTTGTTGAGGATTTTTGCATCTATATTCATCAGTGTTATTGCTCTGTAATATTCTTTTTTTGTAGTATCTTTGTCTGGTTTTGGTATTAGGGTGATGGTGGCCTCATAGAATGAGTTTGACAGTTTTCCTTCCTGTGCAATTTTTTGGAAGAATTTGAGAAACATAGGTGTTAGCTATTCTCTAAATGTTTGATAGAATTCCCTTTGAAGCCATCTGGTACTTGACTTTTGTTTGTTGGAAGATTTTTAATCACAGTTATAATTTCATTACTTGTGATTGGTCTGTTCATATTTTCTATTTCTTCCTGGATCAGTCTTGGAAGGTTATACCTTTCTAAGAATTTTTCCATTTCTTCCAGGTTGTCTATTTTATTGGCATAGAGTTGCTTGTAATAGTCTCTTAGGATGCTTTGTATTCCTGCAGTATCTGTTGTAGCGTCTCCATTTTCATTTCTAATTTTAATGATTTGAGTCTTCCCCCTCTTTTTCTTGATGATTCTTGCTAAGGGTTTATCAATTTTGTTTGTCTTCTCAAAGAACCAGCTTTTAGTTTTATTGATCTTTGCTATTGTTTTCTTTGTTTCTATTTCATTTATTTCTGCTCTGATCATTATGATTTCTTTCCTTCTACTAACTGTGGATTTTGTTTGTTCTTCTTTCTCTAGTTCCTTTAGGTGTAAGGTTAGATTGTTTATTTGAGATTTTTCTTGTTTCTTGAGGTAGGCTTGTATTGCTATAAACTTCCCTCTTAGAACTGCTTTTGCTGCATCCCATAAGTTTTTGAACCTCATGTTTTCATTATCATTTGTCTCTAGGTATTTTTTGATTTCCTCTTTGATTTCTTCAGTGATCTCTTGTTTATTTAGTAATGTATTGTTTAGCCTCCACGTGTTTGTGTTTTTTATGTTTTTTTCCATGTAATTGATTTCTAATCTCATAGTGTTGTGGTCAGAATAGATGCTTGATATGATTTCAATTTTCTTAAATTTACTGAGGCTTAATTTGTGACCCAAGATATGATTTATCCTGGAGAATGTTCCCTGTGCACGTGAGAAGAAAGTGTTATGTGCTGTTTTCTAATGGAATGTCCTATAAATGTCAAATCTATCTGGCTTGTTGTATCATTTAAAGCATGTGTTTCTTTATCAATTTTCTGTCTGGATGATCTGTCCTTTGGTTGAAGTGAGGTGTTAAAGTCCCCCACTATTATTGTGTTACTGTCGATTTCCTCTTTTATAGCTGTTAGCATTTGCCTTATGTACTGAGATGCTTCTATGTCGGGTGCATATATATTTATAATGTTATATCTTCTTCTTGGATTGATCCCTTGATCATTATGTAGTGTCCTTCCTTGTCTCTTATAACATTTTTTATTTTGAAGTCTATTTTATCTGATATGAGTATTGCTACTCCAGATTTCTTTTGATTTCCATTTGCATGGAATATCATTTTCCATCTCCTCACTTTCAGCCTGTATGTGTCCCTAGGTCTAAAGTGGGTCTCTTGTAAACAGCATATATATGGGTCTTGTTTCTGTATCCATTCAGTGAGCCTGTGTCTTTTGGTTGGAGCATTTATTCCATTGACATATAAGGTAATTATTTGTACGTACGTATGTCCCTATTACCACTTTCTTAGTTGGTTTGAGCTTTTTTTTTTTTTTTTTTGCAGTACACGGGCCTCTCACTGTTGTGGCCTCTCCCCTTGCAGAGCACAGGCTCTGGACGCGTAGGCTCAGTGGCCATGGCTCACAGATCCAGCCGCTCCGCAGCATGTGGGATCTTCCCGGACTGAGGCACGAACCCTTGTCCCCTGCATCGGCAGGCAGACTCTCAACCACTGCACCACCAAGGAAGCCCTGAGCTTTTTTTATAGGTCATTTTCCTCTCTTGTGTTTCCCGCTTAGAGAAGTTGCTTTAGCATTTGTTGTAGAGCTGGTTTGATGGTGCTTTTGCTTGTCTGTAAAGGTTTTAATTTCTCCTTCAAATCTGAATGAGATCCTTGCTGGGTAGAGTAATCTTGGTTATAGGTTCTTCCCTTTCATCACTTTAAATATATCATGCCACTGTCTTCTGGCTTGTAGAGTTTCTGCTGAGAAATCAGCTGTTAACCTTATGGGAGTTCCCTTGTATGTTATTTGTCATTTTTCCCTTATTGCTTTTAATAAATTTTCGTTGTCTTTCATTTTTGTCGATTTGATTACTATGTGTCTTGGCACATTTCTCCTTTGGTTTATCCTGTATGGGACTCTCTACACTCCCTGGACTTGGGTGGCTATTTCCTTTCCTGTGTTAGGGAAGTTTTCGACTTATAATCTCTTATATTTTCTCGGGTCCTTTCTCTCTCTCTTCTCCTTCTGAGACCCCTATAATGTGAATGTTAGTGTGTTTAATGTTTTCCCAGAGGTCTCTTAGGCTTTATTCATTTCTTTTCATTCTTTTCTCTTTATTCTGTTCTGCAGCCGTTAATTCCACCTTTCTGTCTTCCAGGTTATTTATCTGTTCTTCTGCCTCAGTTATTCTGCTATTGATTCCTTCTAGTGTATTTTACATTTCAATTTTTGTATTGTTAATCTCTGTTTGTTTGTTCTTTAATTTTTCTAGGTGTTTGTTCTTTAATTCTTCTAGGTCTTTGTTAAACATTTCTTGCATCTTCTTGATCTTTGTCTCCATTCTTTTTCTGTGGTCCTGGATCATCTTCACTTTCATTATTCTAAATTCTTTTTCTGGAAGGTTGCCTATCTCCGTGTCATTTAGTTGTTTTTCTGGGGTTTTATCTTGTTCCTTCATGTGGTACATAGTCCTCTGCATTTTCATTTTGTCTGTCTTTCTGTGAACGTGGTTTTCGTTCCACAGGCTGCAGGATTGTAGTTATTCTTGCTTCTGCTGTCTACTAACCTTCTTTTTACACTCGATTGCAACAGTCTCCAACTCTTTCCTTTCCCTCAAGGTCACAAGCTGAAATCCATCTTCTTTACCCAGTTCAGAATGATGCTCATCATCTAAATCATAATCTGGACATGCCATCTTCTGCTTAAAAGTTTTAAGTGTCTTTTATTGTCTGTATCAGAGAATTTCAAAATGTTTCTCTAAAAGCCTCAAGGTTCATTGGAAGGTATACAGGGTCCACGTGGTGATGGTGGGGCTTTGTGGGGGAATTTGACCAGACAGAGACTGTCCAGTTCTTCCTCTTCACTGTGCTGTTACACCTTCCTTTTCGCAAGCAGAGTAATTCTACTTTTATATATTCTGTATATTGTAGTTCCACGTAGCATCTTATTTGAGGTAAAAGAATGAAAGAGGTGAAAGAAAGGAAGGAAACTGACTACTTTACAAAGTCTGAAAGCTATCAGCCTATATAATACGCAAGGTTGACAACCCATGGCATGACCTAGCCTCTGACCAGTTCACCAGCCTCATCTCTTAAAACTCTCTTGCCTTTTAATTTATGCTACATCACATTCATCTTGCCACTTACTTATTAAAGGAAAGATGGGGTTTTACTGTGCTACTGCCCTGAGAAGAATATTCCCTTTGAATTAGGCCTATTCTAATTTTGTTTCTTCTTGAACTCATGAATCTGCTTTACGTTGCACAGTTTTTTCATAGAATTGAGCTTCTGAATTCTAATCTTTTCAGTTTTTCATACTCATTTCCAGGAGGCTGGCTTTCTTCCCTTGCCATTCAAAGCGATCCCATCCTTTTCATCAGTATGGCAGGTGGCCCTATAAAACTGAGCAGCTGTGAATCTTTCTAAGAGACCCTTCAGGGATGAGTTGAGAGCCATGTTTGACCTGTTTATGTTTGGGAAGTTGTTTTGTTTTGTGTTTTTCCAAATCCTCTTTCCAGATTACTTTAAAAGTGGACCATACACCCACTAACTAGGCAAGTTAGTGGACCATACACCCACTAACTAGGCAAGTATTTCTCAGGAAAGTCAGCTAGGTGGAAGATGAATCTAAAATTAAGATAGCTTCCATTTGTTTAAGTGTCATTCTCAATATAATATTCTTTTTCGAGAAGCAGTCATTAATATGCATTTTAAGACTTAATTTAGAAACAGAGTCTGTCATTGATCACCTCTCTGTTTACTTTTTACCGTCTGCTGAGAGCACAATGTTAGACTCTCTTATAAGCTGCTTTTCCTTCTCCCTTCCCTCTTTACTAGCCGCAACACCTTCCTCTGAGACCTTTGTTAAAAAGATCAAGAGCAGAGGTTTTAGAATTCATAAATATTGCAGCAGTTTCCTGCTCTTTGGAGAGTGGCTTCTCTAGATCGAAATGGCTTCCTATGGGGGCAGAGAGTGTTTTAAAACCAACAAACCAGAAAGAATAGAACGAAAAGCTCTCTTCAATAAACACACAACCACATTAGTGTGGGGGCTAAATAAATAAGTGTCATCAAAAGAGATACTCAGTTCTTTTTAAAAACTAGGAATTTTCTTCAAAATTATGAAGCTGAACATGCCAGAGTTTCTGGCCTACACAACTTCTGATGATTGGGATAATTTTGTTAAAAAGCTATAGGGAGTTCGGTTAACCTTTAAAAAATTGATCGTCACCAACAGAAAAGTCTCTGGTGAGGAAATATTCCATTGTGCTAAAGTCTATGCTTTGGAAAAGCTGACTGGAATTCTTTTTTTTTTTTTTAGTTCACTCAGCCTCAAATATTGTGTGCATATTCTGGAATGTCTTTGGGTGACTGCTGGGAGTGTAAGAAAGGGAGTTGGGAATCAGAAGGGATGTAGTAATTGGCTGGAAACACTGCCATATGGGTACATTATATTGTGTATGTATAACCTGTAATTGAAGCTATTCAGCTAATTTTTAGTACATTACAGGGTTGAATAATTAAAGTTTAGGAAGCAGGAACTTGGCCAAACTACTTCGAGGTTTGGATAACTGTTTTACAAGTATCTGAGACAAATTATTTAACTTTTCAGTCTTTAAGATGATGGTAAAATCCAGGGCTTAAAGTGTGGGGTTGGTGAGTGAGATGGAACACAGAGAGAAATTTCTGTGGTCCTACCTCTCACCTTATGCTGTGGAACTCTGAATTGTCAGTGTATGGTTTCTGAAAACAAAAATGGAGAAAAGAACAGAAGCCCCCAGTGGAGTTTGTTCTTGCTCCAATGTCGGGAAAAAAATTAAAAACAGTAAAGCAAGATCCAGAGTATCACTTCCCTTGTACCACATCCACCTCAACCCCTGGGTGAAATAAGTAGAATTTTCTTGGTGTCATCCCACCTGAAAGGGTGTCCTCCTAACTAAACTTCTAGAGGGTAAGACCCCCTGATTTCCAGTTAGCTCAATGCTTACTGCCGTTTAGAGTAATTAGAATTACCTACTCAGCTTGGAAATCTTGCTGATGCCCAGACTTACCAATTGAATCAGGATAGGAGAGAGGCATCTGCAACATTTAAAAGTTCTTGATGTGATTCTAATGTGCAGCCACAGTTGAGAACCACAGTCATGATGTTTTATAAATGCTAAAGCCAAACAGTCTCCTTAATCACAATGCTTTTTTCAGTGACCCAATCTTTTCTGGCTTTTCCATTGGCTTTTTTGGTGGTTGTTGTTGTTAATTTTTGAATTTTATTTATTTATTTATTTATAAGGCAGGTCCTTATTAGTCATCAATTTTATACACATCAGTGTATACGTGTCAATCCCAATCACCCAATTCATCATACCACCACCGGCACCTGCCCATCACTTTCCCCCTTGGCATCCATACATTTGTTCTCTACATCTGTGTCTCAATTTCTGCCCTGTGTCTCAATTTCTGCCCTGCAAACCAGTTCATCTGTACCATTTTTCTAGGTTCCACATATATGCATTAGTACACGATATTTGTTTTTCACTTTTTGACTTACTTCACTCTGTATGACAGTCTCTAGATCCATCCACGTCTCTACAAATGACCCAATTTCGTTCCTTTTTATGGCTGAGTAATATTCCATTGTATATATTTGCCACATCTTCTTTACCCGTTTTTCTGTCGATGGGCATTCAGGTTGCTTCCATGACATGGCTATTGTAAATAGTGCTGTAATAAACATTGGGATGCATGTGTCTTTTTCAATTATGGGTTTCTCTGGGTATAGGCCCAGTAGTGGGATTGCTGGATCATATGGTAATTCTATTTTTACTTTTTTAAGGAACCTCCATACTGTTCTCCATGGTGGCCGTATCAATTTACATTCCCACCAACAGTGCAAGAGGGTACCCTTTTCTCCCCACCCTCTCCAGCATTTGTTTATAGATTTTCTGATGATGCCCATTCTAACTGGAGTGAGGTGATACCTCACTGTAGTTTTGATTGCATTTCTCTAATAATTAGTGATGTTGAGCAGCTTTTCATATGCTTCTTGGCCATCTGTATGTCTTCTTTGGAGAAATGTCTATTTAGGTCTTCTGCCCATTTTTGGATTGGGTTGTTTGTTTCTTTAATATTGAGCTGCATGAGCTGTTTATATATTTTGGACATTAATCCTTTGTCCGTTGATTCATTTGCAAATATTTTCTCCCATTCAGTGGGTTGTCTTTTCATCTTGTTTATGGTTTCCTTTGCTGTGCAAAAGCTTTTAAGTTTCATTAGGTCCCATTTGTTTATTTATTTTTTTTATTTCTATTATTCTAGGAGGTGGATCAAAAAAGATCTTACTGTGATTTATGTCAAAGAGTGTTGTTCCTATGTTTTCCTCTAAGAGTTTTATAGCGTCCGGTCTTACATTTAGGTCTCTAATCCATTTTGAGTTTATTTTTGTGTATGGTGAAAGGGAGTGTTCTAATTTCATTCTTTTACATGTAGCTGTCCTGTTTTCCCAGCACCACTTATTGAAGAGACTGTCTTTTCTCCATTGTATATCTTTGCCTCCTTTGTCATAGATTAGTTGACCGTAGGTGCGTGGGTTTATCTTTGGGCTTTCCATCTTGTTCCATTGATCTATGGTTCTGTTTTTGTGCCAGTACCATATTGTCTTGATTACTGTAGCTTTGTAGTATACAGTACTATACTACAAAGTGCAGTGAATTCCACTATTCTGTCTTCCAGGTCACTTATCCATTCTTCTGCCTCAGTTATTCTGCTATTGATTCCTTCTAGTGTAGTTTTCATTTCAATTATTGTATTGTTCATCTCTGTTTGTTTGTTCTTTAATTCTTCTAGGTCTTTGTTAAACATTTCTTGCATCTTCTCGATCTTTGCCTCCATTCTTTTTCCGAGGTCCTGGATCATCTTCACTATCATTATTCTGAATTCTTTTTCTGGAAGGTTGTCTATCTCTGTGTCATTTAATTGTTTTTCTTGGGTTTTATCTTGTTCATTCATGTGGTACATAGCCCTCTGCCTTTTCATCTTGTCTATCTCTCTGTGAATGTGGATTTTGTTCCACAGGCTGCAGGATTGTACTTCTTCTTGCTTCTGCTGTCTGCCCTCTGGTGCATGAGGCTATCTAAGAGGTTTGTACACGTTTTCTGATGGGAAGGACTGGTGGTGGGTAGAACTGACTGTTGCTCTGGTCGGCAGAGCTCAGTAAAACTTTAGTCCGTTTGACTGCTGATGGATGGGGCTGGGTTCCCTCTCTGTTGGTTGTTTGGCCTGAGGCACCCCAACACTGGAGCCTACCTGGGCTCTTTGATGGGGCTAATGGTGGATGCTGGGAGGGCTCATGCCAAGGAGTACTTCCCAGAACTTCTGCTGCCAGTGTCCTTGTTGCCACGTTGAGCCACAGCCACCACCTGCCTCTGCAGCAGACCCTCTAACACTAGTAGGTTGGTCTGGTTCTGTCTCGCCTGGGGTCACTGCTCCTTCCCCTGGGTCCCAGTATGCACACTACTTTGTGTGTGCCCTCCAAGAGTGGAGTCTCTGTTTCCCCCATTCCTGTCAAAGTCCTGCAATCAAATCCCACTAGCCTTCAAAGTTTGATTCTCTAGGAATTCCTCCTCCTGTTGCTGGACCCCCAGGTTGGGAACCTGACTTGGGGCTCAGAACCTTCACTCCAGTGGTTGGACTTCTGTGGTATAAGTGTTCTCCAGTCTGTGAGTCACCCACCCAGCAGTTATGGGATTTGATTTTACTGTGATTGCACCCTTCCTACAGTCTCATTGTGGCTTCTCCTTTGTCTTTGGATATGGGGTATCTTTTGGTGAGTTCCATTGTCTTCCTGTCGATGATTGTCCAGCAGCTAGTTGTGATTCTGGTGTTCTTGCAAGAGGGAGTGGGAGCACGTCCTTCTACTCTGCCATCTTCATTCCTAAAAATCTCCATTGGCTTTTGAGTGAAGTCTAAATTCTGCCCAGTCTTCAAGCATGTTCATTATCTCATGATTTGGTAATATTCTACAACTCACATTATCTGCTCCAGGCATGCAGATCTCACTACCAACAACTTACCATGCTTATTCCAGCCCATCTTGCCGTTACTCTTGTCATTTTCTTTACCTTCATATATAGCTCTCTCTTGTCTACTTCACATCATGAAATCCCATCCAACATCAGTCATACCTCCTCTGTGCCCCTCTGCTAAAATCCCACTTGAGTTTTTCTCTACAACCCAGCACTCAATTTCAAACTGCCCATTGGAATGGAATATTCATGGCTTTTTTTAAGGCATTGTCCACAGTGTTTCCTGATATTAGACCATTTCTGTTCTTCTAGAAAGGCCATACTTTTGTTCATGACAAACAAACTGAAATTCTTAATGGCTTAATAAATGAGAGTTTATCTCTCACACGTGAAAACTTTGTTATAAGTCTTCCATGCGGTGACTCAGTGATTTAGGTGCTCCTATCTCATTGCTCTGCCAACTTAAGGCAAAGCCTCCACTTTCACCAAAAGGAAAACACTAGGGGTGTCAAACTCCACTTCTTACATGGTTTGGTCTGGATATGACTCATGACACTTCTGATAAACCATTGGCAAGAAATAGTCACATGTTAGTTACTGCTGTACAACGAAGTGAATCAGCTATACATATACATATATCCTCTCCCTCTTGGACTTCCCTCCCACACCAGCCCCCCACCCATCCAGGTCATCACAGAGCACCGAGCTGAGCTCCATGTGCTATACAGCAGGTTCCCACTAGCTATCTATTTTACACATGGTAGTGTATATATCTCAATCCCAATCTCTCAATTCATCCGACCTGCCTTCCCCACCCTCCGTGTGCACACGTCCGTTCTCTATGTCTGTGTCTCTATTCCTGCCCTGCAAATAGGTTCATCTGTTCCATTTTTCTAGATTCCACATATATGCATTAATATACCATATTTGTTTTTCTCTGACTTCACTCTGTATGACAGACTCTAGGTCCATCCACGTCTCTACAAATGACCCAATGTTATTCCTTTTCATCTATAGCTCAGAATACTGTTATCCCTCAAATAAATGATAGATCCATTACCAGGAATAAAAGAGGAAATAATCACATGGTCCTACCTAACTGCAGGGGAGCTGGGAAAGTGGGGAGCAGGTTAGAGTTTAGACCATAAATGTCTCTGTTGCACATTTTCAGATGTGTGAGCTCATCGATACACCCCTACAACATTGAGAGGTACATTTTAAATTCTATTACCATTTTATAATTACTGCTATTATTATTATATTTATAGATGAGGATGGGTGAAGTGATCTCTCCATAACCACCCAACTAGATGCAGGACCCACAATACATAGACTGTAAACTCCTTGAAGGTAGATACCACATGTCATGTCTTCATTCACCAGTAGACGTGATAGTTGTTTTTCAATAAATTGTATGATTAATTTGCTGTATTCTACTTTAAATTCAAGTGGTTGTTGGCTTTTATACTTTATTTTGCCTCAGTTTTTCCAAGGTAAGAAAAGAGCAGCTCATGAATGATTATGTTTAGTTAGGGGGCCTTGGTTACCTGGGTCTTGAATTTCCCCAGTGATTCTCAGTTAGAGGTTTTAGGTACAAGAAAGACAAGAAGAGGAGAGAATAAGAGAGTGAAAGGACAGGCACAAAGCTCACATGAACACTCATGTGTGGAGATAATATGTGATGTTTTGGCAGCTTTTATAAGGTGAAATGTCAATTTCTATCCAGTGAGATCTTTACTGTTAATTTTCAACAAAACAAACAAAATGCTTTCCTGGTAAGGCTAAAACCCCAGAGCTATGCCCAGCTATTGCCCAGAGGCTTGATCCACCAAATCTGCTCACAACACATCTCATGGTTGGTTGTGGATTTTTTGTTTGTAATACTGACTAATCTGCCTGAAAGGTCAAGGTGCAGAGGAGACAGAGTCAAGGAGGCACTGATTTGATGATCTGGCATCTTGCCAAGACTCATGAAGTGACAAGGGCAAAGGGGTCTGAGCGTTTTTAGGTTCCTTCCCCACATGCCCATTGCGGCTGCCATGGAGCCAAATTACTGTTGAACTGATGCTCTGTTGCAAGTCTTCTGTTCTCAGACAGTGACAGAAACAGCCTGCTGTAGTAGAAAGGAGATGGGTCTTAACTCAGACAACCTCGACTTGAATCTAGGCTTCTTTTTGCTTTAGCTATGTGAGTTTGGAGAATTTAACTAACCTATTTGAATCTTTTTTTTCCTGTAAAATAGGACAATGATATCTGTTTTACAATAATTATTAGAGGAAAAATGATAGTAAACACAAAGCACCTAGTTTAGTTCTTGGTTTATAAATAAAATCAGTAAATGGTGTGGCTTAAAAAATAGTGTGTCTTAAGGATGGGTACAAAGGGCAAACAGTGGATAAGTTCATCCAATTTAGTATCAAGCCTACGTGACACACAAATCTTTTTCCTCCCCTTTGAATCAATAGTTCCAAGTTTTAAAATAATTTTCTGCCTTGACTTGCCAATTAACAATAATAATATCTGAGTTGAGATTAATAGTATTAGGAACCAGTTAAATATAGCATAGTATATCAAGGCTAACATAACATTCTAAGGTAATTGGGGTCACAAGTCTGTATAAAACATATATTAGCAGTGTCTTCCATTATCTTTTGATCCTTGGATGCCTATTTTGTGTGTTTCTATATGTATATCCATCTATTTCTTATGCCTGCAATTCATAGCACTCGAGCCACAGAATCCCCGTGGCTTAACAGTAGTCAAGACATTTTAGAGTTATATACAATCAGATATTCCGTGACTTAATTTGGACAAGTGCTCAGATGGGCTTATCTTTTTCACTCATTCATGTATTCATTCATTCAATGAATATATAATGAGTACCATGTACTATTTTAGGCACTTGGTATATCTACATTTCAATGAACAAAACAGGTAAAGTTTCCTAAATGTGTGGAAGTTGCATTGCATTCTAGTGGGGAAAAAGCAGACAATAGATAATAAAGATGATAGATAAAAATATTATAAAATATGTTAGAAGATGATAAATATTGTAAGAACAAAGGGCAAGGAATACAGGGTACCCAGAGAATTGTGATGGAGGGGTAGACTTCGAAATAAAATATGATTGTCAGGGATCATCTCATGAGAAGGGGACACTTCAGCAAACTCCTGAAAGAAAGAGGGCTAGCCATGAAAATATATAGGAAAGAGAGTTCCAGATAGTAGGAACAGCCAGTGCTAGCATACTCTTGGCATGGCAAAGGTTATTATAACTAAAGGGAATGGGATGTAGCTAGTAGGAGATTATAAAGGTAAGCTGGGCAAGGTAGCAAATAATGGAGGGTTTGGTGTGACTTTATCTTTTCCCCACCTATTTACAAAAAAACAGGTAAACCTCAAAAAATGAAACGTGACAATGTGCTAACAACAATGAAACACTCAAGGAGAAGAGCACAGCTCAAAAAATTGAATATTAAATCAATTACTTTTTCATTGTAAACTACAATGTATTTGGTCTGATAGGAGAAACTTTAATGTGAGAGGTTACTCCTTGGTAAGGACTACACTGTCCATCAAGTGTTAAGAACATTAGACCAAGTCCCTATTCTGATTTACAACACATCTCTTGTGAAAGGAAGTTTCCTAGTCATTACAATTATATTTTAGATGTTAACAGTCACTCTTCACCTTAAAAAATGTTTCCTAAAACAATTCTGCTATTTTTTAAAAATTCTGCTGAACTTTAAAATATACGTCCTCCTAGTACTCAGTGGAAATCCCCATTTCCCCAGTCCCCAGTCCACAGCTGGTCAACATCTTGCATATCGTAATATATCATGTATGCAATAATTATTATTAATTTACTTGGAGAATAGTCTCTTTCCCAGATAAAATATACTATTTAATCTACTCTCATAAGTCCTCTTTCATATCACTTCAATTCTCTGGGATTACAGCTGCTATCTAAATTTAATATTTTCTACCTGATTAGTAGTTAACTTTTTCTAATTTACACCAAATAATATTAAAAAATATTCTAATAAAGGACGATCAATTTTCTGTATAGCTCATGCTAAAATTGCTGGCTGCTGCGGAAAGAAAAATTTGAACATGTTTTCAATTGCCAAAATGTTACAGTAGATTGGTTCATTCCTATACCTTATTTCGCTATATTAACATAGTCAAAGACACATGGAATGTGTAGGTTATTCTTTGCTGTGTTATTAACTAACAAACAAAAAAATTCACAATGTAACACAAAATATAAAAGCCTATTATTCCCAAGATAAACTGTAAATTCATTAGTCCTTTGCCTAATCTTTAGGGCAAAGAAGGTGTACCATTCTATTATTAGTGTCCATGACTAAATACAGAACTTTCTGGTAAACTGAACAGGGACATTTGACTCAAGCAAAAGTATGTTTTGTTCTCCAAATCACCAGTGACTTCCAACCCAAAAGGCTCAGAGCACATAACTGGGGAGGGGTGGAAAATGGTTAAATCAGCTTTCATGCTGAGTCTGGCTCTCTTATTGACAGGAAACAGAACAGAGGATGAAGTGTCCATGCTGATCTGGCAGAAAATTCCTGGCTTAGTTTGCCTCTCTGCCACATTGCCATTTGGAGGGAGAGGGAGAAAGAAAGCCTTTCTTATGAGATGACAAAACTGGAATTATACAAATCTAGACTTGTCTGTGATTTTCTCTCTCTACCACAGCCAGATGTAGGCATGAGTTTTTATTTTTTCTGTGATTTGATCTTATTCTTTCCTATTTGTAATAACAATAGAAGGAAAACATATTGAGAAATAAAATCTAAAATCTAATGACACTGTTTTCGGTTCAGGAGTCCCCCCTGCTCAACTCAATCCCTATGTTTCCTAGTTATATAAACTGTGTGTGTGTGTGTGTGTGTATTTATATAGATATACCATTGTATAGTATAGTACATAATCTCTCTCTTTCTCTACCTATCTACTACCTACCTACCTACCTACCTATAATTTTCTTCTTTTTACTTAATTCATTACAATATGAAATTCTGTGTATTGCAACCAAGAATAAAGACAGTAAAACCAGACTAGAGTCTACTCCTCATGGGAGGGGTGATGGGAGAAGAGATTTTGCTTCTACCTACATCAATTTATGTTTTAGTGCTTTCTGTTGGTTTATTGGACCAATAGCTAAGACTCTGAAGATTCAAAGATGTGCTGTCTCCATTGGGAGCTGATATTAACAGAGTTCCAGAAAAGTGTTATTCCAGCATCTATGAAGCTTGATATTATATTTACAAATACTTCTGTATATCTATGAAGTAGGTTCACCTAAAGGATGGTTTGAGGACTGGTAAAAAATGGTAACTGAAACCAGGCTGAAGTTAATTTTACTTTATTCTTACCATCATTTTATCTAGTAGCCTATGCCAGATGTAAGATCAAGTAATACATGTGCAGGTAATAAGATACAACTCCCAGCTCATTTCTTGACCCTCATGGTAGTTTTTAATGAAGTGAAGAATCAGCCAGCTCAGAGAAGCCCAACACTCTCGATTTAATGCCTTTATACCAGTTTAGGTTGTGGTGAAAATGTGTCAACCCTCAAGGCTCTACCTCATCACTTTAAAAGGAATATATTGTTGTATAAGTTATATTTATCCATATTTCTTTCTTTCTGTGTCACTGAGTATACTTGAGGTTTCAATGTAGCTATTCAGACCATAGCTACAATCTACTAAATGATACTAAAGAAATAAACAGTTCAGATGTTGTTCCCTAATGCTTGAGTTAGCAGCAGGTAATAACTAACATTAACTAAAAGTGTATCACATGTTATGTTAAAGATTCACTCGCTATTTTATTTCTCATCTCAAACTATGGCTAATTATGTTGTCTAAGCAAGATCATCAGAAAGGATTATATAAAAAGCATTATGTGGTATTGTGTTAAAAACATAACTGCAGAATAAAGATTGCAAATCCTCTTTACATGATTAATTCCCAAAAGGGAAATTCAAATCCAAACCATAAAATTTCTTCTCTCTTATTGTGCAACTAATGTTATCTTTCAAAATGAAATCTCTCTCTTTTGAAGAAATTAGAATCCAGATATCATTTCTTCCTTATTTTCTTGTGTTTATTCTCAGAGAAATCCTACACAGGTGATTGATTGCTCTCTTTTTTCCACCAGCAAATGTAACCTAGTCATTTCTCTGGAAAAGGGAGAGATACACAAGAACCCCTAAAGTTATATTAATCCAGTCTCAAATATCTCACATCTCCAATTTTCCAAAGAAATATGTGTCAGTAGGAAAATATCAGAGCACAACTGTAACACAACTCACAATTATAATACTTAGAAAAAATGCATATAATTCCTTGGGAATCATAACATTTTATAATCCAAGCACTAATTCCCCTATCTAATGCAAAAAATATGTTTCAAGAACCTGTCT
Organism: Aethalodelphis obliquidens; assembly: GCF_003676395.1. Taxonomy (NCBI): domain Eukaryota; kingdom Metazoa; phylum Chordata; class Mammalia; order Artiodactyla; family Delphinidae; genus Aethalodelphis; species Aethalodelphis obliquidens. The sequence goes on along the minus strand of NW_020837946.1, from coordinate 25,831,860 downwards.
CATATAATTGAAGTCTACAATTTTGTTTCCTACCATAGGCCAAAGTAGGAAGTTTATTGTTATTTAGGAGACATGGGTGGACAATTTTTTGAATGGGGATGAAATGGAGAAAATAGGCATAGGAAGATGCTCTTGGTTTCAGCTTCAGCATGTGTGTTAATTCATGGCAGTTGTCCAGAATCCCTCATAGGTGGAAGTAAGTCGACCTTTAAATAACACCATACCACTGGATGTGTAATACAGATATCTTTTAATAGTGTATTCCTCTCCCCTTCCTTATGCCATTGCTGCCATTCATTCTATTTATTCATATGCTATGATCACCTAATACATTATTTTTACCTTAAACAAGGTAACAATCTAAAAGTCTTCTTTTAGATCAATTAAGAATAAGAAAACTACAACTTTATTTTACTTTTATTTATTCCTTCTCTGACATTCTTTCTTCATGTAGTTCTGAGTTTCTGACTATTATTTTTCTTCCCCTTGAAGAACTTTGTTTAACATTTCTTGAAGGGTACTTTTGCTGGCGATAAATTCCCTCATTTTTGTCTGAGAAAGGCTTTATTTCTTCCTCTCCTTTTAGGGACAATTTTATTAGATATAGAATTCTTAGTAGAGTTTTGTTTTGTGTTCTTAACACTTCAAATAGTTCACTCTACTCTCTTGCTTGCATGGTTTCTGATGAGAAGTCCACAGTAATTCTTATTCTTTTTCCTATATAGCTAAGATATTTCCCCCCACCCCGCTTTGGCTTCTTTCAGGATTTTCTCTTTGTCATTTGTTTTCTGCAGTTTGAATTTAAATTGTCTAGGTTTAGTTTTCATTTGTTTTGTTTTTTTGTTATTTATCCTGCTTGCTTGGTGTTTTTGGAACTTCCTTAATTTGTGGTGTGGTGCCATTAAATTTAGAAAGTTCTCAGCTATTATTACTTTAAATAATTGTTCTGTTTTATTTTCTCTTTGTTTTCTTTCTGATAGTCCAATTACATTTATGCTCATACATTTTGAACATTTTCCAAAGCAATTCTTGGATTTTCCATACTTCTTTTCATTTCAGTTTTAGAAGTCTCTTGTGATATATCTTCAAGCTCACCAATTCTTTTCTCAACTGTGTCTAGTCCACTAATGAGCCCATCAAAGGTACTATTCATTTCTGTTAGTGTTTTTGATCTCTAGCATTTCCTTTTGAGTGTTTCTTTGAATTTCCATCTCTCTGCTTACATTACCCATCTCTTTTTGCATGTTGTTTACGTTTTCCACTAGAGCCCTTAGCCCTAATCATAGTTATTTTAACTTCCCTGTCTGATATTTCCAACATCTGTATTGTATCTTAATCTAATTCCATGTTTGCTTTGTTTCTTCAGACTGGGTTTTTTTCCTGCCTTTTTGAATATCTTGTAATTATTTGTTGAAAACAAGACATATTGGGTAATAAGAACTGAGGTAAAAAGGGCTTAAGTGATTTAACAGATTTATGTTAAGCTGCTAGGAGTTGAGTTTTAAAAAATGTTTTCTGTAGCTATAGGTATCAGCTTCTGGCATCCTTGTTTTTGTTTCCTCTTTGACTTTGGGTTTCCTTCAATACACCTCCTCAAAGAGAGTCTCTGTTTCACTGCTCTTTTAGTTGTAATCTACTGTTGTTATACTCAAACCCTGTGGTGGTAGGGGTGGGGGAGGGAAAATATTCTCCAATCTTATGACTGTAGTGTGTCTGTGTTTCTGGGCTGTGATCTTTAATTGTTTTTAGTGATAAAGATTTCCCCTACCCCCCTTAAATGAGACAGAGAGGCCAGAAGGCCTTGAATGGGAGAAATTCTCTTCTCATAGTTAGAATAAGGCTGTGGTAAAGTCTTTTTTTATTTTTATTTTTTCCTGGAGCATAGACCTATGTTATGGAGAATCCTCTGGACTTATTTCACAATGAGCCACAAGGAAATCTTTCTTAAATCTTCATCTGAGAAATTTGTGAGGTCCTTGGAGGAAAAACCCATGAAAGTGTAGGATCTGGGGGGACCTTCAAGACGGCAGAGGGGTAAGATGTGGAGATCACCTTCCTCCCCACAGATACATCAAAAATATATCTACATGTGGAACAACTCCTACAGAACACCTACTGAATGCTGGCAGAAGACCTCAGACTTCCCAAAAGGCAAGAAACTCCCCACGTACCTGGGCATGGCAAAAGAAAAAATGAAAAACAGACAAAAGAAAAGGGATGGGACATGCATCTCTGGGAGGGAGCTGTGAAGGAGGAAAAGTTTACACACATTAGGAAGCCCCTTCACTGGCAGAGACAGAGGGTGGCGGGGAGGGGAATCTTCAGAGCCACAGAGGAGAGCGCAGCAACAGGGTTGCAGAGGGCAAAGCGGAGAGATTCCCGTACAGAGGATCACTGCCAACCAACACTCACCAGGCTGAGAGGCTTGTGTGCTCACCCACCAGATCAGGTGGGGACTGGGAGCTGAGACTCAGGCTTCAGAGGTCAGATCCCAGGGAGAGGACAGGTGTTGGCTGTGTAAACACAGCCTGAAGGGAGCTAGTGCGTCACAGCTACCCGGGAGGGGGTTTGGGAAAAAGTCTGGAACTACCTAAGAGGCAAGAGACCATTGCTTTGGGGTGCACAGGAGAGGAGATTCAGAGCATGCCTAAACGAGCTCCAGAGAAAGGCACGAGCCGTGGATATCAGTATAGACACCACAGATGGGCATGAAATGCTAAGGCTGCTGCTGCAGCCACCAAGAAGCCTGTGTGCAAGCACAGGTCATTTTCCACACCTCCCCTCCTGGGAGCCTGTGCTGCCCACCACTGCCAGGGTCCCATGATCCAGGGAAAACTTCCCCTGGAGAACACAGAGTGTGCCTCAGACTCTTGCAAGGTCATGGTGGCCTCTGCCACTGCAGGCTCACCCATCATTCCATAACCTTCCCTGCCCCTGGACTGAGTGAGCCAGAGACCCCTAATCAGCAGCTCTTTTAACCCCCTCCTGTCTGAGTGAAGAAGAGATGCCAGAGGGTGACCTACGAGCAGAGGTGGGGCCAAATCCAAAGCTGAACGCCAGGAGCTGTGCAAACAGAGAAGAGAAAGGGAAATCTCTCTCAGCAGCCTCAGGAGCAGCGGATTAAATTTCCATGATCAACTTGATGTACCCTGCATTTGTGGAATACCTGAATGCAAAAAGAATCATCCTAAGATTGAGGCGGTGGAATTTGGGAGCAACTGCGGACTTGGGATTTGCTTTCTACTTCTAATTTGTTTCTGGTTTTAAGTTTATCTTAGTTTAGTATCTAGAGCTTATTATCACTGATAGTAAGACGTGGTAGATTTGTTTATTTATTTGGTTGCTCTCTTCCTTTATAGATATTCCTTTTTCTCTTTTAGTGAGTGTGTATAGGTATGTTTCTTTGTGTGATTTTCTCTGTATAGCTTTGCTTTTATCATTTCTCCTAGGGTTCTGTCTGTCCATTTCTTTTTGTTTTTTAGTATAGTTTTTAGTGCTTGTTATCACTGGTAGATTTGTATTTTGGTTTGGTTGCTCTCTTCTTTCTTTCTTTTTTTATTACAACTTTATTTTTTTATGTTTAATTAAACATTTTAATTTTAATAATTTTAGTTATTTAATTAATTTATTTATTTTTCTTTCTTTTTCTCCCTTACCTTCTGAGACATGTGGCTGACAGGGTCTTGGTGCTCTGGCCGGGTGTCAGGCCTGAGCCTCTGAGGTGGGAGAGCTGAGTTCAGGATACTGGTCCACCAGAGACCTCCCGGCCCCAGGTAATATCAAATGGCAAAAGCTGTCCCAGAAACCTCCATGTCAATGCTAAGACACAGCTCCACTCAATGAGAAGAAAGCTACAGTGCTGGACACCCGATGCCAAATGACTAGCAACACAGGAACACAACAACACCCATTAGCAGAGAGGCTGCCTAAAATTATAATAAGTTCACAGACACCCCAAAACACACCACCAGACGTGGTCCTGCCCAACAGAAAGACAAGTTAGAGCCTCATACGCCAGAACACAGGCACGAGTCCCCTTCACCAGGAAGCCCACACAACCCAATGAACCAACCTTGCCCACTGGGGGCAGATACCAAAATCAACAGGAACTATGAACATGCAGCCTGCGAAAAGGAGACTCCAAATGCAGTAAGTTAAGCAAAATGAGAAGACAGAGAAATGCTCAGCAGATGAAGTAGCAAGGTAAAAACCCACCTGACAAAACAAATGAAGAGAAAATTGGCAGTCTACCTTAAAAAGAAATTCAGAGTAATGATAGTAAAGATGATCCAAAAACTTGGAAATAGAATGGAGAAAATAGAAGAAATGTTTAACAAGGACCTAGAGGAACTAAAGAGCAAACAAACAATGATGAACAACATAATAAATGAAATTAAAAATTCTCTAGAAGGAAATCAATAGCAGGATAACTGAGGCAGAAGAATGGATAAGTGACCTGGAAGATAACATAGTGGAAATAACTACCGTGGAGCAGAATAAAGAAAAAAAGAATGAAAAGAATTGAGAAAAGTCTCAGAGACTTCTGGGACAACTTTAAATACACCAACATTCGAACTATAGGGGTCCCAGAAGAAGACGAGAAAAAGAAAGGGACTGAGAAAATATTTGAAGAGACTATAGTTGAAAACTTCCCTAATATGGGAAAAGAAATAGTCAATCAAGTCCAGGAAGCACAGAGAGTCCCATACAGGATAAATCCAAGGAGAAACACGCCAAGAAACATATTAATCAAACTATCAAAAATTAAATACAATGAAAAAATATTAAAAGCAGCAAGTGAAAAGCAACAAATAACATACAAGGGAATCACTATAAGGTTAACAGCTGATCTTTCAGCAGAAGCTCTGCAAGCCAAAAGTGAGTGGCAGGACATAATTAAAGTGATGAAAGGGAAAAACCTACATCCAAGATTATTCTATCAAGCAAGGATCTCATTCAGATTCAATGGAGAAATTAATACCTTTACAGACAAACAAAAGCTAAGAGAATTCAGCACCACCGAATCAGCTTTACAACAAATTCTAAGGGAACTTCACTAGACAGGAAACACAAGAGAAGGAAAAGAACTACAATAACAAACCCAAAACAATTAAGAAAATGGTAATAGGAACATACATATCGATACTTACCTTAAATGTAAATGGATTAAATGCTCCAACCAAAAGACATAGGCTGGCTGAATGAATACAAAAACAAGACCCATATATATGCTGTCTACAAGAGACCCACTTCAGACCTAGGGACACATACAGACTGAAAATGAGGGGATGGAAGAGGATATTCTATGCAAATGGAAATCAAAAGAAAGCTGGAGTAGCAATTCTCATATCAGACAAAACAAATGTTAAAATAAAGACTATTACAAGAGACAAAGAAGGACACTGCATAATGATCAAGGGATCAATCCAGAAGAAGATATACAAATTGTAAATATTTATGCACCCAAAATAAGAGCACCTCAATACATAAGGCAAATGCTAACAGCCATAAAAGGGGAAATTGACAGTAACACAGTCATAGTAGGGGACTTTAACACCACACTTTCACCAGTGGACAGATCAACCAAAGTGAAAACAAATAAGGAAACAAAAGCTTTAAATGATACATTAAACAAGATGGACTTAATTGATATTTATAGGACATTCCATCCAAAAACAACAGAATACACTTTCTTCTCAGGTGCTCATGGAACATTCTCCAGGACAGATCATATCTTGGGTGACAAATCAAGCCTCAGTGAATTTAAGAAAATTGAAGTCATATCAAGTATCTTTCCAACCACAACGCTATGAGACTAGATATCAATTACAGGAAAAAATCTGTAAAAAATACAAACACATGGAGGCTAAACAATACACTACTTAATAACCAAGAGATCACTGAAGAAATCAAAGAGGAAATCAAAAAATACCTAGAGACAAATGACAATGGAGACATGAGGATCCAAAACCTATGGGATTCAGCAAAAGTCGTTCTAAGAGGGAAGTTTATAGCAGTACAATCCTACCTCAAGAGATAAGAAACATTGCAAATGAACAACTTAACCTTACAACTTAACCTAAAGCAATTAGAGAAAGAAAAACAAAAAAAACCCAAAATTAGCAGAAGGAAAGAAATCATAAAGATCATTTCAGAAATAAATGAAAAAGAAATGAAGGAAATGATAGCAAAGATCAATAAAGCAAAAAGCTAGTTCTTTGAGAAGATAAACAAAATTGATAAACCATTAGCCAGACACATCAAAAAAAAAAGGGAGATGACTCAAATCAATAAGAAATGAAAAAGGAGAAGTAACAACTGACATTGAAGAATACAAAGGATCATGAGAGTTTACTACAAGCAACTATATGCCAATAAAGTGGACAATCTGGAAGAAATGGACAAATTCTTAGAAAAGCACAACCTTCTGAGACTGAAGCAGGAAGAAATAGAAAATATAAACAGACCAATCACAAGCACTGAAATTGAAACTGCTTAAAAACCTTCCAACAAACAAAAGCCCAGGACCAGATGGATTCACAGGCGAATTCTATCAAACATTTAGAGGAAAGTTAACAGGTATCCTCAAACTCTTCCAAAATATAACAAAGGGAGGAAAACTCCCAAACTCATTCTACAAGGCCACCATTACCCTGATACCAAAACCAGAGAAAGATTTCACGAAGAAAGAAAACTACAGGCCAGTATCACTGATGAACATAGATGCAAAAATCCTCAACAAAATACTAGCAAACAGAATCCAACAGCACGTTAAAAGGATCATACACCATGATCAAGTGGGGTTTATTCCAGGAATGCAAGAATTCTTCAATATATGCAAATCAATCAATGTGATACACCATATTAATAAACTGAAGGAGAAAAAAACCATATCATCTCAATAGATGCAGAAAAACTTTTGACAAAATTCAACACCCATTTATGGTAAATACACTCCAGAAAGTAGGCATAGAGGGAAGTTACCTGAAAATAATAAAGGCCATATATGACAAACGCACAGCCAACATCGTTCTCAGTGATGAAAAACTGAAAGCATTTCCACTAAAATCAGGAACAAGACAAGGTTGCCCTCTCTCACCACTAGTATTCAACATAGTTTTGGAAGTTTTAGCCACAGCAGAGAAGAAAAGGAAATAAAAGGAATACAAATCGGAAGGAAGACGTAAAACTGTCACTGTTTGCAGATGACATGATGGTATACATAGATAATCCTAAAGATGCTACCAGAAAACTACTAGAGCTAATCAATGAATTTGGTAATGTAGCAGGATACAAAATTAATGCACAGACATGACTTGCATTCCTATACACCAGTGATGAAAATTCTGAAAGAGAAATTAAGGAAACACTCCTATTTACCATTGCAAGAAAAAGAATAAAATACCTAGGAATAAACCTACCTAGGGAGACAAAAGCCTGTATGAAGAAAATTATAAGACACTGATGAAAGAAATTACAGATGATACAAATAGATGGAGAGATATACCATGTTCTTGGATTGGAAGAATCAACATTTTGAAAATGACTATACTACCCAAAGCAATCTACAGATTCAGTGTAATCCCTATCAAACTACCAATGGCATTTTTCACAGAACTGGAACAAAAAATTTCACCATTTGTATGGAAACACAAAAGACCCCAACTAGCCAAAGCAATCTTGAGAAAGAAAAACGGAGCTGGAGGAATCAGGCTACTTGACTTCAGACTATACTACAAAAATACAGTGATCAAGATGGTATGGAACTGGCACAAAAACAGAAATATAGATCAATGGAACAGGATAGAAAACACAGAGATAAAACCATACACATATGGTCACCTTATTTTTGATAAAGGAGGCAAGAATATACAATGGAGAAAAGACAGCCTCTTCAATATGTGGTCCTGAGAAATCTGGACAGCTACATGTAAAAGAATGAAATTGGAACACTCCCTAATACCATACAGAACAATAAATTCAAAATGGATAAAGACCTAAATATAATGCCAGACATTATAAAACTCTTAGAGGAAAAGATAGGTAGAACACTCTATGACATAACTCACAGCAGGATCCTTTTTGACCCACCTCCTAGGGAAATGGAAATAAAACAAAAATAAACAAATGGGGCCTAACAAGACATAAAAGCTTTTGCACAGCAACGGAAACCATAAGACAAAAAGACAACCCTCAGAATGAGAGAAAATATTTGCAACTGACAAAGGATTAATCTCCAAAATTTGCAAGCAACTCATGCAGCTCAATATTAAAAAAAAAACCCAATCCAAAAATGGGCAGACGACCTAAATAGACATTTCTCCAAAGAAGATACACAGATTGCCCACAAACACATGAAAGGATGCTCAACATCACTGATCATTAGAGAAATGCAAATCAAAACTACAATGAGATATCATCTCACACCTGTCAGAATGGTCATCATCAAAAAATCTACAAAGAATAAATACTGGAGAGGGTATGAAGAAAAGGGAACCCTCTTGCACTGTTGGTGGGAATGTAAACTGATACAGCCACTATGTAGAACAGTATGGAGGTTTCTCAAAAAACTAAAAATAGAACTACCATACAACCCAGCAATCCCAGTACTGGGCATATACCCAGAGAAAACCATAATTCAAAAAGGGTCATGTACCACAATGTTCATTGCAGCTCTACTTACAATAGCCAGGACATGGAAGCAACCTAAGTGTCCATAACAGATGAATAGATAAAGAAGATGTGACATATATACACAATGGAATATTACTCAGGCATAAAAAGAAATGAAACTAAGTTATTTGTAGTGAGGTGGATGGACCTAGAGACTGTCATACAGAGTGAAGTAAGTCAGAAAGAGAAAAAAAAAATACTGTATGCTAACACATATATATGGAATCTTAAAAAAAAAAAAAAAAGGTTCTGTAGTACCTAGGGGCTGGACTGGAATAAAGATACAGACGTAGAGAATGGATTTGAGGACATGGGGAGGGGGAAGGGTAATCTGGGACGAAGTGAGAGAGTGGCATGGACATATATACGCTACCAAATGTAACAGATAACTAGTGGGAAGCAGCCGCATAGCTCAGGGAGATCCACTTGGTAATTTGTGTCTACCTAGAGGGGTGAGATAGGGAGGGTGGGAGATATAAAAGGGATGATACATGGGGATATATGTCTATGTATAGCTGATTCCCTTTGTTATACAGCAGAAACTAACATACCATTGTAAAGCAATTATACTCCAATAAAGATGTTAAAAAAGAAAAAAATATGAAAGTGTGGGATCTCTCCTAACATTGTTGGCCTCAAGATAGTCTCACTCAGCCTTCACGGACTTGTCAACATAGCCATTTAAGTGTTGTACAGTATAAGGCTCCAGAAGCTTTTCCTCCAGGTAAGCAGATTTCATATGTTTTTCCAGATTTCAAGTTTTCCTGAGACTTCAGTTCTCTGATGTGTCCAAGGAAAGTCACTGATTTTCACTTTACTTTTTTTTTCCTTTTTCTTTTTTCTGTTTTGTAAAGATGACAGTGACAATTTCCAAGCTCTTTACATGAGGAAGCTGAAACCAGTATTCAGGGCTGGGACATAAACCATGGAAGTTCAGATTTTTCCCTTATGCACTGCTTATTTATTGAAAAGAAAAAAATCTCACTATTAATATGACTTATTTTTCCAGTTAAATTTTTTAAATAGCTTTTTTTCATATTTATAGTTTTTTTCTCTTTGTTGATCCTTAGTTATATCAAATAAAATGGGGTCTTAGTTATACCTGGACTGAAATGGACAAACAGTGGCAGAGCTTAACATCACCATCAAGGTTTTTTTATTTGCAAACCCGAGACATTCTAAAATGTATTTTGCTTTAGTTTCAAGTTGCTCTAATAAACACTTCAGACACAGGCAAACAGATGCTTAAAAATAAAGGTGAATGGTATAAACAGAAAAAATTTGGAGCAGGTAGGACAGGGCTGGTCATTAAATGAGTCATTAAAGGAAGACACAATTTGACTATATCACACCCTAGAGGGCTCCTGGCAGTCCTTGGTGTGGGTTTATGATCTCTGGGATAAGGGCCAAGTTGGGTACAGTTATATTTGGTTTAACACTACAATTAACATGCCTAAGGTTTCTCAGTTCTTTTTTCTTCCTTTCTCTTTTTGCTTTTTTTAAAAAAATTTTGAAGTGAGCCCATCTTTATTCTTTCAACTTTGTACTATATGTTTTATAAATGTTTTAGTCAGACATCCTTTCTCTATTTTTCTTGAAAAATTGAGATGAGAATGTATTCAGCCAGATGCTTTTAAAGAAAAAGATATTCATAATAAAAATTAAAAATAAAAACGTGTTGCAGCAAATACTACCCACCATTACTTCTGCTTGTTTGTTTGCCTTTGTGTTTTAGGTGACTGATTTTCCTTTAAATACAATCCAGAAAATCTGAGAATAATATAATCTGGCCTCTGGACATTGTTGAGTGAAAGATTCTTTTCTCTATGTCTGTTTATTCTTGGAATATTCGTCCTCTTTTGCTTTCTACCCCCAATGAATGCCTATTTTACCATGTTATTTTCTTTACACAAGATGGTGAGAGAGAGGATCTTTGCCTTTCAGTGTTGCTTTTTAAAGTGATACGTATGTGCTTTTCTTACATATAAAACTCTAGTTTAGCAGTGCTTAATCTTTTTGGGGGGTTATAGGTCCCTATGAGAAAATGAGAAGCTGAAGAATCATTTTCCAGAAAAATGCACACACAAACACATTTTGCAGATACAGTAATTTTGCGGATATGGTAAGAGGTTTACAGATTTCCTAAAGGCAAAATAAAGGTTTCTGAACTCCAGGTTAAAAACGTTTGGCATGTTCAGACCTCACAGGTGACTTTTGTCATGTGACACACAACCAGCTTGCCTTCTGCAAGAAATGTTATGTACCAAGTTTGGCCCATTCTGTATCAGAGGAGTATTTTCTTCCTGATTTAACAATCTGTTTAATCTTATGTGACACTGTTTTTTACCTATGGACTTTATCAGGAAGACAATAAGATTTGTTGAGAACAACTGGACCCACTGTGTGTAATAAGAACAATACTGCATTTACTAAGCATATTTATCTATATAATAAATTATAAAGGATACCCAAGTAGTCTCCTATTCCCCTTTTCTAAGGAACTCATCATAACCCTTCATCAATGTGACTAAAGGAGTGGCTTTGCTGTAATTGGGATCCTTTATTCTACTGTGATGTGATCTTATTTCACTGGGAGGTCAGCTTTTTGCGTCACAGACTTATTACCAGGTCTTAGATTTTGCTTATGAATTTTCACAAAATACAGACTTTGACAACTGAAAATTGATTTTTGCAGAAGGCTTTGCTTCTCTATAACATGCTCTACAATATTTTGACTATAGCAGGGCAAGGGTTTGGCTCAATATATTTTTAACTTGAGTTCACAGTGTTGCTGTCTATGCTCTTAAATCATTTCAGTGTAGAACATGGTGTTCAGACAAAGCATCAGCGTCAGGAGAAGTGGGGAGAAGTGGGCCTCTACCTGCCTCTGTGAAAATGGTTAGGAAGAAGCAGTTCCATTACAATAGACAAACACTGATAGTGTTGTTATATGTCCTCGTGAGCTAAGATTGAGCTTGCTAAATTTTCATGGTTTGTTTTCTTTGAATATCTGTATATGCATATGTATTTCTAGTACATGAATATATGCATATATGTTTGTAGTTTTTATGTATGAATGTAGTCAATGTTCTGGTTAGTTCTCTCAAGTTTATGCAAATTATACTGTGCTATGAAAAATGGTTTGATGAAGACATCCACAGTTTATAAGAGGGATGATAATATGCATGTGATTGGCATGATCTAATTAAACTGAAATGTCTCAGGCTATTGTTTGCCAGGCAGTGATTTAATGGCATAACAGAAATGTCACAATGCTGCTTTAATTTGGGATAGGTTTTCATCAACAAAAATAAGAAGTAATGTTAAGCTCCCTTTATATATAATAATCATCTTTATAATCATACTGATTGTATAATTTCTCTATACCAAGATGATATAGTGATTACATAGTGCTGAGTATTCAGGATTTGGAATTAAGAAAAAAAACCTAAAAACTAGGAGTAGAGTACGAGGTCTACCACTTATTTGCTGTGACATTTTTATTACTCTCAGGATAGACTCCTGTGAGGAGGGATAACAGGTGGTTACAAATTAACTGATATAGTGCAGATGGTAGTTCTCATCTAGGGCTACTACCTAGGATGGAGCTCTTGGGTGTGAGGGATAGTTAACCCTCATGGTCTAAACCTCCCTCTGTAAACGTCTCAGAGCAAACATCTTCATTTTCTTGCCTGTTTCTAAGAAAAGACTAAAAACAGATACTTCTCTTCTCTTTGGAGTCTTATATGTTAGAGCACTCTCACCAATGTCTAGAATAACCTACTATTTTAGTAACTACCTTCTTTGCTTGGCTTGTTAATTAAAACAGTTTCCTGCTTAGCAAGGCATATTTTATCTTGAGCCTTAATTCCTTCGCTGTTCTCTTTGAAATGGATCGAATTCCCAGAGATCCTTGTCAGGATAGGTTGCTGATGAATCATAAGATAACCCAGATGATTCAATGGTTGTGTTCTTGCTATACTTACAGCCATGAATTAAAGCTTGCATATATTTTCTCCTTCTTTTTAATAAACTGTTATCTATATTATCCAGTGTGTTGATGTTTTTATCAAAGCCCTCCAAAAAATACCCCTAGAATAGAATAATGTGGCAATTTTCTTAATTATATTTCAGTTACCTGGCTAAATTTTCTAAGTAATTTTTATTCAAAGATGGTACCCAAATTAAGCCTCCTTTTAAACACAAGTCTTAATATCCTCTGTGGGGTGTGCCTGTGTGAACTTAGTGACGTGGCCAATAAAGACCAAAATATTTCTTACTCTCATAAAATTTATTTTGGGGGTCAGAACATTCTCTGAACTGTTCCAGTAGGGCATTAGCTTCTGTGTCTATTTTTAGGGTCTCTACCTTTGCTCTGCTATTTCCCCAGATACCTTTCTTATAACATTGCCACCTTGTTCAGTGTTATCAATTTCAGCTTGAAAGATAATTTTCTTGACAACTCAAGTGATTTTCCAAATTCCAGTTACTCAGTTACTGAATCTCATCTGATTCTTCTTTTCTTTGTACCATGGAATATAAAACTCTTTTTCTTATGATATAATTGGACTATATTTTTCTATTAAAATTTCATTTTTATTATTTCTAAAGGAAGTTTAAACACTGCTTCAAGAAATACAATATTTGGTACTTCTCTATAAATGACAGCATCCTGGGATTTTATTCAATACTCTATTCAATATCTGCACCTTTCATGGGTTCTGCTTTCTTGCATATTAAATAATTAATTCTCTTAAACTTTCAAGGAAAATACTTTTCACCCCAAATTTCATAGATAAAGAAATTGAGGAACAGAGAAATGCAGTAGTCTCTGGTCTGAGATTGACTAGTCTAAATATTTAGAATAGATATTCACACTCAGGGCTACTGATTTGAAAGACTTTGCTCTTTCCACCAGACAACACTAAACTCATAAAAGTGACATTTGTGTTGCCAGAACTAAAGTCTACAAAGTCTCAAAGGAAATGGTTGACTTTGAACATGCACTTCCATTAAAATCTACTTCTCCTATCACTGTCACTGAGTCCTGGGAGAATGCTGTTTATATGCCCAGACACATAACAATATGGTTTCTGAATGATAGTAATGTTAAGAATAACATTTTCCAGCAGTGTCATTCCAGGAACTAACCTATGGTGTAACAGCAATCTCTTCAGTCTGATGCTTTCTGTGCTGTGAAGAGAAAGTGCATGCTTTAATATATCATGATGTCTCTTTTATTCATTTCTTTCAGCCTTTGGTTTAGTGCTTATAAATTACCTATAACAGATTTGCGAGTGATGCTTTACTTAGTCATCAAATAGGGTAGCATGATCTAGGAGACTGCTGAAAGGTTTTATGCAAGTTTTACATGCTGCAGAGTTCTGGTTGTGAATGTCTTTATGTATATATAAACCTTACAACCTGGCAGCCTTATAACACTGAGAGTTCAAAGATAGGGCTAATTCATACTTTGTGGGCCATCTGTTGCCTAGCTTCTATTTTATATACCTACAAAGTTTGGCTGGCATATTTTTTAACTATGAGGACTTTTGAAGACATATGATAGTAAGCTTAAAATAACTGCTCTATTAGTCAGGGATCTCCAGAGAAATAGAATCAATGACAGAGAGCGATCAGTTGATCAGTAGCTAGACAGATAGATAGAGGTTGATTTTAAGGACTTGGCTACTGTGATTGTGGGGCTGGTAAGCCCAAACTCTGTAGGCCAAGCACACAGGTTGGTGACTCAGGGAAGAGCTGAGGTTGTAGTCTCCAGCCTAAAAACAGTATGGAGCAGAAACTTTCTTACTTTGGAGGACTCCACTCTTTTTCTCTTAAGACCTTCAATTGATTGGATGAGGCCCACTCACATTATGGAGGATAATCTTTCCTTGAAGTGTACTGATGTAAATGTTAATCACATTTAAACATTTTCTTCACAGCAACGTTTAGACTGGTGTTTGACTAAAGGTCTGGGGACCCTAGCCTAGCCGAGTAGACACATAAAATTAAGCATCACAACTGGATTCTAACTTCTTATGTTGATTTTCTCTGAAAAATCAGTGTCATTTAATTCTAAAGATACTGGCTTATGACAATTTCAAAGGCTTCTGTGATACATACACAAGTTAATATAATTTAATATAAAATTAGCCTTTTGATTTTGAAATTAAATTTCTTTTTTTAAAAATATTTTTTTGATGTGGACCATTTTTAAAGTCTTTACTGAATTTGTTACAGTATTGCTTCTGTATTATGTTTTGGTTTTCTGGCCACAAGGCATGTGGGATCATAGCTCCCTGACCAGGGATCGAACCTGCACCCCCTGCACTGGAAGGTGAAGTCTTAACCACTGGACCGCCAGCGAAGTCCCTAAATCTCTTTTTACATTGGTAAAATCTATACTTGAATTCTTTGGGGTTAGTGATCCTATAAAATAATCAAGAATTTTTCTTAACTTTTACTATTGGCATTCTTCCACAATGATAAGAAAGACAAATAGTCTTTGTTAAGGGTTACTTAATATTTTATAACATTTCTGGGAGTCTTATCCTGAATTTTCATTTAAAATGTTCTCATTTAGAGATTATTTTAATGAAGTCACCATCATTTTTTGTGTTTGGAACAATATTTATTATATTTTTGAATCTTTATATTTCATTGTCTTTTGGCTGGTAGGCAATACATATCAGCTCCTTAAGAATTGAATTGCTACTAATAATAGATCTTAATTTGTACAAGAATATTCTATTGAATGATTTTTTAAACTGTTCTTCTCATTCCTATGTTTCAATGTTTCTAATGTTTAACATGTTTTAATGAGATCAGTAGAGCAGATCCTGGAGAAAGGAAGCCAGTGTTATCTTCCTGTGACCATTGATTCTATTATGTCAGAATGAGCCAAGACAGGCTAAGTTATGCTACACATAAAGCAACTACAAAATCTTGGTGGCTTAGTAAACCAAGGGTTTGTTTCTTGCTCGTCTACATTTCTAGTACGGGTCAGTATGGAAACCCTGCTCATCGTAGTTATTCGGTAACGCAAGCTAATTGAGACTCAATTTACATGCATGTGCATGATCACTGTGCCGGGAGAAAGAATTATTTACAGTGAGTTGTATATGCTGCTGCTTAAAGCTTCTATCCAGAGGTGACCCACACCATTTCTGCTCATGTTTTGTTAACCAACACAAGTTACAAGGCCATGTGCCTAACTGCAAAGTAGGTAAGGAAGTATAATTCTACTGTGAACTTGGAAGGAGGACTGAAATATTTGTGAACAGTCTTGTGACCATTGTCAGGCACTGTTTCAGCTGTGATTCTGTATCAGGAATAATTTCAGTTTTCATGGCTAGGAGAAGTTGATAAAGACATTCACTTATTTCATATAATTAGAGTGAGTAGGTAGGCAGTCTCTGAGTTGGCATGGGAGCTCAAGATTGCTGTGAAGGATCAGGCCCTTTTCATATTTCTGTTCTACTAACCCAGAATAATGGATTTTTGTCCTTAGCCTGACCACCTTTGATTTCAGTAAGGTTTCTACTTCTATACATATCACATTCTCACACATCTGCTCCCAAATCAGAAAGGAAGGAACATATTTCTTCCTTGATCTCTGTCTCTTTTTAGTCAGGAGGAAAATCTTCCCTAGAAGAAACAGGTCAGCTTTCCTATCAGAGTTTCCCTTATTTTTTATTAATCAGAACCGTGTTACCTGGCAACTCTTAGCTACAAGGATAGCCAGGAAAGGGAGTATCTGAAAGGGAGCAAAGAATAACTGTAGGTGGTTAGAAGATTGTCATGGCTTTGCCATCTTTCTTCCTCTGGGGCTTGGCACTTTGCCCCTTTAACAAAATCTGATATTAAAAAAGAAACTTTCAGAGAAAAAAAATCATTGAACAGTAGCATATGAGCAGATCCATAAGCAACTGGTAGTATTTCAATGACAGAAAGGACATTTTAGGTGGAAAACACTAAAGGCAAAGAGCCAGAAAATGATAATGCTAGAGGGTGAGATTGGGATTAAATAATGTAACATCATGAATGTCACTCAAGAGCTTGAACTCTTTAGGGAACCTTATAACTTTGGGGCCCTACGATATGGTGGTTAAGGACAATTACTCTAGACTTAGACAATCTTGATTCAATCTGAGTTCTACCACTTACTAGCTGTGAAATGTTGAGTAAATTCCCTAGCTTCCCTAAATCTCCATCTCCTCATCTATAATAAAAGGGAATAATCAATAGTACCTACCTGTATTAGGTAGGGTATGCTAAACTGCTGTAATAAATAGATGCACAAATGTAATAACTAAAATAGAAGTTTTGTTGTTGTTGTTGTTCACATAACAAAGTAGTGGGCCCGCTCTGCTCCATGCAGTCATACAGGGTCCTAAGTTGAAAGCAGCTTTGCCATTTTCGACATATGCCTTCCACAATGTCTGTGATACTTTTCCTGAAAACCTCATTGGGTTGTAGGGAGTATTGCATGGTATAGGTATAGAGCATATTAGATACGTTGCACAGTGCCTGAAACAGAGTAAGCAATCAATAGACATTAATGGCTATTAATGTTAGTCATAATGTTGGCTTAGAAACCAAGGGGCTGAAAGGGGAATTGAAAGAAATGTTAGTCTTCTTAAACCATAAAATAATATTTTATGTATTAATTATTTTGAGCAGAAAAATGAGACAGAACTGAAATAAAAATCATTTTGTCAAATGTATGTAGGGTGGTTCTGTGAAAGGTGTGGTGATTATAGACTGACAAACCAGTTAGAAGTTAGTTGTAATGGTGTATGTAAGAACTAGTGAGCTCAGAAGGAGGGTGGAAAAGATGAGGGGAGAGATCTAATACATTCTACTATCTGAAGGTTTGGAGAGTCTCAGATCTTTTATACTTCTGGATGTCCCAAATTCAATATGTGTTTGGCATCTACCTTTGTCACTGGCAAAATCAAAGTATTTCTTTTATAATCTCAAAATAATTTTATGATAATATTTGGATTTGATGGCAGAAAATAGAATGGGAATGTGCCACAGGAGATTCTCCTAGACATTGGATATGTGAATATTTATGTGGAAATCAAGCTAAAATAATTTTGCATTAATTTCCTCTTGTCTATTGAAGAATAACTCAATTTCTTTCTTATTTTCTCCCTGTATGCCTGAAATGATTAATACATTTAGTCACTTCTTCAATTTGATTTCATCTTTTTTAAACTTTTTTCTTCTTCATTAGGACAATGATTCCCTACTTTCTCTTAATCTAATACCAGAAATGCCCAAAACAATATATTAAACTAGTCAGCAGGGGTTAGATCAGCCAATTTGTTTAGCTTTTGCCAAAATTAGAATTGCCAATACTCTTATCAGAATTTCTCACTAACAGCAACACTTATGGATATGTGTTTTTCTTCCTTTTCTAAGAGTGCTAGAGAGTTTGAAAACAGGGGTGGGGTGGGAATTAGAAGGTAGAATTCATAGAAACAAAGGCCCTATGTATGTCACAGACTGGGAGGTCATGCTTGCAATGATAAATAATTCTTTGTATTAGTCACCTAGCTTGATCCTTAAATGTTACTGTCTGTGGAAGCATTGATGATAATTTGAGGGACATAAAACTACTTTCGTATTATTAATACAAACCCCAAATATGCCATCTTTTGTCCCTGGCAGTCCATGTCCTTGAAGCCTATGCAAGTTTTCAGCCTCTGAGGCTGTGTGCTGGTGAATCTTAAGTGTCATGGTGGTGCTTCACCCCAGGGAATCAGACCTTGTCTTGAGCTATTTCTGTGAAAAGAGGATTTTCCAGTGCACTTATAAGGGACCAAATTAAACTGCCCAAGATGAATTGAAATCTGGTATAGTTGGGGAGCATAGTAGCTAAAGCATATACTTCTTTAACTAAGACAAGCTCATGGCATCGTTTAGGCCAGTGCTTCTCAAACTTCAATGTGTGTGTGTGTGTGTGGGGGGGGGAAGCAAATGAGGGGTAGGACTAATATTCTCATGATGACACAACTTGTCCATGGACCACAGTATGAGTTGCATGTAGCCTTACTATATTGGCCCCAGGGCTACAAAGTTGACTTAGGATCTATTAATGAAAGCTATGCTGGGGACTCTGAAACTTAGTGTGCCTTAACCAGAACATTTCTGACACTATTTTTTAATGGAATGTTATTTTAAAAGAAGCCTTTTCCCAGAATGAAATAAGTCAGAGACATATTTCACCAGAGGTGATTATGCATCTAGTACTTACCTATGTAATGAACCGCAAAATATATATGGATGAGAGTTAAAGTTTACTTCAAAGAATAAAATGTTTATTGGAACACATTTCTATCTCCCCACAGAGTAAAAAAAAAAGTCGGTTATTTGTAAGATACATGCCCAGGGTTAAGATTCAGCTGGAACACCATTCTGGCTGCACTGATTACTTACAGCTGATATCCATGCAGGGTCAAGGTCAGTGCCTGATATGGAGATGCATGTGCCTCTGTGATATTAAATAGTTGGCATACCATCCTGAAGTATTTCCTAAGGGTAGTGAAACCTTCCTTTCTTTTCTCCTGTGATTGAGTGAGCTCAGCATTTTTCACAGCTGACACTATTCATGCAATATTATGAATATATAAACACTACGATAGTCTGATATATTGCCATTGATTTATAGCCCAAGATTCCCCCTGAAATCACATCGCTCTGCTGTTTCTGTGCACCAGGGCTCAGGAATCCAACATTCCTAGGTATCCTATGCAGCCATTTCCCAGAGAGATCCAGCCACCTCCCAAGGGCACTGAGAAGGAGTAGGGTAGGAATGTGTAGATATTTTCTCCTTTTGGGATTGTAGAAACTCCACTCTTCTCCCTCTGCCTTCCTCCCCCTTCTCTGGAACAGTAAACACAATCTCAGTGAGTTAGGCTTTCCCCAGGGTAGAAAAACTGTTGTCACAGGGAAGTCTGCTTTTGCCCTACAACATGGAACTCTATTGAAGATGAAAACATAGATGGGGCAGGCAGCTGGGGAGTCCAGAGGAACAGAACGTTGTTTCCTATTACAATAAAGTATCCTGACACATCTCCTTGGTACTGCTTCTCTTTTATATGTATACTCCATGCTCTTTTCAAGAAGAAAACAGGGCTTCCCTGGTGGCGCAGTGGTTGGGAGTCTGCCTGCCAGTGCAGGGGACACGGGTTCAAGCCCTGGTCTGGGAGGATCCCACATGCCACGGAGCAACTGGGCCCGTGATCCACAACTACTGAGCCTGTGCATCTGGAGCCTGTGCTCCGCAACAAGAGAGGCCTCGATAGTGAGAGACCTGCGCACCGTGATGAAGAGTGGCCCCCCACTCGCCACAACTAGAGAAAGCCCTCGCACAGAAATGAAGACCCAACACAGCCAAAAATAAATAAATAAATTTAAAATAGATAGTTAAAAAAAAAAGAAGAAAACACTTGTTATTTCTGACTGACAGCTTTCCTTTAATTTTCCCTCCTGTTGCTTAGATCCTGAGGTATCATTAATATCCAAATTGGCTAAAAATAAATTTCTAGATCTGCCACCCCCATGGGTTCCTGCTAACATTTATTTGATCCGTGCTGGTTTCCTGGTGAAATCCCTGGCTCTTCTCCACAGCACTATATAAAAGTTTCTCTAATCTCATATGAGAACTAGAATAATTTGTATACCTTCTTTGCTTGGGGTATACAAATTTAGTATTTGCCTCTTTGGCACTTTATGCTCACCAAACTGCTTTTAAAACATACAATGAGTCCTAAATTAAGGCGGATTGCATCCTGGGTCTTTCACCCTCATGCCACTTAGGATGGGGCCCTGAAGGTGTTCCATAACCCACTTCCAGTTTCTAAGATAGTTGGTATTTTGCTACATTTCTTTACCTGTATAATATGCAATTCAGTATCCTCCTCCCCTACACTCAGAGTGGACTTTCTATCCTCAACACTCACGGTGGACCTTCTAGAAGTCCTCAGCTATAGTACCAAATAGCATCCCACATGGGCTGCATTTTTTTTCCTACCTTCTGTTATAAGCTCTAAGACCAGGAGTATGATGCAGATCACGGTTTCCTTGGGTCTTCCTAACAGCTCTTCTATCTTGATTATGGATCTTCCTTCCCTTTAAGAAAGCAGCATAATTTTGTTTAAAATTCTGTCACAGGGAATTCCCTAGCAGTCCAGTGGTTAAGACTCGGGCTTTCACTGTCGTGGACAGCAATTTGATCCCTGGTTGGGGAACTAAGATCCCACAAGCTGTGCGGTGTGCCCCCCAAAAATTAAAAAAATAAAATAAAATTCTGTCACAAGTGATATAGCTACATATACCACCCTTGTAGGTCCTCTGCTCTGAGCATCTGTCCTGGGAAATCTGCAGAAACTGTCTTTGTACATTTCCATCCAAAGGCATGGCCCCAGCAGCATGGTGGAAACATCTCTTATAAGGCATTCTTAGCCAGCAGCTCTAGTGCCAAAAACATGGCTGTCTCCAGCATGCCCGTCTCCTTCTGTGAGGATATTCTAGACACTCTTCATTCAGTGTCTTACTTTTGTCTGTAAGCAGCTTGTTCTATGGCTCATTTCTGTGGCTTTCCTTGACTCAGGCACAGCCTCCTAAGGTACACGATAGTAACAACCTCTGTACCCCCAACCTCAGTGGTACAGCCCTGGTACAATGCCCTCACGATGGAAAGGTTAGTAAGTCCAACGCCCTTGCCTGCCAAACAAGTACCCACACAGAGGCCAAGATAACCTCCACCTAGGGTTCAAATTGTGTCTATCCACCCATGTACATCCACAGAAAGTGCTGTCTTCTACCATGTCACCAAGACCCTCAACTAACCTCGGTCCTTCTCTCTCAGGTCTTGGAGTCTGAGTCTGTAGTCACTTGTAAACAAATCCCTCTCTTTTTGAATTGATACATTTTCTTTGCCTTTTTAACCTGTCCCCCATATGTTTCCCATAAAGCTGAATTCTTCTTTTCGTCCTCCAAATTAGTTATCAATCACCCAATTCTGTCTAATTTTATTATAGATGGACTGGGTGCTGACAGCCCACAGGCACAGCAGGTGGAATATTTGTGAGCCAATCACACCTTTTCCATGCTAGAGTGGTTTCTCTCCATGTCTCCAGGGTTGATTATGCTAAAATATCCTCAATATCTTCCCTCACCTGAAACTGCATTTGCAAATGCCTCCTTTCGTTAGTTAGGTTTCAATCTGTACCATGACCAAGGGAGAGGGGTGTGGTATTTCCCAGGTTCTAGTGGTAGAATAAAAACATTCTGAAAAAATGTCACTCCGACACATGTGCATAGTACCTGGCACATAAAAATGCTTAATATTTATTTTTTAAATACACTTATTTTTGATGAATAATAAGCATCTAGCAAACTGTGCATATCGTATTTGTATAGCTCAATGTATTTTTATTGAGCACATTCATGTAACCACCAACCAGATCCAAAGGTAAAGATTACAGCCAGAACAACCACTCTTGCACACTCCCAGACACTGCTCCTCAAAAGTAATCACTATTCTTACATTTAACAACAGAGATTAGTTTTGCCTTGATTTTGAACTTCATATAAATGGAATTATAAATTATGTACTCTTCTGTGCTTGATTTCTTTTACTCAACACAGTGTCGATGGGGTTCATCCATGTAATTTATTCATTTCCATCATGTACTGTATTGCACTGTGTAAAAGTAGTACAAATTATTTATTCATTCTACTGTTGATGGGCTTTTAGACTGTTTCCAGTTTGGGGCTATTTTGTTATGAACATTCTTGTATTTATATTTTAGTGAATATATATATATATATATATATATATGTCAAAATTCAAATTGCTGGTTGACAGGGTTTATGTTTAGCTTTAGTAGATACTGAAAAAAGTTATTATATCAATTTATACTCCCATAAGCAGTGTTTGAGAACTCCAGTGTCTTTACATTTTTACAAATACTTGATAGTGTCAGTTCTTCTAGTGGGTATGTGGTATTATTTCATTGTAATTTCACTTTACATTTTCCTGATGATTATTGTGGCTGAGGACATTTCATATGTTTACTGGTAACTTTGCAAAGTGCTTGTTAAGCCTCTTGTTCATTTTTTTTTTAATTGGTCCCTTTGCCTTTTGCATGTATTCAAATATTTTCTCCTACTCAGTGGCTTATTTTCAAATTCTCTGCTGGTATTTCTTGATAAACATATGTTCTTAATTTTAATGCATTCCAATTTATCAATTTTTCCTTTATTGTTTAGTGCTTTTGCTTGTATGTGTGTATGTGTCCTGTTTAAGATAACTTTGGATAGCCTGAGGTCACTAAGATATTCCTTTTTGTTATTTTCAAGAAACTCTATAGTATCCATTTATATTTTGATCAAAAGTTCATCAGGGATTAATTTATGTATGATATGACATACAAATAATGATCATTCATTCCCATACGTATATCCAATTGACCCAGCACTATTTGTTGACAAGAGCATCCTACCCACACTGCACTGCAAGGCTACTTTTGTAATATAATCAATGCGTAAATAGATGTGAGTTTGCTTCTGAATTCACTATTCTATTCCACTGGCCTAATTGTCTGCTATACATATATGATAAATCTTGATGGCTGGTTGTATAAGTCATCCAACTTTGATTTTTACAATCTGTTATTTTATCAAAATTTTAGGTTCAGCATGTCAATTTTCACCAAAAAACTTGCTGTTGTTTCTTGAGTAATTGATCCATTTAGGGAAAATTGATATCTTTACAATGTTAAGTTTTCCAACTCATGTGCATTATATACTCTACCATTTATTTACTCTCTTTTTATTAGGTCTTTAATTTTCTCAAAAATGATTTGCAGTTGTATATATAATTTATACCATTTGTTAGTTATTATTGAGTGATGTTTCTTGATGCTACTGTACATTGTATCATTTATTAAACTTCAGTTTTTTCTAGAATATATAACTACAATTGATATGTTAATATTTTCATGTTGCATTCATATGCAATAATTCAGTGAACACACTCATTTATTCCAATAGTTTCTGAATATTCTTTTGGGCTCATTGTGTGTAAAATCATGTTACTTTGCAAATCTGCACATAATAAGATTTATTGCTTTGTATTGTTTTTGCTGATCCCATATTTTCCTTTTTTCCATGGACTTATTGTACTGGCTAGACTTTCAAGTCAAATATTGAATAGAAGACAAAGAAATGCTGTACTACTGATAGTAGAGGGAAGGTTTTCAATATTTTATCAAGTATGATATTGGATCTAGACATTTAATAGGTACCCTTTGTCAGATTAAGGAAGCTCTATTTTACTCTTAATATATTAAGTTTTCTTTTTTTCTTGAACAGGTATTCAATTTTAACAAATGCTTTTTCTGAATTTAGAAGGATGGTCATACGATTTTTCTCTGTTGTTCAGTTAATGCCTTGATATTAAATGATTGATTTTATACTGATAAATCAACCTTAAATTTGTGAAATATATTGTTATATATTCTCATTTTTAAATATCTGTGGATTTTTGCTGAAATTTTGTTCAGGAATGTTTTATCTGTGTTCATGAAAAAGTTTGGGTTATAGTTTTCCTATCTTGTAATATTCTTGTCTGGCTTTAAGAATAAATGTTATACTGATTTCATTAAATGAATTGTGAAATATCCCCTCTTTTTCTATCTCTGGAAGAGTTTGTGTGAGCTTTGTGCTATCTTGGCCTAGGGTTTTCTTTTGGGGAAGATTTCTAATTATGTATTTTATTTCCTTAGCAGTCATAAGACTACTTAACTTTTCTATTCCCTTATCTATCTATCATCTATTTACTTATTTTGGGGTCAATTTTGTTAGCATTTTTTTTCATTTATCAATTTATGAAATTTTTGATTTTCTTTCTTAAACTTTCTTTAAGCTTATTTTGCTCTTCTTTTAAATGTTTTGGGATGGTTAATAAAATTATTGATTCTCCAGGTTTTATTTCTAATATATTTATTTAGGGCAATGAATTTCCCATTAAACATTGCTTTAGCTCAATCCCACAGATGTTGATATGTTAATTATGATATATTTATATGTTAATTATTCCATTAAAAACACTTTATTATTACCATTGTGATGCCTTGTTTGATCTTGGTTGTTTAGAAGTCTGTTGCTTACTTTCTGGAGAATTGGAGATTTTCCCTTTGTATTTTTTTGCTGTTTATTTTTAGCTTAGTTTCACAACTGTCATAGAGCATATTCTGTTTTAATCTGCTTTAAGACCCAACATATGGTCTTTTTTAATGCACCAAAGACCCTTGAAAAGAGTATGTGTTCAGCAGTTGGTACAGTGATCATTTCTGCTGTGTATATTCTGCTGTTAGATTCATGTACTGAATTCTTAACTTCTGTTTTATATATATATATATATATATATATTTTAGTGGTCATACTTCTGTTTGGTGTCTTTTATAGATTCCTGTTCTCTGGTGAAATTCTCTTTACCTGTTTTATTGAAACTATTAATCACAGTTATTTTAAAGTCCAATTCTGATAATTCCAATACTGTATCCGAATCACCAATTCTAGTGTCTTTTTTCTCTTGATTTTGGTCTTTTCTTCCTGTCTTCTGGCATGCCTGGCAATTTTACTGAATGTCAGATACTATATACTGTACAAATAATGCAAGGTACAGATCGATGCTCTCTTTCTTTCATGATTCAAACTCAAAGTCTAGAGTATGTTTCAGGCATGCTCTTCCTTTGTGGGATCTGGACTTCCTTCTGAGTGTCCTTGCTCTGTGAGATCATAGAAAGCCACTCCTGTCCTCCCAGATTCCTAGATCACTGCTCAGTTCTTAGCTTCTCATTATGTGTTGTTATCAATTATCAAATGCCTCAAGGGGAATGTTGGAGAATGTTGCAGAATGTTGGGCTTGCCTTATTGTATTTTCTCTTGCCCAGTGTCTTGGTCTCTAATCTGGGGTGTTTGGAAAATTCTAAACTCCAGTGTTTGCCCCCATAACCCTTTCATGTTGGAAGCTTGGCTCAGGTTCCCAGGCTTTCAGCCACAAATCTCTGCTCCACTTTTTAGCCTCTTGATCTTATGCTACTTACCAATCAGCAAATGCCATGAGGTAAAACACACCGCCAAATACTGGACTCATCGCAGTGCTGTTCCTATTTCTTAGGGAACCTGGACCCTAAAGTCCTGGCTGCCTTAGTAGCTTTTTGATACCTTCAAACATTTTTTTTTCTTTTAAATTTAATTTTGAACAGCTTCTCAACTTGTTCTCATAGGGATATTACCAGAAAGAAAAGATGCTCAATACATTTAAATTTATTTCTATCATTTCCCTTTTGTAAAATAAGGTAATAATACCTGCTCACCCTACCTCAAACAATGTGATATATTTTGCATATCATGAAACATGAAAATTCAAAGTAACTATCTCCTTGAATGCATATTCTTTTTTTATTTTAAAACTTTTTCTTTTCATGTTCAGCCTCTTATTGGAGTATATTTTTCTTAATTTAGTGTAGAATTTTAAAATAACATTTCCTACATTTAGTTCTTAAGTGATATATTTTGATTTTTAATGTGGAAAAAAAAGATATGGGAAATTTCTAGTATTCCTCATGTCTGCATTATATTCCATTGAATAAATATGGTGAAGTCATGGGAAATGAGGATTTCTTTCTTCCTTTTTCTTCCTCTCTTTCTTATTTTTGTTTTTGAATATGGAAAGCTTTTACTCCATCTCTCTTGTCATTTGCTTTCTGTGTGATATAATGGATTTTTCCAGTGAAGTCCACTGCATTCACACCATTTTCTAAGATCTGAGAATATGCTCTCTGCACACTAAAAATAACAATTTCCTCACTACTTTCCAGACCTAGCACATTTTAATGAAAGTGCTTGCACAGAAGCTAGCATGTTACCTTGCTTCATGCCTTTCATGACACTGATGCTTTTCTGCTTTATTTCCTAGGTCATCCCTTGTGATTAACAGGTTTCTCTTCTTTCTGTTCTTATTTGTGTGCTACCTTTTCTGTAAATTATCGTGAACATTCACTTAATCATTTTTGATAATCAGTGATCTATAGTTATAAGCATTTGAAGTATAAATGACCTATCAGAGACATCATTATTAGCAACAGCCAACCGCTGAGTACCCTCTGAGTATGTGACACATTGTGTGGTAGGAGCTCCAGGAAACATCCCAACTCCCAGCCAGATTTAGGTCATAGCACTCAATTTTGTGATTTGAAATTTCTTGAGAATGAGACTGTGTGATTCAATGGGTAATCAAGAGAAAGTCTAGCATTTGAGAATTGTGTCCACTTAACCATGTTTATGTTATTTTTATCTTTCTGTGCTTTCTTTCCATGCCATGCCCCCTTCTCCATAATACATCTTCCTGGTCGATTCTATTATACTTTATATACACCTCTATTATGCCATCATTATTAAGATTGTAGTAAATTGCTATAGGGTTCAACTCCCATCTTAAAATGTGAGTGCCCTTGAGAATCAGTGTAGTGTCTTGCTCATTTTTATTTATCCTATAAAGACTTAACATACATTTGTAAAATTGCATGAAATTGATTAAAATAGGAACTAAATGAGATGCTTATTAATCTAATCATGGGGCAGTTCAGTAGAGTGCTTTAGAAAATAATCATAATACTACATGGGATTATTTGTCCCTCCTATTTTTTCATATCCAGGACTCATCTCAGAGAGATACATCAGGAATTTAACATGTCTGTTAAATTCTGAGTACTTGAGACTGTTCTCAACTTGGTAGGGTGTTGAAAATCTATATTTTGTGCTATTATTAACCAAGTTGTTATACCTTTGTGTATAAATGCTCACAGATGAAGTAAAAGGTAACATGTAAACTCGATATATGCACCTTAAATGTTCCTGGGTAGTGTTTTTCCAAATTATTTTTTTCATGAATCTTCTTGACCTATTTTCAAAGCTCTTTTGTTCTTGATCTAGACTTCAGTGAGGAAAGATATTTGGTCTTTTTTCTCTTTTATCTGTTTAGATTTTTTAATTTAAGAACAGGATTTTTTTCAGTTGTGTGATATCAATCATATGTCTGATTCAGCAGAACATTACTTTCCTTAATGTGACCCTCAACCAATCTGGACCTGAAGGATGTTTGGTCACTTCTTCAGAGATATTTATCAGTGCTAATGGCAGCAGGTCATCCATTCATCTATCCCCATTGTTTTGTTTTGCTTTTTTTCCTTGAAAGCAGATGGCCCTCACCTCAGGATGTCTTATAAGTCTATGAATTTTCTGGGCCTGAGTTATAATCCTTATGGCTATTTTTTCTTTTATTTAATCTCTGACTCAAGATGAAATTTATAAATGCAAATATAGACAATAATTGTTGTAGTAAGTAGTAAAGTTTGGTTGTAATTTATAAGGTAAGAGACATTTTTAAAAATTAAATGTATATATAATAAATAAAAAATTCATGGTGTCCACAAATGATATTAATGAATAGTAAAATCTCAAAGCATATAATTGGGGGGTATATACTTTTTTGTTTTGTGTATTATACTTTGGTTATTTTTCATGTCAGTGGAAACAATGAAATTATTGAAATTGAGGCAATGAATCACAAATGGAAGAAGCACACTTATAAATAAAAAAAAAAAACATTGCTTTGTGTCTTAGTCCTGACACTTATCAAGTATATGGCCTTGGAAAAATCACTTGTTTGAGCTTCCCAGTCCTAAACTTTTACATAGAGCTAAAGATAATCTTCAAGAATTTGTTCTGTTGATTTGTTAAACTAAAATTAAGAATCAGTACTCACATCTTCATAAATGATGAAATACCTCTCATATAGTCTCACTTGCCCTTATTTTGTTCCTCCTCATTTGTTTGTATTGGTATGCAGATTTATCATTCCTATTATCGCGAGCCAATGATGGGAATATTAACAATAATAGCTCTTTCTGTTTTTGTTGTCCGAGGTTTATTGAAAATATTACAGTACTGCAGAAAGATTCAACTGCTCCAAGTGGTGTTTTGAAATTCATCCCAACTGTAGGCTGAGTGACCTGCAGATTGGACAGACTGCCAGAGCCCAAGAGCTTCAGTGTTTCCTTAGTGTCAGAATCTACTTCAATGATCTGCTGCAGGGCTGAGATCTCAGGCACGTAATTCTCTCTCCTCCTCCTGCAGCTTGATGGAGATACCTCTCACTGGGTCTCTCTGAATCCACTTCATCAGATGTGCGACATAGACTGTGATCTTGTTGTGGAGCTTCTTTCTGGGAATGATGGTGATCTCCTTGCACACGTGCTTGTTGGTGTGGAAGTCGGTACCCAAGCGTGTATAGTAATTCTCAATATGGGCCACCTTCTTGATGGCCGAACGTGGCCCATACTGGTGGGTCCTTGGTAAAAGAGCTCACCCTATCTCCTTTCTAAGCACTAAACCGATTGACGAATACACATAGTTGTCTGAGGGGGATTAAAATATCAGATTGTCGGTTGGAAAGCAGGTTGGATAATGCAACTACAAATGGGCCTCCAGACATTGTGCTTTTCTCCCTGACTTTAGACCACTTCCCCACCTTCAAGTAGATAAAGTTCTCAGAAAAGACACCTAGTCAGCTGCATGAAATAATCTCAGTCTCTCCTATAACTTTGAACTCAGATAACCTTCAGATTCTAAATTTTGACTGGTTTGGGCTTCCAAACTTGCTTCTAGAAGAAAATCTTCAGACCTGATCAGCAGCATTAATGCATAAATACAGGAAGAGAATGCTTTAGCTCTGCACACAACATATTATGGACAAGAAATGGGAATTGTCACTTGAGTAACAACCCTTCCCAATAGAAGGATGTGATCAATGGTGTCAGATTCTTCCTATCTCTCCAATCAGATAAATCAATTTCTGCATCCTTCAGGGAGGTGTGTATAACATAAGGGGCGTAGGAAGAGATAATTTCAAGGCATTTCTTCAAAACTGTTTCTTTCTAGGGAGTAGAATGGATACCACCTTTCTGGAAACCTGAGGAGAGAGGAATGTTGTTCCCTCTAATGGAAGTTATTATTCCTTCCAATTTACAGATAAGATCACAGGGCCTCAAAGTAGTGAAGTCACTTGTACCAGGTCTCACAGGGAATGAATAATAGAGCAAGGACTCAAATCCAAATTTTCAGATTCCCATAGACTATTTTCTTTAAATATAGCCAAGGAGACAGATACAATAAAACTGATGTTAAAAAAAAAAAGCATTTTGGGACACTGTAGCTGCATATGACCGATAACCAAGAGCAGATATTTATCTGATTTTGAGGATCATTATGCAAATAAAATTAGCTAATGCATATTAAACTCATTTATAAACTTAAAGTTATAAACATATTACTGATTATTATCATGGTTAATGTCTCTCTACATCAACTTCCTTTTCTATAGTATAAGGTTAATCATTCTTGTCTTGGCTACATCTTGGATTAATGTACCTGAAAATTCTGTGTAAGCTGGAAAGCACTATACAAATGAAGGTTACCATTATTGATTTGTACATTAATTGTTAGTTCTCAAACATGAGTTAGTTAATGCTTTAGTGATGAAAATCTGAACTACAAAATCTGTTAGGAAATGCTGTTGTAAAGTAAACAGAGGTTGAGGCCATAATTTCAGATGAACAAAATGTGGCCAAGAGACTGATTAGACTAATTGAACATTGTGTCTTATTGATTTTGTAGTTTCTGTCTACTTTTCAGCTCAGAAGGCAGAGAAGCTAAAAGGTGTAGACACTGAAAAACATCATGTAAATCTAATTCATCAACTTGACGGCTCTCTTGCTACAAAAAAATGTGGTCCCTGGACCAGTAGCTTGGGAATCACCTCAGAGCTTGTTAAAAATGCAGAATCTTAGATCCACCTTGGACTTATTAAATCAGAATCTTCAGAAACACTGCCCTATTGGAAATAAAAAAAAAATCAGTGACTCATTATACCACTAAAAGTACATGTAATTATTGGATTTCTGTAACACAACCAGGAAACTTTTTCTTCCATCATATTGATGATATACCTAATCAATATCCTTAGTACTATAATTGCCATGTTCTATAATAATAATTATTTAGAAAAAATACTGTACATGCAGATTTTTGTTTTATGTTTGCACTTTCTCTTAACATACTTAGTTTCCAATTCATCTTCAAGTCCTCTCTAGATTCATACATTCATTCCTTTACTCAATAATCATTTTGAATGTTGATAAGGTACCAAATACTCTGCTATATTCTGAGTATATAATGGAAATTGACATAGTATGTGTTATCTCATTGTACCTATAGTTTAATGGTGGAAGATGGGAACAAATAAAAAAAACACAAAGGTATAAACTGAGAAAAGAGCTGTAAAGGCAACAGGTTGGTGGGGCAGATGTTACCTAGATGCTGTTTTCTGGGCAGGCCACCTAAGTCAGTGGCATTGTATCAGCTTTGGAAGATGAGAAGAGTCAGCCATTCAATAACTAAGCAAGACTTCTAAGGCTTTAAGGATGAAAAAACCTTGGTGTGTTCCAGAAGCTAAAAGGAGGCTAGTATCTCTGGAATGGATTGGGTGAGATGGATAGTGGCCATCTTTATTGGAGTATAATTGCTTTACAATGGTGTGTTACAATGGTGTGTTAGTTTCTGCTTTATAACAAAGTGAATCAGCTATACATATATCCCCATATCTCCTCCCTCTTGCGTTTAGACTGTGTTTCCCTACTGTATGTGGCTTCCACTGACATAAGACACTAGTTGGAGTTTGGAGGAGGCTCATTTCTGCAGGTGTAGCATTTTGCCCATGGCTTCAGCTCACTCCAGGTTGGCATGCTTTTGTTCCATCTTCTGCCAGATGCTCCTCGCCTCCAGTCCCCAGTAACATCATATCCTCTCTTGGCTCTTTTGCTAATCTTTGGGTTGCATCCAATTTCTGTTTAGCTTTTCTATCACCTACGAAACCAGTTCCTTGCATCAGATTTCCTTTGCTGTTAAGTGCATAAATTACTTCTCCTTTACCATTTAGACCTTAAAAGATGCACAGAGCAACAGAAGGTAAAGAATCAAGAATATTGTCCATATTTTGACTTTGATTGATTGGGCCTATAGATTGGAACAGGTACGGCTTTGAAAGAGATGGGTCAGTAATTCATTTTGGACACACTGTTCTTGATACATTCAAATGCAAACATATAAGAGGTCTAGAGCTCATACCAGATTCTGAGTTGTAAAGCTCTAGATCATTAGATGATAGTGCTCGTAGTCATAGGAATGGATAGGTTATCCAGGGGAAAATGTAGAGAGATGAGAGAAAGAGGATTTGGGCACACCCCTAAAGAATTTGAAGTTGGCTAGTGGATAAAGAACCTGCAAAAGATATTAACAAAGAGCTGATAATTTCCTGGATTCAGGTTAGTAAAACAACTAGAATATATAGACTGTCTCTAACATGTATCTCTCCAATTTTACAAATTATACTGCCAAAGGAAACACTAACACACAACTGGCAACACAAAACCAGTAAAACTAGCTGTGGGTACTGAACAATAAGAGAAAGACAATAAAACAAGAATCTGTGCAAGTGATGAATTCCATCTTAATTGTAAAATAATTTGGCACTCCTGGTTCTGATGCACATTTTGATTTTGATTTATGTGCTCTAGGATAATGGCAGGACTGCAGCCTGCTGCTGGGCAGCCTCTATTAAAAAGCCCAACACAGTTTAGAGGGTCAGTGCTGCTGAAATCTAGTCCATTTTCCTCTAGCCAAACCGTGCACCCTGGTTCAGAGTTATCTCTGTGGAGGAAAGGAGCCTTTCTTTGAACCCCTACCTACATGGCAGAAAGTTTTTCCAATACATACAAAGGTATTTGTGAATGAGCAGTGGCTTTGGGACAGGCAGGACCAAGTGTGTTGTGCCACCAATCTCAATTTTAGTCTAGACCACATATGATGTCAAGTCTTAGGCAAAGTCTGGACCATACTGCTGAGAAGAAATTTTGAGAGTAGTTTTTCTCAAGGTATGATTCATAGACTATAAGCATCAGAATCACCCAAGAAGGCAATTTCCAGGACCCCACACTGAAAGTCAAGAACTCATATCTGTTGGAGTAGGAATGAGGACCTCAATCTTTTATAGGTATATCAGGACATTCTTATGCACGTTACAAACTACTGCTATAGGGACACTGGGATGTCCCTGTGATACAGACCTGATTTGGGAAACATCTGCTTGACTCTGATTTTAAAGACCTGGTGATCTTTTTGAAGACTGGAGAAAGACACATATCACATTGATTTTGGACCTTTTGTGAGGTTAGAGGTGTATACAAAACTATAAAATATCCTAAATTACTCCTTTTTGTTCCTGTTATCCTGTAAGCTCTCTCACAGAGAGTTGCTCTGAAAATGTTCTGATTAAACCCATACACACAGGTGAATTAAATGTATGATATTTAAGCACATTTTAAAGTACAATATTCAAAAGAATAAGTTATTCGTTCCCCAGATGATCCCACTCCTAATGCTTTCTTCCTGGACACTTCCACCCCTCACCATCCTGCCCTTGATCATGAAGGTCATCACCTTAGAGCAGCTTAGCTGATCAACCACATCTCCACTGCTCTTCTCCACCCTAGCCGTGGCATCTAGCTCATGTCCTCCAGGGCCCCAAGTCCAGTCTGCCTTTACCTGTCACTTGTTTGTTTACTTTTACTTTTCGTTTATCCTGCTGGAAGGTACTCAACACTAGAATGTAAACCTCATCTCCCTTGTCAACCACTGAAGATCCAGTGCCTGACTTAGCGTAGGCAATCAGTGTATATTTGTTGTGTGAATAGACGCGCAAAAATTGACCTCTATGGGAAGAATTTAGGATTGGGAGATTTACCTGTCCCCTTTCACCTTTGCTTAATTAGAAAGATGTTGTTAGTTAAGCTTGTTTCAGTATTAGGGGAAGTTTTGGGGTAACCTTCAGAAGTCACTTAGAGTAGTAGTCTTAGGAATCTCTGTCAAGTGTTTCCAGTTAAAGAATTCAGAATCTAGAGCGGTAGAAATTGCTGGGATGAATGCCTTTTCCAGTACTTTAATTACTAATTTGAAATGAGGACCCACGAAAGCAACCCTGATGTTTGCTCTGTTTCTCTGAATTCATCAGTGAGCGTATGCCTCCTGCCTTCCTAAAAAAGATAGATGTACGTCTGGAGGGAGGTGAAACAGCCATTAATCCTGGAAGGTATTTGTCCTCCTTTCTTTTGACATTTTATTGCCCTTTAACTCATTTGTGAAAGATATCAAATCAGAATCAGACTAGGGAATAAAAGTGCTTTTCATTAAAATGGCTGATCTGCATAGATCTCTTTGTTCTTCCCTGTGGAAGGTCTTTTTGATCAGTACATGAGAAAAGAATTTATGAAGAAAGAAAGTTAGGACAATTTTATGTCAATAGATAAAGTATCAGAGCAAAAATACACAGATTGTATATAGGAATATAAAATTATTTTCAAGCCAAAATTTAAAATTATTCCTGGATGAAAATATAGCAAGGCAAAAAAGGAATATGTCGATTAGTGGTGTGGTTGATTATTTTGGAACGTAGGAAAAACAAAGGAATAGAATCTCATGGCCCATCCGAATGTTGTGTGGGGAAAAATACATCATTTACAAGGGCTTAAATCTCAGCTAGGGTACTTTGGCCATTATTTGTTTTAAACTTCCACTCTGCAGGGTAAGGGAGATAATGTATGCTCTTTTCCCCCACCAGCTATTGCATCTCCACTTTTAGCAATGCTCCTTTCTGATATGGAACTTGATAGTCATACATGTAAAAGACCTGTGTTGAAGAAATATGGAACAGGGTTTGAGATATCAAGTGATTTTAAAAATAAGACATTTGTGATTATAATCTGCTATCTATTAAGTATTTTTGTTTGTATTATTAGGATGTATTTCTATGGATTTTGAATTGTCTTTCTTTTAGTAGCATTCTTTGCTTAATTCTAACTAGGTAGGAAATTTACAAATATAGAAAAATATAAGAAAGGAAACAAAATCATAACTGGTAATAACTTGAACCAGGGATAAACACTGTTGATATTTTAGCAAATTGCCTTATACTACTGTAGAGATATGTGTAGTATATATGCACATATGTATGTAAGAATGTATATGTTCACTTATATATTAAGCCCAAATGACTAAGCTTTTTCTAACACAAGTGAAAAATGAAGTCACTTTCTATACTCAAATAACAGTCAGCACCTAGTATGTGCAAAGCACTGTCTCAGTCACTAGGGACTTATCAATAAACCCCGAAAATCTCTTCCCTCAGGTAGTTCATCTGGAAAGAAAGTCAGTAACTTTCAATGCCAGGAATTACAGTGGTTTAAGCCTTAATTTTTCTCTTTCTTCAAAGACCTCACAACTTTTTCCTCAAGTCTGTCCTGTGCTCAGGAATGCAATCACTATATAGTCAGCCTTCTCTATCTACAGGTTTCACATTCATGGAGTCAACCAACCAGGAATCTAAGATATTTGGAAAAAAATTTCCAGAAAGTTCCCAAAAGCAAAACTTGAATTTGCTGCTTGCTGACAACTATTTACATAGCATTCACATTGTATTAGGTATTTTAAGTAATCAAAGATGGTTTAAAGTATACAGGAAGGTATGCATAGGTTATATGCAAATACTATGCCATTTTACATAAAGGGCTTGAGCACCTGAAGATTTTGGTATCTGTGGAGGGTCCTGAAGCCCACCCCCTGTGGATGCTGCGGATGACTCCTGTACTTCTTCCACTCCAGTCTCTTCTTCACACCCTCTTGAGTGCACATTTTGAACTTCGGGGATGAACACTGTGCTGGGCCCATCCGTCCTCGGGACCCATCATGGTTTCCCAGAACCAGACTCTGCATGTAGCTGTCTGGGACAGTGTGGGCTTGGACGCTCTGAGAAGGCTAGTGATTTGGTGTCAGGTGATCATTTCTAAGTATCTTTCATTATGTAGAGAAGAGGCTGAGCACTGCTGGGGAAGGTGATTGTACATGTTGTTCCAGGTGTTTCAGTTTTGGCCCTAGAATTGCACACCCTCCTCTGTACGATAAATCTCTGAAGTTACCCAGAGCATCATCTTTAAAAGGGAGCTTAGCATTCCATTGTTACACAAGTTTCTTGTGGGTTTTAAACTCAATACTAGTGACTTGTCGAGATATTCCTTTTTACCTGAAAAGAGTTCTGATTAGTTTACTTTCTCTCTCATTACATTTTATGTGATATTTTAGGTGCCCTGTGAGATTGGAAACCTGAACAACTGCCTAAAATGCCATCTCTTCATCTGGCTCTTCTGCTACCAAGTTAGATTTGGCTTCTCTTGGGGTCTACAGACTTAAGACCAAGGAAACCCTGGTCAGATGACTCTGCATAGCTTCTGTTCGCTACTCCATGCCAGAGTGCAGGTCTCCTTCTTTTAGTAAAATTGTCCTTGTGCATGTCTTCCAAAGCCCAGAAAATCTCTCAGAAAGCAGAGGAAATTCCTTTCTCACTGCCTCAGATTTATCTTCAAATTCTTATTTCTTTTTTATTTTATTAACTCTTTATTTTATATTGAAGTATAGTTGATTAACAATGTTGTGATAGTTTCAGGTGTACAGCAAAGTGATTCAGTTATACATATACATATATCTATTCTTTTTCAAATTCTTTTCCTATTTAGGTTGTTACATAATATTAAGCAGAGTTCTCTATGTTATACAGTAGGCCCTTGTTGGTTATCCATTTTAAATACAGCAGTGTGTACATGTCAATTCCACACTCCCTAACTATCCCATCTCTCACCCTTACACCCTGGTAACCATAAGTCACAATTTTAATTTCTTACACCAGGATTTGCCATATCATAAGATGATCTATAGTGTAAGTAAAAACCCTCTTTAAGAGTAACTCCTCTTGTACACATAATTGGATCTCAGTGCTCAGACTGGACAATCAAAACACACTAATACCAGTATATATTGAGATATCTAGTCTTAGATAAAAGCTGACTATTCATAGAGCCTTGTACCTAGTGTGATTTTTTTTTTTTTTTTTAGTTAGTTTTATCTTCTACATGGCATAGTTATTCCTGCATCTCTTTATATATGTCCTTCCTCTGGTTTTCATAATTTCAATTCCAGATTTTTTGTGAGCAACTGTTTAAACAAAGATATGCCCACATACATATACAACACATACACACACACACACGCACACACACACACACACACACACACACAGAGGCGTTGAGTATTCTAAATCTTTAAACAGCAAAGAACACTTTTACCAAGGAGGCAAAAAAAAAAGCATTTAGAGACAAAACTGCTTAAAAAATGTACATAATTTACAGTATGTCCTCAGCGTAAATATTACCATTCAGTCAGGTGAATATTATCTTCACAGTTTCTCCAAGGTAATGACTGGGGACTTGTTTTACATTTATGAACCTAAAGAACTCACTCAAGTGGATTTCCTAGAAAAATATAACATCACATTTTCAAAAAACATTAAGTTTTTTATTATATATATATTACATTTTATTATGTATACATATATACTTTTGACAACATTAATGTTATACCCTATATTGAATTTTGAATAATGAACTTTTCACTTAATCTTATGTGTGTTTTCCTGTGTCATTAACAATTTTTGAAAAGCTCTTTTTTGTGGCTGCATTCATAATGTGGATGTATAATCACTTATTTATCACATTTGTTTATTTAGAGGAAATCTATTTAGTTTCCATTTTTTTTCTACTACAAACAACATTGGAATGTTTTTCGCATATACATTTGCTTACTTCATTGATATTTCCTTAAGATATATTCTTATGAGTGAAATCGTTGTGTCAGAGGATCTTATGGTAGAACCTCAGGAAAATGGCTCTCTATCCTGCTGGCCCTGCTACATAATAATGTGTCCTTTTCTGCAGAACTGATGGGGCTAATAACTTATTTTTTTTTAATATTTATTTATTTGGCTGCACTGGGTCTTAGTTGAAGCACGCAGGATCTAATTTCCTGACCAGGGATTGAACCCCGGTCCCCTGCATTGGGAGCACAGAGTTTTAACCACTGGACCACCAAGGAAGTCCCGAGGCTAATAACTTATGATCATTGTTACTAAGCAATGTTTGTCAAGGCTACTGTGTCTTTTCCATAGTTGCACTAAGGACAGCTCAGTAATATCTTAAATTTTCTTGCTTGAAGTCTCTTTTTAGGAAATAGTTATTTACTTTAAATAACTGGTATTTATTAACATTTAATTATTCATATACATTTATTCAGTGTAATCACAATGAAAATTCTCATTTTCAAGCATAATGAAAAGTTTTAAATATCAAATTCTTAGAAGGGTGGCCTGTAGTTGTCTGTGACTAAATACATGTCTCAGAAAGTATAAGCAGATTCTGCCAGAGGTCTGTGCCCACTACGTATGGATAGTTATTGAAAGGACTAAACCTCCAGGAACCACCTTCTTTTGCCTCTGAAAGGAGTATTAGCATCAGCTGAAACGAAGTCTAGGCTCTATGAGGAGAGAATCCAGCCCCACGGTGCCAGCAGTTGTAACACATTTCTTATGTAATGTCTTTCCATGCTGATTAGGGTGTGTTGATTACTCACATCTGGGACTCGTATTTGATTAAGCTCACTGAGTTTTGCCCTTCTTCCCATTTCCATTCTTTTTCTTTCCTCAATCTTCTCTGTCTTTGTTTTCACTGAATTTCATTTTAGTCTGTAGTTAAATTGATGACTTCTCTAAAGTTTCATTAAGATTTTGATTACTTTGAGTTCTTTTTGCAAGGTACTGCTATGTTTGCCCTTCCTAAAATGTTTGGATTTTTGATTGAGTAAATAAACATTCAGAATGCATGTAATTCTATAGTCATTCTGTCTGTCACCAGGCAATTGTTTGTAAGTGAGCAGGGGAGATTTTCATTTCCTTTCTGAATGCTTACTCTTTCAGTAGATTAGCTAGTGACCCAAAGAAAAGTGTTTTAACTTTTGGAAAACACAGTTAACTAGGGTCTCTATCTCTCTCTCTCCCTCTAAAGATAGATAGATGATAGATATCATTAAGAACAGAGTGCCATACACATGGTAAATGCTAAGTATACATGAGTTCCTTCTGTATTTAAAAATTTTTACCTTTTAATATAGTAATGCAAATTTTTACATTTTAGTTTAGATATGTAAATTAACACCCCTAAAACTACTTTATCTCTGAAATGGTTAAGTGAGGATTTTTATAGGTTACAGAACTCCATGTAAGTCAGTATCTTCATTTTATGTATTTAAGCACAAATCATCTAGGTCAAATTTCACAGTAAATTAACACATTTTCTGTGCTTGCCTTTGGCTAAGTGATTATAAATACACAATTTAAAATATCCCCTGCCTACCCAAGGAGTCCTGATGGAGGTGAAGAATTCTTACCATTATGTTAACTGTGGTGCTGGACATAGTCTTTTGGGGTATTAGAGGACACTGTTTTCCCTGTATTACAAATGACAATGCAGTTTCACCCTCACAACATAAACGTGGCAAATTTTCATAGTGCTAGACACACATAGACTACACTGTCATGTTAGTGTTAATAGCTGGAGTTTTATAGAGTTTTAATGCATTTTTGAGATACCGTTTAAGCACAGTTAATAGTACAGGCTTTGAGTGATGATTGTAGATCTGAGAGAAATAACAACTTAGCATGAGAAACTAGTCAACTGTCTTCCATTCAACAATTCATTCAACAAATACCTGTTAAGCATCTACTTCTTGCCAGTCATTATTTTATCAATAGGTTTTTGGGACACATCAGTAAATAAACACAAATTCTTGTGTTTATGGACCTATTGTATTCAAAACCATTTTTACTAAATGTTATCCAGCTAAAGGAATAGTTTATCTATTACTCCTTATTTGTACACATGATGCTGGGCCCTGTCATAAAGATTATATAGTTAATAAGTTACAGAGAAAGAAATATTTTGAGATACGAAAGCACTGCATATCACATCATCTACCAAGCTACACAATACAGTGGAAATTGTAAAAATGGCAAAACTATTATTACTGTTAGAATTTTATGCTGTATTAAGAAATTGCTAATATCCTGTGAATACAGAAGGTCATTTGACTTACCCAAGGACATGCAGAATGTCAGCTTTTTGTCAGGAATATTTCATTCCAGGTTGTTCAGAGTCAACACAATTACTTTTGCTACAAGGGAGTTGTTAGCTGATTTTTCATGATATCATATTGTTTATTCTGCTACTAAGCTAAAGACCATCACTGTTAATGTGACAGGTGTTAGTCTGTTTTGTTTAGAGTATACAGCATGATCTTGGGCAAAGGAAATAATGCCAAATGTTCAAACACACACATACCTACACACCCAAGTTATGGTTAATCAAAATGAAAGATAATGATGAAATTTATGGACTAAAATGTTATTTTTCTATTTTTAAG
This sequence comes from Aethalodelphis obliquidens, assembly GCF_003676395.1. NCBI lineage: Eukaryota > Metazoa > Chordata > Mammalia > Artiodactyla > Delphinidae > Aethalodelphis > Aethalodelphis obliquidens. The sequence goes on along the minus strand of NW_020837946.1, from coordinate 25,791,630 downwards.
AATAATGATTTATTTTCAGAGTCAAAAAGGAGTTATGCTATGAGAAATTGTGCTATTGTTTTTAAAAAATAAATAAAAACAAACCAGAAAAACCTATTAACTTAATTCAAACCTCACAGAGAAACAGTGGATGGGCTAAAATAAAAAAGGATACCACTAAAGCAAAACATTGCATTTGTTTATGAAAATTTATGATTTAAATGGGAACTGAATGTTTTAATTAAAATAAGTGATTGGTTTAAAATGGTTTATGCAAAATTCTAATTTAAAAATTTACTGTTTTTCACTGTCACCACCATTCTTTGATAAGCTGACTTTAGCAGCAATGAAACATCTCATTAGATTGCAGTGTTATATTTCAAGAAATAATTATTTGGTTTATTATAATTCCTTTCAAAAAGAGCAAATCTTTTCTTCAAAATCTTTATGTATATATATATACACACACACACACACCCCTTTTATATTTCCTAATTCTGTATGGACTCTTTTCTAAAAAAAAAACAAATTAAGAATATAATTATTAAGGACAAGTAAACTTCCTTAAATTACTTCAAAATCTGTGGAAGTGATTTGGTCTTAAAAAGTAAGAAAAAGAATAAGCAAAGCATTTTGTTGCTTTTTCAGTTATCATAAAACTCAAAACTTGAGCAGACATCCTTATAGGTCTTCTGCCTTTGCAGAAGAGCTAAATCCTTTTGACTATGTCAATTTTGATCCATAGTGCCCAGTATTGCATTTCATATCACATAACTTTTCTCTTTGTCTCTGCAGCAAGATACTGTCTCCTGGTTGAAAGTTCTTAAACTTCTTTATGTTATATTTCTATGTCTTATCAGCTTTCCCATCTTTAAACCTTCTTTCATGTGTGGATTGTCTTTATTATTCTTGCTCACTTTGTACTTCCCATTCTCTTTAGAGTCTTTTAGATTCCAGTTCCATGTCTATCTGAAATATTCTGTCATCATTTTCCTTCTTACCCTGTCCACATCCAAAGATCATTATTATTTCAACTATTTTTATGGCAGTAGTCTCCACTTCTTTGTCTGTCTATACACATCTTTGATGATTCTTACCTGCTGCTAAGCTCACTCACATGGCTGTTAGCTGGCCTCAGATCTGCTTTCAAGTGTACTCACCAGGCCTCTCCACAGAGCTGCTTCATGACATGACAGCTGGCTTCCCCAAAGTGAGCATTCAAAAAAAAAAAAAAAAATGAGAGAGCACTTCCAAGACAGAGGCCATAGACTTAATATAACCTATTCTTGGAAGTGGCAAACATTACTTCTTCTGTACTCTATTCATTAGCAGAGAATCAAGGAGAAGTGATTACATAAAGGCATGAATACAAAAGATAGGATCATCGGGGGTCATCTTAGAGTCCACCTACCACAGAGGGAGAAAAGAATGATACTAAAAAATTGACCCATCCAAAAGAAGGAAAGTGAAGGAAAAGAAGAAAACACAAAGTGAGACAGTAGAAGTCAGTCTGGTGTATCAGTACCCACAAGAAAATAAACATGAAAGTGAGCTATTAAATACAGAAATTATTATCATATTCAAAATATAAAATACATATATGAGGAGAAAAAGAGCTGGAAAAGAAGAGCTGTAACTATTTGCAGATAATATGATTGCAGATAATAAATATGATTATTTACAGATAATATGATTGCAGATTATAACTTTATTTGCAGATAATATGATAATATTCAAAATAATCTTCATGCTCTGAATTTACTAGAGAGCTGATGCTCTCATAAGGTTTTTGGGATTTAGGTTTTAATATACAAATTGAATATACCAAAATCCTATATGCCAGAGACAAAGCTAATTAGAAAATATAAGGGATAAAACTTCAGTTTATAATAACAATAAAAGCAGTGTTTCCCAGGAATAATTGTGACTAGAAGTGTTCAAACCTCTGGGGATAAAATTACAAAATAATGGATACCAAAATCCATGGATGCTCAAGTCCTTCATATAAAATAGCATAGCATTTGCATATAACCTACACACATACTTCCGTATACTTTAAGTAATCTCTAGATTACTTAGAATACCTAATACAATGTAAATAATATGTAAATAGTTGCCAGTGCACAGCAAATTCGAGTTTTGCTTTTTGGAATTTTTTGGAATATCTTTTCCCAAATATTTTTGATCTGTGTTTGGTCGAATCCACTGATGTGGAACCAGAAGCCTGATTGTACATAAATGTAGAAACCAGTACCTATGCATGGGTTGGAAAATGTCAGTAACACTAAAATAATTGTTTTTTCAAATTAATATATAAATTTAATATAACTGCAATTGCCAGCAGATGTTTTAGGTATAATTAGAAATATCATCCATGAAATTCACACGTAAGCAGAAATAAGCAGAACAGGCACAGAAATTTTGATGAGTAATGAGAAGAGCTTGGTCTACCAGATACATAGACTTACTATAGAATTATAGAGTGGTGGAATTAGCAAAAATATACCACTGGCACAAAATAAGGATCTGCAAAGAGACCCATACATATAAGAATGATTTTATGTATAACACAGTTGGCATTACAAAAAAGGAGGAAATAATAAATTGCTTTATACATAGTGACAGGGAAATAGAAAAATAAAATAAAATCAGGTGTCTTCCTCACCATACAAACAAACATGATTTTCAGATAGATTAAGGTCCTAAATATGTATAGATAAAATTAATTTAAGACCTCTAAGTAAGACAGAATTTCTTAAATAAGATAAAGAAAACTGCAATGAAGAAAATACACATACATTTGATCACTTTTTTTTTTTTTTTTTTACGTACTCCATAAAAGATACCATAAAGACTAAAAGAAAAAACTTTGGAATAAGTAGTTTTTGCAATACAATAACTAACAAAATACTAGTTATAAAAGATTCCTATAAATCAATAAGAACACAAAACAAAATACATGAAATACATAAACAATTTCCAAAGGAGGAAGCCCAATAAGGAAAACAGGCCTATACCATTGTAACCATGAAAATGAAGCTTAAAAAGAAATTGGAAACCATTTTGTGTCTATTAAATTGCCAAAGCTTTGACACAGATATGCAGATCCACTAACACATATGTAATGTAGTTGGTGAAAATAGAAAATACCATTTTGGAGAATAAATTAACAATAGCTAATAAATGTGAAGATGCTTTTACCACAGAGCCATCAAATTTTGCTTCATGGTGTACAGTCAGCCCTCCATACCCACAGGTTCTGCATCAGAGGACTTAACCAACCGCAGATTGAAAATCTTCCAAATTTTTTTCCAGAAATTTCCAAAAAGCAAAACTTGAATTTGCCTTGCTTTGGCAGCTATTTACATAGCATTTACATTATACCAGGTCTTCTAGGTAATCTGGAGACGATTTAAAGTATACAGGAGGATATGTGTAGGTTATATGCACATACTATTTCATATAAGGGACTTGAGCATCTGTGGATTTTGGTATCACAGGGGTCCTGGAACCAATTCCCTGCTGATACTGAGGGACAGTTTTATAAGTGGGAGAAAATGCATAAGAACTTATGCATAAGGAGATGCAACAATGTTGAGGCTTTGTTTTTAACAGCCCAAACTAAAAACATCCTAACTGCCTATCAAGAATATAAATATTAAATTATGTTATAGTTGTAGCACAAAATTATACAGCCTTTAAAAGGAACAAACATCATTTGTTGACATGGTTAAATGTTGTTGCATGAAAAGAATAAGTTGCTGAATAGTATATACTGTTTCCTGCCATTTATATAAAGAATAAAAACCAATAGAATCATAAATTATAACATCTAACTATGAAGTAAACATATAGATTCATGGAATTGATAAAACTCAATTTACAATAGTAGTTATCTCTTGAGAAATGCAACAGGGAATGTCAGTTATGTATGTTCTTTGAAAATTCTTTGAAAAAAATTAGAAGCAAATAAAAACTACTAGTAAGATTTGATAAAGCTGAGTAGTGGATACACAGATGCTTATTATCTCAATTCTTTATTCTTACCTGTTTATTTGAAATAATTTACAATATACATTTCCTGTCCATTTCCACTAACATGTCTGTGGTCCAGAGCTGTGTTGATTTGTGCCTGAAACTCTGCCACAGCCATACTATCTTCATTTTCTGTCTTCAATCTGATCTGCCAGTCATTTCTCGCCTATCGCTTACTACCATCGGCAGGAACCTCAAATTTCCTGCTACAGTCATTCCATGATATCTACACTATTCCAAGTCCAAGCCTCTATTTTGGCTTTCAAGGCCATCAGAATTCTCCAAGACTGCTGATTCTTATAACTCCGTATCTTCCTCAGGACCCTTTATAACTACCCACTGACCCTTCACTCAGTTTTACAGCCACTTCATCAAAGCACAGGTCAAGTGACATAATTTCCATAGTGTTTCTTTTCTGACTGCTTCAGTTCATTCAGGGCTTATGTTACCCATAAAATCGGTATTGTACCATGTACCACTTAAATAGTCTCTATTTTGTTTTTGGAATTTGGATTTAGGCATTTAACTAATTTTTTGAGGATCAGGAAATGTCTTATTTTCTTTTGTGTTAATCACAGAGCTAAACACACTGATTCCCCCAAACTAACTCTAATGGAAGATCTAATGTCTCTTGGGTCCTCAGTGTGAAATCTGGACTTTTCTTGGCTTTTCTCACTCTTTCATCCTTCTTCTAATAGCCACTAAGTCTTATTTTTCAGTTTCATTAAGGTATTTCCATCCTGTGCACTTATCTCTGTTTTCACTCAACATCCTTGTGAAAGCCACTGTTACTTTATATAGGTAGCATAAGGCTTAGAGTACTATGATGTTGAGGCTTGTTTATTTTCATGAAGTTGTCACCTGATACTTGTACAGTGGGGGAATTTTGCTGTTCTTTACTAGTAGGAATCTATGTAACAGCTCTGGCCTCCCTCTGTATCCTATAATGAAGACAGAGTAATCTTTATAAAATTTAATTTAGTTACCCCCCTGCTTAAAGTCCCTTAATGTCTTTCCATTTTCCTTATTATAGTCCCAAATACTTAACATAAAGCCTTGTGTGAACTGTCACTGCCTACTTCTCCAGCCTCACCTAATGCCACCCACCCTGAAGCCCTAGACACATTGCCATCTTTCAGCTCCTCAAGGTGCCATGTGCTTTATTCCCTCAGACCTTCTGCACAGGCTAATCTAGAACTCACTTCCCACCATCTCCCTTCACATGGGCAATCTCTACCTATTTTTCAAGCCTTATTTTAATCATAATTTTCTTGGTGAGTCTTTCCTTAACTCTCTCCCTACCCATCCCACTCAAACTTTTATAATTTCAATAGTGCCTTTTATTTATCCTTTGTAATACTCATCAAAATGTACTTAATTTCTGTTGTGTTTCTTTTCCCTGAATCTATAAGCTCCACAGGTAGTGAGACTCTATTTTCTTCCCTACTTTATCTCTGGTGGGTAACATATTATCTTGTACATGGTAGGTGCTGCATACATATTCATTGAATGTATTAAATGATTCTTAAGAAATGTTTATGAATTGATTTTGACTGATTAAAATATATGTAAAATGTATTCTTTTACATTTCTCTCTACTTACCTCAATTTCGTATCATTTGTTGTCATTTTATTCTTAAAGACTGAGGATGATAAAGTAAATAAAAACAACATTTCTACAAATTCTAGAAGAAATCATATTTAAGTAAACCAAAAATCTGAGTATATGCAGTAAATTTTTTTAGCTTTTTCTAAAGTTGGTAAGTAGAATTAAACCCATCATGAGTAATCTTTTTCTTTTTTCCTGTTTTCAAGTGCAACTCAACTTATCAGGGAGGTCACTGACTTTTTTTTTTTTTTTTTTTGGTACGCGGGCCTCTCACTGCTGTGGCCTCTCCCGCTGCGGAGCACGGGCTCCAGACGCACAGGCCCAGCGGCCATGGCTCACGGGCCCAGACGCTACACGGCATGTGGGATCTTCCGGACCGGGGCACGAACCCACGTCCCCTGCATCGTCAGGCGGACCCTCTACCACTGCGCCACCGGGGAAGCCCACACTGACTATTTTTTAAATAGGAATTCATGGGAATTAAAGAGAAACCAAAATATTTATCAGAGTAGCATTTAATATTAACAAAACGAAAATAAACACATAGCCCCGATGGTTGACACTTTCAAATCAAGCACTCCTACTTGGTCTGTTCTCTCATACTTTCTTTAACCATTTGCCCCATTTGCATCTGTGCTCTGTGTTGTAATAGTCCTATACAGTGTTTGAAAATTATAGCACAATTCCACCCTCAAAATAGAAGAGAGAAAAAAAAGGCAATCTACATTTCATGCCCTGCCATGTTCTGGCTTTTCTAGGTGATTAATGATAATGGCCATTTGCCCAAAATATAGACTCAGTTCACAAATGGGATTGGAAAACAACTTTATGATAAATGTGGAAAATATATTCTTCTTCTTCTATGGTATATACCTTTCTTTATACATAAAATGAAAAGCGTTCTTAAATTCTATTTGCACATAATAATGCATGAAATTACAGCCTTTATAATGCTGTGTATTGAAAGGAACTGGATTGATTTGGTCGACCAAGGAACACAGCCTATTTTCTTCAGAACTGAGAATTATACTTATTGGTAACTTACAACCTGCAGAGTTCTTCTAAAGGAAATATTATATACTATGCATTTATGGTTTGTTTTATGGAGAGACTGTACTTGATATGGAAGAAAAAATTTTGTAGTTTCCATCCTGATACTTACCTGGCAAGTATCTACTTATTTACATAAAGGTTATGTTGATGAGCTTTAGAACAAGAAGGTTAACTGGATCAAAGGGGAAATCATCAGGAAAGAATTGGGTCCCTTTGGAAGTGGTACATTTCTCTTCTTTAAATTGTGTTTTAACTTCTCTTGCTGAAGAGAAGTGAAGGAATGGCTCCCCTGACCCATTTTGTAAATGATGGAGTGTTCTAGGCCTTTATTGAGGTAATGGAGGAAAGTCTGTTCCCAGTATTTGTTATGCATCTGATTGTTCCTCTAATAAACTAAATGTAATTAAAAATAGAGCAGGGCTATTGCATTTTAATAGCTTAGATTCTTCCCTGTGGAAGAGTTAGCAAACAGTGAGAGAATATGAAGATTCAGCTCCGCAGCACCTGCCAGGCAGCCGTTGTCAAGATTAACAGCATCACACCAGGTTATTAGAGGAAATATAAATACTTTTGAGGCTCTGTGGGTAGTTATGATATCACGTTTTATTATCTTCTCCTAAAATGGAATTACTCACTGTAATTGCTTGCCAGTCACAGGCCAACGAACATGACAGAAGAAATCCTACATATTCGGGGGGGGAGGGGTTATAATGCAAAAACAGCCGACCAGAGAATGTTTCAAGGGTACATTATTATGTCTTTGTAATAATCGTGCTTAAAATTTGATGGCACTTTACAGCTTCTAGGATAGGCACATATTTGTGCAGTGCAATTTGAAGTCGCATAGCAGTTATTTGAATTCCTACTCGAATAAGGAAATAGGGGTATGGAGATACTGAGTGATTCGCCCAAGAATGCTGCTACTAGTGAGTGCAAAGTTGAGAATGAGCCCCAAGTCTTCTAACCGCACAGTCTGTGTTCTTTCTGCCCATCTGCATGGCCTCACTTAAGTTCAACAGCAAACACATAATATTTGCATCATATCTTTCTTGGTGACAAGACGGTTTTGAAGAAACTGAAATTTCCTGAGTGGAATAATGAAAGATCACCTAAAATGCAAAACATTTGCAGTTTTATAAGTGGCCTTACAGAAGCTGGGGGATTTGATGTCAGGCATGGGATATTTGAGAAAATATGGAAAGTCGTTATCTCTGTAAGATGAGAAAAGTGATACATTAGGAGATGTGTTTTGTTTTTATTTTTTTGTTTTCTCTATTTCCAACACAAACTTGATTATCAAAAAGTGGGATGAGTCGAGAGAATAAGAAAACAAGTACAGATTGGGAGAAAATATTTGTAAAACACATTATTGGATAATGAACTGTTATCCAAAATATACAAAGAACCCTTAAAACTCAACAATAAGGAAATGAACAACCCAGTATAAAAAGGTGGAAAAGAGATCTGAATGGATGCCTCAACAAAGAAGATATACAGATGACAAATAAGCATATAAAAATGGTGCTCAACGTTATATGTCAATAGGGAATTGCAAACTAAAACAACACGATGCCAATACATGTCTATTAGAATTGCTAACATTTAAAATACTGACAATACCAAATACTGAGAAGGGTGTGGAGCAACAGGAACCCTCATTCATTGCTGGTGGGAATGCAAAGTGATACATACATTCATTCTGGAAGACAGTTTGGCAGTTCCTTACAAAACTAAACATAGTCTTATCATATGATCTAGCAATTGTGCTAGATTTGAGGAATTGAAAACTTATGGTCACACAAAAACCTGCATATGGATGTTTATAGCAGATTTTTTTCATAATTGCCCAAACTTGGAAGCAACCAAGAAGTTCTTCAGTAGATGAATGGAGAAATAAACTGATACTTCCAGACACTGAAACATTACAAAGAAATAAGCTATCAAGCCATGAAAAAACATGGAGGGACCTTAAATGGATATCGCTAAGTGAAAGAGGCCAATCTGGAGATGTTACATACTATATGATTCTGAAAAAGGCAAAAATATGGAGATAGTAAAAAGATTGGTGGTTGCCAGAGGTTAGTAGGGAGGGAGGGATGAATGTGCAAAGTACACAGGATTTTTAGGGCAGGGAAGTTGCTCTGTATGATACTACGATGGTGAATACATGTCATGATGCATTTCTCAAAACTCATTTCTCAAAACTCATAGAATGTACAACACCAAGAGTGAATCCTAATGTAAATTGCAGACTTTGGGTGATAATGATGTGTCAGTGGAGGTTCATTGATTGGAACAAATGTACCATTCCGGAGTGAAATGTTGGTAGTGGAGGAAGCCGTGCATGTGTGGGGACATGGGATCTATGGGAACTCTCTGTACCTTCCTTTTAATTTTGCTGTGGACCTAAAAATACTCTAAAAACAAGCTTTGTCTTATCTTAATAACTTTTTTATTTCAAAAAAGTGGTCTGAGGAATATCATATCTATTTGATGGAAAGGGTGCTAACAGTTACACTCAATAACGCAGTATGTGGCCAGGAGGGACTGAATCAGTGATAACATGTTTTAAAATCTGTTTGAAGTCTTAAGGAAATATGGTGAATATTAAGACTCCTGGATTCCACACTTTATTAGATTAAATGAATGTCATGGCAGAAGTCTGACTGTATAGTGTAACAGTATATGGAGGCTCATTTCTTTTATTACCATACAAACCATTGCTGCCGGGTATGCCTGAATCCTAGACTATCCAGGGAAGAATGATTCGTCACAGTCCAGTTATTTGAATAGCATGGCACAGAGAATGTCCTCAATATATAGGATTTCTAGCAGAGAAGGCAGTCCCTGCTATAATTCAAAGAAACTGAAACATTTCATGGCTCAAGTCCTTTATTTCCTGCATTGTATGCTAGAATCACAGGTGGGATTTCCTAAGTATAAATCCATTACCTTGATTGAAACTTAAATGAGGATTAAGAAAATTTTAATTGTTTTGCCTCTTATTTTCTATATTTTTTTCAATTTGAAGTTTTCTGATAATATTTGAATCAGATATGTTGCTGAGTTTTGAGTATTTTAGTGCCTTAATTTCTCCAATCTTTTTATAACAGAGTATTACCATTAGCTAATGTCAAAGTTTTCTGGTTTTCCATTGTCTGTTTTCTTTCTCAAGCCACAATCTGAAAAGTTCTTAGCAAAGACCATTTTCCCTCAGATTTTCTAGACTGTCCTCATGTTGAATCCCTGATCTCTAAACTTAATTTAATATTAACCAGTGTGTCACCGGTTCTTACCTCAATGCCTATTTTTGATGGAAAGTCCTTCTTAAGCTCTGTTATTTCTGGGTGTCCTTAGGCATATCTCTTTTGGGTTCATGAAGAGTATTTCCATTATCATAGGACCCACCACGTTCCTCCATGCTAGTTGCAATTCCTGACCACAGCTAACAAAGTCACCTGTGGTCCACTGGTTACTACTGATGCTGCTAGTATTCTCTAAGAAGTCACTGACATTTTTGGTGAGAGTATTACCTCCTGACATATCCTCTATGCACCAAAGCCATGTAGTTAATCAACACATTTTTACCTGGGCAGCAAAGTATCCAGGGTGAAGAGAGATCTCTGCCTGTAGCCCTGCAGAGCTCAAATGGGGATCCTTAGACCTGAGCCAACATATTAGCTCCCAGTCAAAATTTTATCTTCCTTATTGTCTTCTACTCCCATCATTAACCTGTGCCTGTTGTAAATGCCACTGCTGGATTCCAGTAGAGGACAAAGCCTAGCTACTACCTGTATCCCCACTGTACCTGTCACTCTCTTGGTCTGGTTATATTTTATATGAAAATATTTCTTTTCTGAACATATTTTATACCTAAAGATTTCCTTTCTTCAATAAAATAGATTTTTTACTTTAAATGACTCACCAAGCATGTGTAAGCTGAAGACTGACACTGGAGGAGGAATGTTTTAGGGGGAGGGAGAAAAACTACAGTCCTATGGGTACTGTCTTTGGGTAGTCCTTAAAAGAAAACATACTCTGGAATGGTAACATAAGAATACACAACTTTTGAATTGCGTTCAATTCTGCTTTTGAATTGTGTTCAGATTCTAGCTGTTCTAATTCTTGCCATCTGTACTTCAACCACATATCTGACATGAAACAGCAGAACATAGAATGGGTCCAGAACCCTGTAGACATTGCTAAAATAAGATGTTATGGAAAAACCAGAACAAACATTTTGCCCAACCCATAAGTAGTTAAGGGCATGAATAAATACGTCACCCTTTAATCTTCTACCTTATGATTAATTCATGGTCAACATCATGGATATGACTAAATAGTTTCTAGTTAAGATCACTAGTTCAGCATATATTAATGTAGAACTTCCTATGTGCCAGCTAATGGGCAGCATGCAGCAGTTCAAAAGGTCACTGTCTATCATGAAAGTTTACTTCCTTTGTTTTATCATCTTAATAATTTTCCTTGTCAGTAAAAATGAAAGCATATATATTTTTTGAAATTTAAGTTCTTGAAAATGATTTCATCACATACCTCACAGTTTTGAATGGAACACTGAGCTGACACACCAAATTCGATAGTTTTAAGCACAAATCTGACTGCCTTTGAGGAACAGGCTTAGTAACTCCAGATGCCATTTCTTTTGACCATATGCTTGTTAAGAGCTTTTATTATAAACTCAGTAGATTCCAAGCTAAAGTTCATAAATCCTTTGGGTCTGAATTCTAACCTAAATGTAAAATGAATAAACAAGCATTCAGTGCCTGTCTCCAAAGCTTAGGACTGGTTGGTTAGTCTAGTTATTTTTTCTAATGTTCCACAGACTTGGTAAGCTAGATTTTAATGTCTTATTGTCCTTGTTTATATTCTGTCCTTGAATTCTTCCAATATACATTTAAGTACATATACACAATATGTATGTCCATTGAGTTTTGTCTCTGTGGAGCAGTAGAGAATAAGCCAGTTAAGCAGCCCCTAACCAGAGCAAGTCAGCTAACAGATGGAGTACACAGTATGAAATTAGAGAATAACTGGCAAGATTTTTTTTATAATGATCCATCTGGAATACAAGGGTCAATATCATCAATTTTGACACACACAGGATCACAGCCTCACTTTACATTTAATTTCTAAGGTTACTTTCTTTAAAAAAAAAAGTCCTCATTATACAAAAAAAAATTAGAAAATGAACAGTGAGAATAAGTTACAAACTACCACAGAGTACATGCTGCATTACAGAATAATGAATTGCTGTGGTTAATCATATTAACAGAGTTCTAAATATTCTATGACATGTATACAGAACTGCAAAATGGATGCATTAGGGTAGGTTAGACTGATGGTGGTCAATCAGGACAAAGTGACTAACAAAGAAATTTGTCTTTTAGAAACGGTACCTGATGAGTGTTTTTAGATTGGTGAATGGCTGTGCTCCATCAGGACATTTAGGGACTTAGGCAGGTAGTTGCCATGGTGAGCCAAATAATGTCCACCCCCAAAGATGTCCACATTCTAATCCCTGAAACCTGTGAATATGTTGCCTTAATGGCAAAAAGAACTTCACAGATGTGACTGAAAGGGGATTATTCTGATTTATCCAGGTGAACCTAGTATAATTTCCAGGGTCTTTATAAAAGGGAGATGGGAAGGTCCAAGTCAGAAAAGGCAATGTGACGACAGAAGCAGAATCTGAAAGAAGTGAAAAATGGAGGCAGAGGTCAAAGATTGAAAGAGACGTTTGAAGATGATATGCTACTGACTTCAAAAACAGAGCAAGGGACCATGAACCAGGGAAAGCTGGTTGCCTCTGGAACCTGGGAAAGACAAGGAAATGGATACTCCCCAAGGGCATCTAGAAGGAACCAGCCCTGTGGACGCCTTGGTTTAGTTAAATGAGGCTGATTTTAGTCTTCTGATCTGAAGAATTGTAAGATGAGAAATCTGTGCTGTTTAAAGCCTCTAAATTGTGGTAAGCCGTTACAGCAGTGTATATGTGTATAAGTTCATTCAGAACTTGCATGGTTGCTCTGGTTGTTGGCATTCCAGGTAGTGGAAAGAAGTGACAATGGAACAGGAACCCTGCTCTTTTAAGGTATCTTCCTGGAAATGCCTTCTATCACTTCCACTCATACGGAATGAAGAGAATGTAATTGAATGGAAACTGGAAACTGGAAATTGAGAGTATATGGTAGCCATGTGAGCAAATAATTCCATTACTGTGGAGGAAGGGCAGGGCAGATTTTGGGAAACAGCTAGGAGTCTTCCCTAACGGGGGCGATAGTGCCTAGTATTCGTTTCATCTATTTTGCAGCCTAAGTAAAGCAGATAAAGTAGGTAGGGAAGAAATCATTTGAAATAATAACAGCTAGTGTTTACTGTGGCTTTCCTATGTTCTAGTCTTTCTCTGTGAGTTACAGTTGTTAAGGCACTTGCTGCTCCCATTATGAGGCAGGAACTACTGTTACTCCACTTTACAGTTGAAGAAAGAGGATTACAGAAGAGAGCAACTTGCCATTTACATAGCTAGTAAATGGTAATGCTGGAATTTAGCCCCAGGTGTTGTGACTCTGGAACCTGTGTCCTTATTCTTTCTCTATGCTGTCTTTTCATTATATATTTATATATTAGAGGGGAAAATTCTCTATACTCAATATGGGCCAGTGGGCAAATGATTAATTACCTCTTTGATTATATGAAGAAATAATTTGCAAAAGCACACTTATTTCTTTTATAAAAATATAATAAATCTTCCATCTATAAATTTCACTTTTCTAAGGTGAATTAAATTTAAGTAAAATTTAAATTTTATTACTTTGTGCTATTGATCAACACTCTGAATTCATTGTATGATTTTTTCTATTATTTTGTGCAATAATTTTTAATTCTACATAAATTTTGGAACTTTGAGATATTAAATATTTTAGCTATCAAAATATTTATCTACAGTCTTGTAAAATGCAGACTTACTATATTTCTGCAATTGTCATTCACTTATTTATTCATTCAAAAGTATTTTTTAGGCACCTACTATGCACCATTGCTAAGACTAGTTTGGTAAGCAAGATCAATTTTGTGTCTGCTTTTACAGAATTTAAAATCTAGTGTGAAGGTCATTTATACAAACATTAACCACTAAGTGTGATAATGACTACAGTAAGGGAAATGCAGGAAGTACTGAAGCACATAGCAATAGATCTGTTCTTATCCAGGAGTCTTTAGGCATTTACTCAAAGCATATATTTTAAGGAGGGATTTTGTAAATAGCTTGCAATTCTCCCTTGAAGCAACGATTTTCACTCTCTACTTACAGTATTTTTTAATATAGAAGAAATTATGGTCAGGTTAATATGATCCAGTTTCTTCCAGATTACCAAGAAACTCTCCATGCCCTCAGTAATCTTCAAGTTACCATCCCATTTCTCTGCCTACTCTTTACAGCACAACTCTAAATGAATTTTCTATTTTAAGAAAATAATTTTCCCAAATTAATTAATTTATATAAATATAATATATAAATTTATATAAATATATAAAACATACAATATATTAAACAGAATTTATTACATAGATATATAATATATAAAACATTTAAATATATTTCATATAGAACATTATATTTACATATATAAACTATATATATACATATATACACATTTATGTATGAATACAAGCTTCTGAATGATGAATGTTCCCTTGACCCTTTCCTGTGTGCAGGTTTTTTAGTAAATGGAAAAAATCCTAAATTTTGGGCTTTACTTCTCAATACTTTAAGCAAAGACTCCAGTCTCTCCTGTCCTCTTCTCTCCTCAGCACATTCTAATCACGCTTTTGCCAACACCACACCACTGAAACCGCACTTTTCACAGTCATCTGTGTGACCTCCAGGTTTATTCAGTTGTCAACTTTCAGTCTTCGTCCCACTTGACTTAGCTGCAGCATTTCACATGGATGAGTACATTCTTCTCCTTGAAACACTCTCTTGTACGTGACCTATAGAACACCACACTCCCCTAGATTCTTCTCCTAACTCTGTCTACTCCGGTAGTTTCATTTGCTCATTTCTCCTCACGTCTCTTGCCTCTATATGTTGGAGCTCTTGGAGCTCAGACCTCAGATCCTTTCTTTGCCTATTTATAGGCACTCTTTAGTGATTGCATTTATCTTAATGGATTTAGATATGACCTATACTCTGATATTTCCCAATCATATGTTTTTATTATTGTTGTCTATTTCTCCCTTTACATCTGTTGGTATTTGCTTAATGTATTTAGGTGCTGTGATGCTGGGTGCATATGCATTTACAATTTTTATGTCATCTTGATGAATTGGCCCCTTTATCATTATATAATGACTTTGTTTCTTGTTTCAGTTTCTGATTTAAAGTTTATTTTGTGTGATATAAGTATAGCACCCCTACTCTCTTTTGGTTTCCAAGTGTGTGAAATATCTTCTTCCATCTGTTCACTTTGAGCCTGTGTGTGTCCTTAAAGCTGAAGTGAATCGCTAGTAGGCAGAAAATAGTTGGGTCTTGTTTTTTTATCCATTCAGCCACTCTGTGTCTTTTGATTACATAATTTAACCATTTGCATTTAAATTAATTAGGTGAGGACTTACTAGTGCCATCTTATTGTTTTCTGGCTCTTTTGTAGTTTCCTTGTTTCTTTCTTCCTCTTTTGATGATTTTCTTTGTGACGATTTTCCATAGTGGTATGCTTTGATTCCCTTCTCTTTGTCTTTTGTGCATCTACTAGATCGTCTACTGAGAGCTTTCTTCTTGAAAGTAGCACCACTGTTAACGTTACCAAAAATGATTTGGTTTCTTAAACCAGGAAGTGCCAGTACAAGGAAGGAATCCTTTGTAAACACAACACTAACATTAAAATGTTAGTGGATTGGAAAGCACCATTGCAAACACATAAACTGGCCTATAATTGTCAGCTTTCATTAATTGGAAGGAAAATAAATTCAATAGTCTGTACAGAAAGAGTGGGACTCTCTGAGGTGTTTGTACACCAATCAATGAGGAATAAGAAACAGGAAAAACTTGGAAGCTTCATTTGTGATCATAAAAATATGGGAAGACAAGATGAGTCTTATTTGCCAAACTGAAGTACTTCAGTGATGCCACAGCCCTTTATTAGTCAGGGGTGGAGGCTCAGGTAGTTTCATGCCTTCAGATTGCATAAGAATTCATGAGGGTAGTATGATTACTAACAAGCGAGCTCATTGTATGTGAGCTCATTCACATACAGTGCATCCTACTGATAATATCTCTAAGCCCTTGTGGTTCTACACAATCCAGCAACTCTGTTTCTATCCTGGCCTGGGTATCTTTGCAGAAATCCAGAGCCCTGAGACTAGAGCCTAGCTTACCTGGATTCTGCACATAGCCATGTCCTTCTTTGGTCCTGATACTTCCTTAGTGCTGTCCCTGATGGGCTAAGAAAATACTTTCTATCTAATTCTGTTCTTTCTCAGACTTGGGAATCTTCCTCAGTTCTCTCACATTATCTCTTCCTTTCCTTCTTCTTTCTACTTTCTGCTCTTCCCACCTACCCCTGATGGCACAAACCAAGCATAATCTCTTCAATGAGCTACTGCACACAAACTTCTCCAAGAAAGGCCCAGCTGTCTTACTGGAGAAAGAAAGCAGAAGGGATTACAGCAGAAATGCCTGACAAATCAATATCTCCATAAATTATACTTCTATGACTGTGTAATCAAAACAGTATGCGAGGGCTTCCCTGGTGGCGCAGTGGTTGAGAGTCTGCCTGCTGATGCAGGGCACATGGGTTCGTGCCCCGGTCCGGGAAGATCCCACATGCCGCGGAGCGGCTGGGCCCCGTGAGCCATGGCCGCTGAGCCTGCGCGTCCGGAGCCTGTGCTCCGCAACGGGAGAGGCCACAACAGTGAGAGGCCCGTGTACGGCAAAAAAAAAAATAAAATAATAAAATAAAATAAAATAAATAAAAAAGCAGTATGGGAAAGCTTACTGTCTCTGTTTCCTGAAATCATTCTCTGCAATTCTTCTTCATTTCCTTGGAAACAAAAACTGCTGAAATTTAAAAACTCTACTGGTAAATTATCAATAAAATGAGGAAATTATTTTCTAGTTATTTTCATCAAAGATGGAGCTCATACACACCTGTTACCTGATTCTCAATATGTAGCATTGTGATAATTTGTTTCTAGTGCTTTTCCAAAACATATTCAGAGGCAGAAATACCCTTTAGGTAGAATAAAAAGGTCCTATACTATTAATGGTTTCTTTCCTGACTGAAATATTACTGGCTATATTATAAACACCTAGGTAAATTGTCCTACCTAAAATGATGAATCCCTAAAGTATTTTGTTTTTACGTTATTTTGTTGTAAATGTGCCTTTAATGGAAGAAGACAGCAAAGACTGTTTAGTAGAGAATCAGTAACAGAAGAATTCAAAGGTTTTCTTTGGTAGGATGATAAGTGATTATTTTGATTTTTTTTTTTTTTTGTGGTATGCAGGCCTCTCACTGTTGTGGCCTCTCACTGTTGTGGCCTCTCCCGTTGCGGAGCACAGGCTCCGGATGCGCAGGCTCAGCGGCCATGGCTCACAGGCCTAGCCGCTCCGCAGCATGTGGGATCTTCCCGGACCGGGGCACGAACCCGCGTCCCCTGCATCAGCAGGCGGACTCTCAACCACTGTGCCACCAGGGAAGCCCAATGAAGGAATTTTACCTGTATAAGATCTTGCAGCTACATAACCAGAGGGGCATTGTGACACTATAGTATTCTATTTCATCATTTCTTATGTTGCACATATGTATATATGGAGTTGGGGATGTCCTGGAGTACTAGTCTTATTTAATTTCTGCATCTCCCTCTGACCTCTTACTCCACCAGTCTCAATGCATGAGTGCACACACACACACACACACACACACTTACACACATGTGACCTTCAGATAGGTTATCTTAGTTTAAGTGTTTGGCTTTGTTTTGTTTTTATTTATAACTAGGAAGTGCATATTAAACACTTATCTATTTGATCTCTCTAATACCTAATGCTATATTCATATAAAAGTTCTGGTAACAATAAAAGAGCATTATTTACATTTTACAGATTCACATAGAGACACTAAATTTCTTGTTCAGGGTCAATCATTTTTCATATAGACTACAGCAGTTATCTCTTAACTCTTTTCATTACTTCATTTTAGAGGTAGCTTAAGACCCAGATTTCTAACTTTCAAGACCCATTCTCTTTACAACATGCTGGGGAGCACATGATGTCAACACAACTTATCACTGGTGGTGTTGACCTTGATTATTTCATGTTTGATAGGATTTTCCATTGCAAAGTTATAATTTTTCCTTTTCAGTATTCTGTTTGTTAGAAGGGAATCACTAAGTGTAGCTCACACTCAAGGGGAAAGGAATTAATCTTCACCATCCAGAAGGAAAGATAGAAAGGAATTTGTGGTGATATGTTAAAATGACCACACTAATTAATGTATTTTGGGAAAGACATTTTGAAACAATGCAAATTATCCTAAAGTTTTGCCTACTAATTTTTAGTATTCATTGGTGTATCTTGCTTGCAGAAATTATTACTGTGTGGTCTCAGTCTAAGGGTGATTTTCTAATTCCTTCATTTCTTCTACAGTTATTAATTGTAGTTCTTCTGAAAGGAAGACTTATCCCTTTACTTTCTATTTATTTATTCAATCATTTATTTTTGCCAGTAGACTCATGAATATTTATTGTATCCTTTCAGTTATAATCCAATGATACGGTTATTTATCAAAGTGTTCAAATTACTCCAGATTTAGCCATTGGTAACTATTAGAGTTGACTCCTTTGATCTTTCAACATACCCCCACTCCCCCCTGCCCCGCCCCTTTTTGAGAACTTCCCTGTCACCTGGCACAACAAGATGCTCTAGGCTCACCTTGTACTACTCCTGGCTCCAGCACTAGAATCAGCTATTTTTCCAAAGAGCACCAGTTCTTTTTATCATAGAATGGTACAGAAATCAAGATTTGGATATATTTTGTGATTTTTATTTTTAGAAATGTTTTTTTTATTTTTTCTTAGAGAAATATTTGATTTTTATATAATCAAATTTATTCACTTAGTTTCAGCCTTTGGCTTAATACTTAGACCTTCCTCAACTCACTGTATATAGTCACCAATGTATCTTTGAGTAACAATATTAATAATTTTACAGAACTCTAATGTTAGTTCATAAGAAGTCTAAGGTAATCCTTATTCTCCTGTTTCATTGCTAGGGAAAATGACAAGTCATGATGTTTTTGACTTACCAGCAAATTAGCACAACTGTGTTAGTCAAGCATACCTTCAAACCTTGTGTTTAATTATAGCATCTCTGCAAAGAAAGTTTAAGGATGGAATGGTGATAGGTATGTATTTCTTCCAAATTGTACTATATTTAAGATTTTTGAAATTTGCCATAGGTCCCCAATGAGTTTGGTCATAGCCTATTTTTAATAGTAATGGAGAAGATCGGATCTCTTGAGCCAAAGTGAAAAGTCTTAGTAGCAAATTGCCTCTTCCTGGTGCTGATGAAGTTCTTTTAACCTTCTACTTTTGCCATATAGTTGTTTGTGAGAAAGTCATGGAATTACATTAAAGAATTAGTGAATGTAGTGTGAAAGGACTTTGCATTTACAAAATATTTGCTTGGAGTCAACAGTGGTCCAGGGCAACGGAGTGTATGTTGGGAGTGTGGGGCAGGTAACATACCATAGGAGAGGAGGTGACTCCATTAGCCAATAAAGTTCTCTAAGATTTTTCTAATCAAATGGTCTCTATTTATAACTTATGTAATTAAGCACACACAAAATAAATAGTGCAAGTACTAAAGAAATATGCTATACCTTCTAAGACCAGCAATCCCTTTAGCATTGTGATACTAAGAATTATCAAGGTAATTATACATTTAAAAACATTTTCTAAAAAATATAAAGAAAGATAAATAAACTAACATTTCTTTCCTGACTTCTGACACTATCTTCTCAGATACTCTAAATTATAGCCAGAAGAATTGTTATCATTTAAGAGATCCTATGTAATATTATCAGTTAAGTTTCTTCTTAAAATTTATATATATTTATGTATAATTATATAAAAATATTATATATGAATAATAATATAATATATTAGATTAAACTTATTTAATATATAATTATAATCATAAATAAAACATGATTATATATATCAATTAAGCTTAAAATATTTATATAAATTATGTGTACACTATACATAAATATATGTATATACATATATATGCACCCATATATATGTAACAGGTAACATCTGTAAGTATGTATTATATTATGTATATGTATATTATTACATACATATATACATATGTTACATATAGGTAACATATGTAAGTATATATTTAGAGAGAGAGAGAGAGAGAGAGAAACTCATTGTACTAATTTTTCTCTTCATCTGACTCAACAGTATGGAGTCTTATAGACATTTCCCTGTTAATGTCTATAGTATAGTTCTTATTTTTTTAAAATGTCACAGTTAAGTTAACTCTTTCTCTAGTATTTGACTTTAGGTTTTCTCTAAACTTTTGCTTTCAAAACAGTGCTATTATGAACGTATTTTTAACATGACTCTTTGTACTTGCAGCACTGTTTCTCCAGGTTGCTCATCAACGATTGCAATTGCATAGTCTTAAAGAAACTATACTTAAACTTAATAGACACAGCAATATTACCTCCACAGTGGTTTAAAAGTTCTCCCTCTCTGGTTGTCAAAACTTGAAATTGTCAAACCTTCAAACTTTGGCTAAGCTTATAAGGAAGAATTATACCTCATTATTTTATTTTTCATTTGCCGATTTCTTCTTTGATCAAGCACTTTTCATATGTTTAAAAGGCATTCTTATTTTCTTCTTTTGGAATTGCCTGTCTATAACCTTTCCTTGCTTTTTCTTTTGGATTGTTTGTATTTGTAAGAATTTCTAATATACATAAGAAATATTAATCCCTTGTTGCATTTATTGAAGTTTCTTCTCTTAGTCACTTGTTAGTCATCTTTATGGTACTTTTAAACATGTTGGAGTTCTACTTGTATAGTCTAATGTGTTCATCTTTTCTTTTATGCCTGTATGTGTTCTATGGCTATTCTGTTTCCATAATCTATTTGTCTTCTGTTGTGCTAACAATACAATGTTTTAAATACTTAAGATTTATAGTATATTTAAATATCTAGTAGGGTAATTACATTCTCTTTGTTCTTTTTCAAAATATTCTTGGCTACTCTTGCATTTTTAAATCTGTTTTCATAGTTAATGCTAATTTCTCTCTTGGCTGTTTTTTTCCTAGGCCTTTCAGTTAAAAACATCATTTATTTACTTTCAACTTTCCTTGTTTTTAGTGAATGCATTTAACATAGTACGTTTCCCTTGCTATAACTGCATCTCATAGGTTTTGCTATGTAGAGTTGTACTGTAATTCCCACTTCATTATTATCTGGAAATGGCGAGAACTACAGGATAACTCCATCTACAGTAACTACTCTGTTGGTTGACTCTGCATCTCTTCCTATTCTTAGCTCCTGCCTCCTCTGACATGAGTAATCCTGAGGCTCTTATTCCTACCTTCTGTGGCAAAACTTTCATGTGAGTTTCTTAGGCGCTGCTTTCCTCTGCTATGTCTGTTCTTTTGGAAGGATTACTTGCAGTTTATAACCCAATAACAGTTCTTTTTGTTTCTTTGATTTTTAAGCATATCGTGTGTGTGCGTGTGGCGTGTGTGTGTGTGCGTGTGGCGTGTGTGTGTGTATATGTGCATATTTGGTGGTAGGAAGATGTGATGCTTGTACTCAGCCTGCCATCTTGAAACTAGAGTCCCTATTTCCTAAGAGTCAGAAATAAGGTGGACATGGGAATCTGTGGACACCAAATATGAGCTATGAGTTAAGTTCCCCATATTTCTCTCATTCACTGTGAATTGACTATTTTTTTGTATGCTTCTTAAAGTAAAGCTCTTTTGGATTAAGGTTTGCCCTTTCATCAACTGACCCCCGGGATGAACTTGAGTATATTCTGCCACAGCTACTCCAAGCCAAGGGACTGGGTTCTCTGAGGTCCTTCATATTAGTTCTGCCAGTTGGTTTTCCTTTTCTTGTGGTGAATCATTCAACCATTTCCCAAATTTGCTTCACCTGAAATGTATTTTGCTGTACTTCCTTGAAACTCTAGTTTCTAGAGTTGGTATAGATGTTCCTATTTAAATATATCTTGGAGAATTTAATGATGGAAAGGATTTAAATACATCAAATGAAATAAAAATCGAAAACTAGGAATCCCAATAGTGTTTTGGTACAACCAATTCGATCTGATTAATCTTTTTGATTCTGACAGTCATTAGTGAAACCAACAGGCATTTAACCTAAAGAACAAAGTAAAGAATATACTATTGAAAAATAACTGCTCAGGAGAGCTAACATAATTTCCTTCCTTGTAAAAGAAAATTAACCTGGAAGATGGGGGTCTTTTTTTTAAAAGCATTTTCTGTGTTTTGTGTACTACACTGATGAAATTGGATGATATGATCTCTCCAGTTTTAGACCTAACATTCAGTGAGTTTGTATATATGGTATGTTTGTATGTATGTATTTTGACAGGAAAATACTCTGTAAATTTATTTAAGCAATGAGATGGCCAGAGAAAAACTTTATTTTGTGATCTTGCGGGAGATGTTTTAAATAGTTCTGTTATTGTCAATTCAGCTTGTGACATCTTGTTCTGTGAATGTTCCAATGCCTCAGAGCAATTCTGGCTTCTGGAATTTTGATAAATACAAGGCCCCTGATGTCAATCACACTGGCAGGAAGTCACCTTGCTTCAGCTGTGAATACCATAACTAATATATAACTTTGTGGTATAAGTACATAGAGCGTAGATAAGGACAGAAGTCCTCACATAGGTATGAATAAGAGCAGATGAGGCCATCATAAAACAGTCTGTGATCTTGATACTCAAAATGTGAAAAAGAACAATAGACTAGCATCATCTAGTGTCTTCTTAGGAACGTGGACACCTCCCCAGATCCACTGAGTGAAAAGTGGCATATTAATATGACCTCCAGGTGATGTGTATGAATATTACAGTTTAAAAACCACAGCTGGGGTAATTTAATCATATTCTCCCTACTGCTGAAAATTGTAGGATACCGTGAACAATAAGAAACTTGATATATTTTCTCTCTCAATTTCTTCCAACTGTATACTTCCAGTAATCCTGGAAATACGTACTGGCTTTTCAGCCTGACCATTAGCTATAAAGATAATAATCTTGTTCCTGGATCCTTTATGTTTATTTGAGGTGAAGGCAGACCTATTCTCATTACTCTGTATGAAGTCTTTGTTATCTCTAACACATGCTAATAACAGCTTCCTATCCAGTCTCAGTGCTTTCAGTGTTAGCCTTTTCAGATTACTTTTCACATGGCTACTAGACAGACTTATCTATAATGAAAACCTGTAATGTCTCTCTGTAACTTTCAGGATGAAAAGACAAATTCTTGGTGTAGCATTTAAGGAATTTTATCACCTCCCT
Source organism: Aethalodelphis obliquidens (assembly GCF_003676395.1). Classification (NCBI taxonomy): domain Eukaryota; kingdom Metazoa; phylum Chordata; class Mammalia; order Artiodactyla; family Delphinidae; genus Aethalodelphis; species Aethalodelphis obliquidens. The sequence continues at coordinate 25,768,351 of NW_020837946.1, read as the reverse complement.
AGCCTATAAGTTATAGCCAAAGTGAATATAGGAACTGCTACTGATGCTCCCCTATATCCTTTCAGCCCACCTGAGTCCACCTCTTAGCACTCTGAAATCTTTCTCTTCCAATCTCCTGGGCCTCTCTTCTTCTCTGCCCGAGGATTTTCTCCTCAAGGCCAGAGTTCAAGGTGCCTCACCAGGTGCAACTTGGAAATGCTAAGAGTTAGGCTCCCTGGGCAACCCTTAAACAACTGGGGGTCAGAGCTCGAGATAAATATTTCAGTCTCACTATTCTCTTATGGGAAAATCCTTAGATTGTTTTCTAATGGTTTCTCCAAGCTTCTCCAGTGGAATTGAGTTCCAGTTGCTCAAACAGTTGGCTTAATAAGATGCTTTGTTTTGGCTTCTCTCTCTTTTCGATTCCCCGCTCCTCTCACTTGCTTCTTGGAATCACCTTGTGAAACTCCTTGGACCCAAGTGCTTCACTCAGGGTCTGCTTTCTGGGGGAACTGAAGTGAAGGCAGTTAGTACTGAATGTGACCCTTGAAAGCAGACTCTCAGCACTGGATTCTGAAATGGGATCACCTTCCAGTGAGACGGAAACAGGGATCACTTGGCCAGTGGTGAGTGGGATGGTGATGACGTTTGCTGCTGGAGTAAAGTGGGAGCATGTGGAGATGGAAGGGCAAGCACTGGCTTATGCAAGAGTGCCAGCACTGGGAACATACGAAATCAAGTATGATGAAAAGGATAGTGGCTGACATGTATTAAGTGCTCTAGAATCCTTGAAGGAGGAGAATATAAAGCTTAGATTAGCAAACTGTCTTTCCAGAGCATGTTGTGAAAACCAGAAGGCCTTGATGCCAACATTTAAAAAGACTCTTATGTCGTGTAGCTAGAGGAGTTACCTGCCTGGCCTCATTGCCTTGATAGCTAGGGTAAGATCTCAGTATAGCACAAGCAGGAGCTTGTAGTCCCTGCTGCATGAGTTTCCAGACCTGAACTAGTTGTCAGACTCAGGGGCTGTCAAGCCAATAGCTTCCTGCTCTAAGTACTTGACTCTCACTTCTTTGCTCCAGGGCTTTCTCAAACTCATCAGGAGCGTGGTTCTCTGCACTTAGGGAACCCAGAAGTGTGTGGATGTATGGCATGGGAAGAGTTATAACCACACAGGAGGCAACCCTCAATGATGGGAGATGAGGGTCCTGGATAAATGACCCTGTCTCCCACCATTCAGTGAGAATCCTCAGACCTGTTATACCTGGTCCCTATAGCACTTAACAGTGGTCACCTAAATAGCAAATTGTTCATGAACACATCCATTTTATTTTTTGGTTTGTTTTTTTTTGGTTTCTCTCCCTTTTCCATCCCATCTTCCCCATTGCTCATTTGTGCTTCCCAAATTCTTGCTTCAGGGTCCGATTTGGGGGGGACCCAAACTAAGGCAGTGAAGCTCTCTCTATTCCTTAAACACATCAGCTTCATATTCAAAATGTTCACATGCTTGTTGGGAAGGGGTTAAGTGTGACTACAGAGTAAGAGATTCTTGGGCTTTCTCTTAAGAGAACTCACAGGGAGAGATAGTTATTACTCTGATGAGTTTCCTATGGTAAAAATTCTGTTCCTTAGCCTTTTTTTTTTTTTTTTTTGCGGTACGCGGGCCTCTCACTGCTGCGGCCTCTCCCGTTGCGGAGCACAGGCTCCGGACGCGCAGGCTCAGCGGCCATGGCTCACGGGCCCAGCCGCTCCGCGACATGTGGGATCTTCCCGGACCGGGGCTCGAACCCGTGTCCCCTGCATCGGCTCAACTCTCAACCACTGCGCCACCACGGAAGCCCGCCTTAGCCTTTTAAGCATAGAATTCTGATTCTGTGTACTAAGAAGGATTGTATCTGTCCACTGTTTCTTCTCTGCTTCTTTGCCCCATGTTTCCAGGGAAAACTAAAACCTTCCTTCTTTCTTTATGGATGCTAGTAATTTCAAGGAAAACACAGGCAGTTTTTCTTGAGAATCATCCTGTTTTTCCTTGACTACTTTACCTTTATATAACTCTTTAAGTTTTAATTTTATAGTTTGACTCTTAAAGAACACACTTATTTCCTCTCTTTCTTAATTCCTACAGGGTACCAGTGTAGCGGTCTCTAAGTATTTACTAATTATTCTCCACCACATATTCTCCAGCCTTCATGCTTTTGCTCATGATGTTCCTTACTAGAGGTTCTTCATTAACCTGCCATCGCACTGACTTAGACTCATAGGGTGGAGGCAACTTTGGGGAACTTTCCATGACCATCAGGCAGTTAAATCCCTCTTTTATTTTTCACATCCTACATATACTTTTATTGTAGGAAGGATCCCATGTAATTGCAGTTTTCTGTGTGAATGGCCTTGAGGTCAGAAACTATGTCTTACTCATCTTTGTATACACAGTACATAATAAGCACTCCTTGTATGTTTGTGGAACTAATGATCACGTGCATTGTGAGGAGAAATAGCAGTAAAGAATCTGCACAAGCCTACGATACTTGTAGCAGGATGTTGATGTTAAACTGTGGTTTAAACCATTTTGAGGGGTCTCCACAACTAGAAGTAACATTTCCCAAATCAGAATGGCTTCTTGACCATGAATCTTGTGAGTTCACAGAGAAATAAAAATATCTGAGACTATTAACTTGGCATATACTATATAATTCTTGCCCAGCTTCTCAACAGCATAGTTGTCCAGGCCATAAGGGTAGATTTCCAGCTGATTCTTTCACGTGAATCATTCTTTATTTTTTGCATATAAAATAGCCAAGATAATGTGTTAAACACTTTCTGTAATAAGAGAAATATTTCACTTAAAAAATATCTAAAAATTACACAGGTAACATAGATTTCTGGCTTGTAGATGGAACCCTAGAGCTCCTTAGACAGTTTTCTTACTGACACCCACACTGAGACACTGGCTTATCCGAGGTGCTATCCATTTGATCTTGATTAAAAACAAAACACACACACAAAAAACTTGAGAGGATGAATAAAGCACCAAAGTATAAGATGAAAGTACCATATGACATAGGGTAGCTATATCAGATATTGTTTTCTTAGACTTTTAACATCAATGTAAGCTTTTAGAAAAATGATTAATGTTGAACAAAGAAACAAAGCAAAATAAAGTGTCACTGTAATTAAGACTCTAAGATTTTTCTTGGGAGAGTATCATAATATAGATAACTTTTATTATAAAGCTAAAAATTAATTATTTTAATAACTTTTTAATGAGCACCTATTGTGAATCAGATACTATAATATATATTCAATGTGGAAATTTTGGAGAATGCAGGTAACATTACAACAGCAAAACTATATCATTATTCATAGATACCACTGTTAAAATTATCTCTCTCTCTCTCTCTTTCCCACATACACACGTGTGTTTCTCAACACCCCAAAATAAAGAGAGCCTATTTGTCCACATGTTGCAATTGCCCTAAGGCAAGCTACACTTATATTTAAGAGAGTTTTCTTAATTTGTTTAAAGGACAATTTATCCTGGCTGGTGTGGATGTATACACACACACACACACACACACACACACACACACAACAGGTTTGGCAGTTCCCATTGGTTGGTCACCTGCTTAATAATAATCCTCCATTTTCGCTTTTCAAGAAATCTCCATTTTTTGGTAACGTGGGGGAGCTGCATGCTGTAGGGGAGGCTGGAAGCTCCTTAGTCCTGGAATTAAATCTTGATTAATGAGTCAATTATGGCACTCCTGTATCCTTTCCTAGAGTTGGAACTAAGAATGCAAATGAGGCTCAAATATACTGAGTGAAATAAAGACTCCCAGAAAACTTTTGAGAAAGATTTTGTTATGTTTTTCTTTTTTGGGACCGCACATTGAAGCATGTGGGATCTTAGTTTCCAGACCAGGGATGGGCCTCCTGTAGTGGAAGCCTGGAGTCTTAACCACTGGACCGCCAGGGAAGTCCAGATTTTGTTACTTTTAACAAGGGGCATGAGAATGGGGTACACTCTGCATGGGAGTTCTTGTGTTTCTCTACTCACTGCTCTTTTATTCCAAAGTATATTTTAATAAATTTGTATAGTAAACAACCTTCAAAAATAGAAATAGTTTGGAGTAAAGGACAGGTTTGCTTACTGTCCAGAATAAAAAAGATAATATCTCCTTCCAGCACAAAAGTCAAGCAGGTTTGTTTAAAGCCCATATAAAAGATTAGAATTTCCTCCTATCAGGGTTCCTCTCCTATTAAACAATCCACAGTATATGCAGGCATCACCAGGCCCTTGTTACATTGCCCTGTGGGAATGGTGACTTTGGGAAATAGTTCAAAAAATTGATGATGCTATGGCCATTGCTTTTATTATGAGTAATAAACTCTCCATCTCTGACTCACCAAGGAGTCTCACTCTTTTGTCAATATCTATGGAACTGTGACAAACTAATTTGTTAGCCTGCATTCTCCTTCTCACTACTGGCCATTGCACAGTGTCCTGTGAAATTGTGAGAGCAGGGTTGTGGCAGTCGCTTTATGATCATGAGGATTAAAATCTGAGGACAAAAGTCAACCCTATGTGTGGGCAGAGCAAAAAAACATATATGGAGAGAACCTGGGTTATCGAAGATAAGTCTATGATAACTTTTGGAATTATTCTACTTCTAGGTTCATTTTAGTTGAAATGATACAGTTTGCCTATTTTTAAAATCATTTGAGTCTGATTTTCTGTTAACTGTTGGCAAAAGCATTTATTCTAAATCATCAAGGAATGCAGAACAGTTTTAAAGGCCTGTTTACTGACAACAAACACAATAACACCCAACATTTATTTAGTACATATATGCAAGCTTAGTAATAAATATTTTGGGTATATTTAAAAATTTAATCCTTAAGTAACGACCCTGCATGGTTGTTATTATTATTTTAAACACAGAGAATCTGAGCCTCCAGAGTCTAAGGAATAAGCCTAAGATAATTCAGATAATAGGTGACAGAACTGAGATTCAAATCCAGGTCCACCTGGTAACAAAGCCTATGTTCCTAACCCTGATATTGTGTTTCCCAAATTGTTAGGATACTCATCATTTGTTCCTTTGGTCCTGACTTTTATGTTAAGCATTTAACAATGAATTCTTCTTACATAAATGGGGCATGAATTTGGACCAGTTATATAAGTCGCTGTGCAAATAAATGCCAGGAATCATTCTGCCTGAAAATGAACTTTTTAATTTGTCCCCAAACAGTAATTTTAAATCAGAGGTCTGCTTGGTTTCCAGATCAGAACTGAAAATTAGATGCTGACGAGGTATTACCAAAAGTGAATTTGTCCCGCTTGTTGTGGACTAATTACATCAACATATATCATCCTTGTGATTGCAAAGGATGTTGTGTTGTACAGATAACAAAAAAGAGAGATTAACATACCTCCAATCAATCTCTTATTCAGTAGTTCCTTTATTGCTCAAAAACTGCTCAAACCTTCACCTAAACCTGAAACCACAGACAGAAACAACCCCCCAGACTGTTGGAGTCTAAGCTTATGCTGTCACAGGCTAGGTTTGACTAGTTCAGACCGCTATCACTTAGGCTAGTGCCTACTCTCAACTACTCACATGAGTAGATAAATTAACAAATGAAATCCAAGGAACTAAAAAAAAAAATGTATATCTTTGCTTTGATTCATAATGCTACCTTGGGGAGACTGCAACAGTGTTCTCTGTCATTCTGGGTAAAAAAATCTTCATGAAATGGAACATTTCTTAGTATATAACTTGCTTTTTGAACTGTAGTTGCTTGTATTTAGTTAATATGATCCCTGGATGATTTTCTATTATAATTGAGCGTGACAAAGTGATAACCCATCTAGCTTCTTAGGGTGGTCGAAAGAGGTAGAAATATTCAGTGAAGATTTTGAAGTGTTGTAAAGTATGACTTGAGATAAAAAGATGATTAAAACATCCTAAAGATTTCTTTTCTGTGTCTGTAGTACCAGGAGTGTCATCAGAACATAACCTACTTCTCAACTGTAATATAGTTTTTAATATAAAAGTTATTTGTTATCATTCACTACCGTGGCCCAGAAGAGAAACATAATCCAAATACTTTATCCATTGTAATATAGCTTTGACGTGTATTTCCCGAGTGCAGTTGTTTTCCAGGAACCTAATCCTAATTATTTAACACTTTCAAAGTCAATAAATTATTGGAGGGAAGCAAAAAGCCGGTTGGCGGGTGAAATTTCTCTGTGGTATGAAAGTTGTCTCATGAAGTGAGAAGTTACAACAAGGTATCATTTAATAATAGCAAGTAGTATTTTAAAATTACTGTTTAGAAATGTATTGCCTGATATCAAAATGACTTTATATAAATGCTGTGTCCTCAGTTTAAAAGGACACTGGTAAACCCCTAGGACTAAACAGGCCTTTTCTCTACCTAATTAAATTAACTGCAGTGTACAGTGCCTCTCTGCAAAGATTAACAGAATGCATACCTTGTCAGTTTAAGTGTTGCCTGTGGCGGTATTTTTTTTCTAATTTAATTAAAAGATGTTCTTTTATGAAGAACAAGCTTGCAGCATAATTCCTCTTACGTTTTACATTTCTAAAGTCTGTTTGGAGGAAAGTGGAGAGTGAAGAGAAAGAAGAGAAAAGACGAAGGGAGGAGAGGGGACCAAATTATAGATATACAAGAGGAAGTTAAAAATATTTCCTGGTTTTCAGGAAAACTTTATTTCAAAAGTCAACATGAGTGGAAATAAACCACGTGTCTGGGAAGACAGCCATTTTCCCTGTGGTGTGTTAAACCATGTCTTCATCTTATGCCCAGTCAACAGCCTTCACAAGAGCACTGGACCTTTGTCAAAGAGGTAATTATACCACAAACTCCCACGTATTCAGATTCCATATACAATGGATTATTATTCAATGATAAGAAGTGAAGTCTCAAGCCACACAAAACATGGATGAACCTTAAAGGCATGTTGCTAAGTGAAAGAAACCAGTCCAAAAATTTTGCATACACTATTATTCCCACACTGGAATTGGTTAGCAATTCTGTTACCACTACTCACATATGCTGGCAGATGGTGGGAGTCAGGTTTTTCACTGTTGGTTACAGATAAACTAGGGGAAGAGGCTAGAATGATCCATGTGGCAACAGATTAGTATGCATTCATAGTTAGTTTACAATAGATAGATAGTTACAGATAGAAATATTTATAGATATGTGTATATACACTGGTTAGTACATACAAATACATCCTTGCTCTGTGTGGGAGGATCTAGAAACAATGGCTCCTTAGTACCATCCATATCTTATTTTCTAATATCATTCTTCAATAAAAGGGACCAGGGGGCTTCCCTGGTGGCGCAGTGGTTGAGAGTCCGCCTGCTGATGCAGCGTCGTGCCCAGGTCCGGCAAGATCCCACATGCCGCGGAGCGGCTGGGCCCGTGAGCCATGGCCGCTGAGCCTGCACGTCCGGAGCCTGTGCTCTGCAATGGGAGAGGCCACAACAGTGAGAGGTCCGCGTATCGCAAAAAACAAACAAAAAAAACGGACCAGGGCTCCTTGGAAAAAGGAACTGATACTAGGGCTGGGGATAGAAAATATACAACATGAGCCTGAAATATCTTGTAGTGGCAGAAAGTAAGAAAGTGCTAAAAAGTAAATAAGACAAACAACAGTGGGACATGTCAAAGGAGAAAGCTTCCAACGACAAAAGGTGGAACAAAATGAATAACAAAATGAATGAAATTGTATTAGATTATACTCCAAAGTGTAAAATAAATATCCATGAGCCCATGCTGATATAAATGATTGAGTAATTAAATAAATGGAGGGGAACTGAAAAATATCTTGAGCAGAAGAATTCCAAAATATTTATGAGGTATTCCTCTCTCATGGAGGAACTTTTTAAATACAGGTTTTGTACAGCAACTTCTTTCTGAGGGGAACTGTGTGGAAAGGAGTAAATGGGTAACCTGACAATGGAGAAACTGCACAAAGACTACATCAGCCAGAGGCTCAAAGTTGACTAATGGTCGAAAGTCATATTATACTATGTGCTCTTGATAAAATGTGAGGAAAACAGTACTTTACCTTTGAGGTTTTTCTCACAAAAATGAAAAACCTCAGCCTAATCATGAGAAATACGTCAGACGAGTTCCAATTTTGAGGAACATTCTGTATAAAACCTGACTAGTACTCAAAACTGTTAGGACTATCAAAGAACAAAAAACAAAACAAATTGAGAAAATCAAGAAGAGCCTAAGGAGGTATGATTACTTAATATAATGTGGTACCCTGGTTGGGATCCTGGAACAGAAAACTAAGGAAATTTGAATAAGTATGGACTTGAATTAAAATAATCTATCAATATTGGTTCCTTAATTGTAAGAGATATGCCATACTAACAGAAGATGTTAATGAAAGTGGAAACTGGGTATGGACATATAGGAACTCTTCATACTAACTTCATAACTTTTCTGTATATCTAAAACTGTTATAAAATTAAAATTTTTGGGCTTCCCTGGTGGCGCAGTGGTTGAGAGTCCGCCTGCCGATGCAGGGGCCACGGGTTCGTGCCCCGGTCCGGGAAGATCCCACATGCCGCGGAGCGGCTGGGCCCGTGAGCCATGGCCACTGAGCCTGCCTGTCCGGAGCCTGTGCTCCACAACGGGAGAGGCCACAACAGTGAGAGGTCTGCGTACCACAAACAAACAAACAAACAAAAAAAAAATTAAAATTTTATTTTAAAAAACAAAGTTAAAAAGAAAGACAAATGCTACTTAAAGATTAAGAGAAAATGTTTGACAAACATAATTTCAACAGTGGTTACAGCTTACAAGTCTTCTGTCATTTGGTAGTTAAAAATCTGCTTGTTGGGAAGATGCAAGAAGTGAGGAGAAAAGAGAAGGAAAAAAGGCTTAGCGACCTGGTTTTCGTAATCCCATTCTTCTGGCCCAGCTTCTGGTTCAAGGGTGTAAATGAGTAACAGATGTGTGACTCGGATATCTTCCAGCATTAAGGAGAGTGTGGTGCTCAACAAAGATTCCAGACAGCAGTTCCTCCGGTCTGCCAAAAATGTCCACCAGGGACAGTCCAAAAATGAGAAGATCGTTTCAACACACCCAACCAAAAAGGCGATATAAGATAAAAGAAAGCCATTGCAACGCTCAAACCAAGGGAATGAAAAATTCACCTTTTGTAGGCTAGTGTAATTACAGATAAGTTCTGTCTTTCTTTAGTGAGATCATAATATGAGTCATCTATCTGTTGTGTATATTTTGAACTTCACAGATCTTATAAATTAGTATGGAGAATCCATTACAGGAGGCTACAGATGAGGTTTTGAATTTAAAAAGTGTTATTTTCTTTTTCTGAAATAAGAAAATAGCACCCACAAAATGAACGTTTATCTGTTTTTTAAAGAGATGTGATGATGAGTTTCTGCCTGATGTTATCGTTTCATAATTACAGCACTTTATTCTGTTTTGTTTCCATAGTTGCTTGCCATAATGATTGAAAAGAGGAAGGAGGTTAGTGGTGTAATGTTGCAGCAATAAAGGCCACCTTGTGTAAGGTTACTACACTGCTTGCTTCTTGTTTCTCAGTATAAGACCCTTCCAGCAACAAGAGTATGGTTGTTGGAAGAGCTGGACTCAGTAGTTGGAGAAAAATCACTTCCTACAAGTTGTTGGATACGGTCTTGTACATAGAAATTGAGTAGCTTTTTGTTAAAACGTCTACTGGAGGCATATTGCTTCCTAGGATTCATTTACTGTGAATTTTTTGTTCTGTCTTAAGGAAAAAACAAAATAAAACAAATAAAATGAGCCATAAAATATGTTCGTCTTTCAACAGTTTTTTGGAACTCCAAAATGTACTACAATATTTTCTTTATCAGCAGAAATTTCTTTTAAGTTGTGAAATTAATTGAAGTAACTTTTTTAACGTCAGCAGAGTCATTTCCAAAAGGGTTTTAAATTTCACCAATTGAAATCAACAATTTAAGGAGGTCTTACTGCTTCTGGAAAGCTTAACTCTTGCAAAATTATGATTCTCAAGAAAAGTACCAGAATTTATTGAGTATTCTCTATGTGACTAGCACTTTAAGAGTGCTGTTTCACTGAGTTCTCACAAACACTTTCTGAAAAGTCTTAGTTACAATTTACAAATGAGAAAATGGAGGTCAAGAGTAATTAACATGTTCTCAAGATCACAGAGCTGTGAAGATATGGTTTCATGCCTGAAATTGACTCCAAAGCCAAGAATAAATATGTACATATGAACATATACACACACGTTATATATACATCTTTAAATATATATAATTTACCTATTACATATAACATATATACATGTAAATATATGTGTATGTATAATATGTATAATAAATATATATATTTGATTTAAAGTAATAGACTAATCTAGCATTCAAATTTAGCCCAAATTAGAAGTGTTTTAGCTGGAAGGTCTAAATTTCTTAGGGCATGAGCCATGCCTTGTACTTTTCCACCCAGCCCAGTGCCCAGAAGTGAACCCGCAATTGGCAATCATTGTCTGACTGAGTGGAAAATGCTTAGAAATTGAGTTTCTCATGGATTAACATTTTCCTGATGTTCAACCAGAGGAGGCAGTTGTGTTAAAACTTGCTAGTGGCTCAACATTTTGAGACGTATCTCGTATGGTCTCTACATCAATTTAGACATGGTCTTCCAAGAAAAAAATATGAATATATTCAGAGTTTGGCTCTATCAGTACCGACTGTGTTCTCACTTCTGTCACAGGAGTTTGCTGTTGTCCAAAATGGAAAATAGATCAGGTGCCCAGAGTTGAGATGACTTAATAAACTATATCTCAAATATCAGGGTTTGTGTGTGTGTGTGTGTGTGTGTGTTATTTTGTCTCAGCCTTTCTTCTCTTTTGTCAAAGTAATATTTTATTTTATTTTGTTTTGTTTGTTTATTTTGTAGAACACAGAGTAGTTTAGGATTGCCAAAATGAGTTATGAACATTTTATCATAGACACTAAGGGTAACTTCTGCTTCTCACCTCCTCCACTTTCCCAACAAACAGAATGATAACCACAAAATTACATTCCAAATTATTTTAAAGGAAATCCATCATCCAGAAGATTTATTCTGAGGCGAGAGACTGAAAATTTCTCAATTTGAAAGGCCAAATATGAACGAATGATCTATGTTACCAGAAAGAACTGTCAGTATGTGGTGCTTGCATATGTTATCATGTGCTAAGACTACAAAGATGAGTAAGATATGGCTTTCCATACTTAAGGAGTTTTGTGTTATTGTGATGTGACCAGGTAAAGCAATTTTTAAAATTTTGAACCTCAGTTCATTTCTGCATTTTAGAAATCCTTTATTTTTCTCTGTCTAAAATATCTCTACTGTTACAGTTTGTAGGGGAATCAGATACAACAGTTACTTGTTCAATAATGGCTTGTATGCTATATAGCTTAAGGAAGAAAAGGATAAGGATAGATCTACTCTGCTTCTGTCACCAATCAGCAAAGGGACCTGCACAGGTCATTTTAACTTTACTGAGTCTCAGGTTTCTCATGTTAAATTGTTTCTGTGCATGAACCAGAGGTCTGCAATTAAATGTATAATGTACATGATGCACTTAGCTAAGTACCTGTTACGTATGTAATAAAGGACTTATATTTCAAGTCAGTTAACTCAGTTAATTAAGTGGTCTTAAGCGATTTATCTGTCTCTGTGTGTTACACAAGGTACTGTGGGATACTGGATCCAATATATCAGAACGGTGTTTGATTCTTAGCATCACTACTGCCAAGATCAATGACTTTGCTCGTATTACTTCTATGAGCCTCATACTACCTATCTGAAGAATGATGATAAAAATATGGGTGTTTATAATAAAACTAATTGTATTTTTCTTCTTACTTAAAGCTCTGAACATATTATTTTTAAAGGCTTCCTAGTGCATATACACTTTATTGCATGGACTTTTTGGACACAGTGATTACCATTTTTTGTGTGATGGAACAAACCAATGTTGTGTTGGGGGTAACCACTGGTCCTCAAATGTTTCATACAATGTTCAGTACATGCTAGTCTCTACACTCTTCTTCCTTGTCCTTTCCTTTCTCAAATGTGTTAGCCTCTCTAAAATGTATGCCACTTGCACTGCAAGGTTGCAGTAATGAATGTCTATATAAATGAAAATATATAGAAAAAAAGCTCTTTCCCCTTCATTTCAAAACCCTAACCTGAAGTTGTAATGCAGAGTATTCAGTCTTTATGACCAGAATGAAGTTTCCTCAGTGTTACCAATATGCTCTTTATATCCCCCCAAATGCATCAAGTTGTATCTGCTTTTAAAATGCCATCACTGATTAATTTCTAGGATATTCTTCAATACTGACTGTAACTGGACTCTATGATGTCTCTCTTCTCTCTCCTCCCCAGACAGCATTTCTCTCATTGGGCATAGAGGCAATGGAGATTTAAAATTATAAGAAACAATTCTGAAGAAACTGGTTGACATTCATTTTCACACTGCAGAGATCACAAAAGTCTCCTGTCTTTTAGTAGAGGTTGCAGTATCTTATGCCTAGGGACACTTGAGTATCCTGTTGTGGCTTGGCATTAAAACAAATTCACTGATGTTCTTCTGTAGGACTACAGGCTGGCCTTTTGTTTATTATTATTATATTTTATTTGTATAGATATCCCGCCGTACTCTGTGCTATAAATAGTAATGTTTTTATTGTTAGTACTGTACACTTAATAAAGCTGCAGTTTTCCTGGCTATTAAGTGCACTGACAATCAATGCAAGGCTGCAGGCAGTGTGTTTATGTGCTGAGCTTTTGATTAGTGAAGCCCTAAGAGGTTGGGCTGTCAAAATTAAATACACTTCTCAGACATAAAGCCACATTCTGTTCTTGGTTTGACCAAATGAGAGTTTTACAGGCTGAGCCCTGACCTAGTTTTGCTTATAAAGTAAAGAATATTTGGTCACCTTTAAGCAATAAGGTTAGACATTTATTTAGGAAAAAATAGCATGAGAAAATTACTCATGTCTGCTTTTTCTCAGGATTTAGTTTGTTTTTGATAAAGTTGCCTTCTTTTGAAGTGCCCTAGGAGCTTTTGGAAAGCTTTTTGCTTTCCACCAAACTTAAGATAAAATACACAAATATGTTTGGTGTTTTTGGTAGACACTTCCAATTTACTCAGATAATTTCCTTGGATTAAATATGACTGATGACTTGTGTTTTTCTCTCCATTTTTTTCTTCTTCCATGAACTAAACAACACTCTTCTGTGACATTTGACTTCATGTCCTGACCCACTGGATGTTTAATTTTGTCCAGTGATAATGGCAGATCAATGACCTTTGATGATTGGAATGGGAAAATAATTTTCATTTAGCAAATGACTTCAGGCAACTTTTTCTTTTATTATCCAGGATCAAATCTATTTATAAATATAAAGGTGAACTATTATTTTAACAACTCTCAAGTTATCCAGAGTTTTTATGGTCCTTTTCCTCAAAGTATCATTTAGACAATAGATTAATAAAACTCAAAGTCCTTGCTTCTTCACACCTCATAATAAATGAATATGTAAAACTTAATGCATACTTAATTCCAACAATTTTGTTTATCAAACATGGATTTGAATCAAATGAATCATTTTGTCACATAAGTCCATATTTTAATAATAGAAATACTGTTGAAGTTCTTATTTTCCTCTTCTTGTTATAACTCTTAAAATACTTTCATACTCATCATCTCAGATTTACAGGAAGTTACTTATATAGCCTAGTGATTTGCTGAGGACAAACCTTGCTCAGAACAGGCACTAAACAAATATTTTGTAAACAATAATCTTATAATAACAAAAGCTATTGGTGTGTACTGTTTTGTAATCTTTTCTTTATAGAGTTTGATGTTACAACTAAAAATGATAGATATTGGACTTCTGGTTTCCATTTAGGGAGGTTGAGGGTTAGAAAGGGCATGGTTCCAAACCATACAAGAAAAAAAATAACCTGACAAATATCATGTTCATGACTTTTCTTGAACCCATGAAGTTTGAAGTTACAACATAATCAACTGGTTCAAAATATAAAGAGAGACAACCACTCGCAGGGAGAGGTGAAGCATAAATTCTTGCTTACCTGGGCAAGGCACAGTCAGACACTGGTATGCAGAGATCAGCTAGGATGACTGACAAATTGATGGAGAACAGTCAAACATGCACTGCAAATATAGCTGCAAAAAAAGGAATTGTTTACACCCTGTTACAGACTTTTCTTGCATGAAATCCATCAGATGATCACAACCACACATACAAAAGAAAAGTGTTCTAAGAAAGCTTCCCTTATAGTGAAAAGTTGAGAAAAGGGATCAGTTGTGAAAAAGGCACAGAACCACACTGAAACACTTTCAATTTTATTTCCCTAAGGAATAAAATTCTTAATCTGTTCAGAGAGGGGTAAACAAATGCTGTTGTCCTAAGAGCACTGGAGAAAATCTGTTGCAACTAGGAAAAGAGAATAGAAAAACACCCTATCACTGGAAGACAGATAGGAATATCTGCTAGGTCAGTGGAGGAAAGGAACACTGAGGAAACTAAACTCCCAAGATACATAGGACATGATAGCTTCCTGAGGTTTTATCAGAACAACATAGAATTCTCTCCCATTCCCTTCTGCCAGGATAACATCAAGTAACAAGTGACTTGGATGAAACAGACCCTCCCTGAAGTACAGTGCAAAGGATAGATTAAAGCTGACTGTGGAGCAGATACGTAAAAAACAAATGAAAACAAAACAAAACAAATAAGTCACCAGCCTTAAAATAAAGTATTGCTAAGATTATTTGAAATCTGTAAAGTGCTGAATGTAAACATAGGCAGCCTACCTTCTAATTCAATTAACTGAAATTCCTGCATTGAAGGCCTATCTGAAATAAAGGTAAACCCATTCTTCAGAAAAAAAAAAATAGTCTTGTCTTGGTCTTTATTGCCCCTCACAGATGTCTAGCTATCAATAAAAAATATGACACACAACATGGCAATAAGAAAACAACACAATTCAAGACACAAAGCATCCATTGGCACTAAGCCCAGATATGAAAGATATTGGAACTATCTCAAAAGTCATATAAGGTAATTATGATTCACTATGAATAATATGGTAAAGTCCCTGGTGGTAATAAGCAAAATCAGAAGAGAGATAAAAAACTATGAGAAAAAAAATCAAAGGAAAGTTCTAGAAATGAGAAATATATCAACAATGGTGAACAGTGCCTTTGAAGAGCTCATCAACAGATTCCACACAGCTGAGGAACAAATCAGTGAATAGGAAGACAAATCTATAGGAATTACACAAACTGAAACAAAGAGAAAAAAGAGTAGGAAAGACAAAACAAACCACAACAAAACAAAACCAGAGCCTCCAAGAGCTCTGGAACAGTATCAAATGATCAGTAATTCATGTAAATAGAATTCTAGAATGTTATAAGAGAATGAGACAGAGGAAATAGTTGAATAATTATTGGTTAAGAATTTTCCAAGATTATGAATAAACCCCAAAGCACTGATAAAAGAATGCCACTCAGGATAACCACTGAACTAAAATAAAATAAAATAAAATTAAATTAAATTAAAAGGTAAAGTAAAATAAAATAAATAGAAGATAAAAGAAACCACACCTGGAAACAAAGAACACAGGGAAAATCTTAAAAGCAGCCAGAGAAAAAAGAACATTACATGCAGAGGAACACAGATGAGAATTATAACAACTATTTCTCTTTAGAAAACATGTAAGTTGGAAGACAATGGAGTGAGGTCTTTAAAGTGCTAAAGAAAGAAAAAAAAAAAAGTCAATTCAGTATTTTATACCCAGTAAAATTTTCTTTCCAAAATAAAGTAGAAATAATTTCAGACAAACAAAAGTTGTGGTATTTTAAAGCCAGCAGATCTACTCTATAAGAAGTGTTAAAGGGATTATTTAGAAAGTGAAATATGTTACCAGAATCTTATATATATATATACAAAGAAATAAAAGAGTGCTGTAAATAGAATAAATGGGGTAAAAAAAGTCATTTTTTCCTATTTTTGATTGCTCAAAAATAAATAAAAAATAGTTGGAATTAATTATGTGATTATAGCATATGTAAAGTTAGATACATTGCAAAAACAGCACAATGATGCCAGGAAGGCATTGGAAATATACTGCTGTATGATTCTTATGCTATGCAAAAAGTAGTACAATATAATTTATAGGTAGATTCTGATTAATTAAAGATGTACATTGAAATCCTGGTGTATCCTCTTAAATTTTTTAAAAAGAGGTATATATATTAAGTCTATAGAAGAGGTAAAATGGAAATGCTCAATCCATTTAAGAAAGGCAGCAGATAAAGAGGTTAAAGAAACAAAGAATAGATGAAATAATGAAAAGATATGACAAGGTTGTAGATTTTAATCTTATCAATAATCACAATAAATATGACTGGTCTAAACACACCAGTTAAAATATAGGGATTGTTTGATTGGATGAAAAACAAGACCCAATTACATGCTGTTTTTTAGCAAAGAATTTGGCCTTGCCCAAGAAATGGTCTGGCCTTTCCCTCAGTTTCTGAGAGAGAATCTCTGTCATACTTGATAAGAGTGTCTTTGTTTATATTCAGGGCTAGCCACAACAGAAAGGCCAACCAGGGGTTTAGGTGAGGGGCTTTGGTAATTTGATATCAGTTGACCTAGAGACTGAGTTCAATCACATCGTTAATCAATCAATCATGTTTATGTAAGGACACCCCAGTTAAATCCCCAGACATTGAAACTAGGATGAACTCCCTTGGTTGGCAATACTCCATGTATATTGTTACACATTGATGCCAGAAAGGTAACACATGTTCACTCCATGGGAGAGGCAATGAATGCTCTGTATTTGGAACCTTCCAGTCTCTGCCCTGAGCATTTATTCCTTTGCTGAATTTGATCTATATCTTTTCCCTATAATAAGCTGTAACCACAAGTATAATAGCAGTCAGTAAGTTCTATGAATGCTTCTAGTAAATTATTAAATTTGAGGGAGGTATTGGGAACCTCCTGAACTTGCTGTTGGTATCAGAAGTGAGGGCTTTGTTATGGAGGATTGTGCCCTCAGACTTCACAGATTGGCTGATTCTGGGGAGTTGTCTACAGAAAACCCACTTTAAACATGGAGACATAGATAAGTTAGAAGTGAAAGTATGAAAAAACATATACCATGACAACATTAAACAAAAGAAATTTGGAGTAACTCTATTAGTATCAGACAAAGTAGACTTCAAATAGGAGATGTTAGAAATAAAGAGAACATTACACAGTGACAAGGGGTTCAATTATCTGAAAATACATTAACATTCCTTAATGTGTATGCACCTAATAGAAAATATTCTAAATTCATGAAGCAAAATATGAATTAAAATTAGAAATAAATAAATCTACAAGTTTAGTTGAGGATTTAAATACTCTTCTTCAAGTGATCACTTACTTTTATCCAAAAAATATATTCAAACAATACAATTCTAATCAAATACTAGTATGGTTTTGGGGTTTACTGAACAATATGAATCAAAAAGTCATCTATGGGCTTCCCTGGTGGCGCAGTGGTTGAGAGTCCGCCTGCTGACGCAGGGGACACGGGTTCGTGCCCCGGTCCGGGAAGATCCCACATGCCCTGGAGCGGCTGGGCCTGTGAGCCATGGCTGCTGGGCCTGCGCATCCGGAGCCTGTGCTCTGCAACGGGAGAGGCCACAACAGTGAGAGGCCCGCGTACCACCAAAAAAAAAAAAAAAAAAAAAAAGTCATCTACTAGCATAAATAGGAAAGAATAGCAAAGGAAATCATGCAACTGAAGAACAATTAAGTGGGAGGAGAGGAATGATTACTCTGCTAGTTATTAAATAAATTCTAGATTTCTAGAATAAAGAGAGCATGAGAATACTGGTATGAGAAAAGAGAGGTCATGGAAATAGACTAGAAAGTCAAGAAAGAGGTTAATTACATACATTGTATGTATTTATGATCTGATAGTCCTACTATTTAACATAAATGAGAACAAAGAATATGTTAAATGATGCTGAGATAATGGTTAACTTTTTTGAGATGATTTTTTCAAAAAGGATTCTAACTTCACTTCTTATAACAAAATTAATTCTAGATGCTTTAATACTACAAGTTGTTAAAAATAAGTTCAAAGTTCATTTCATCTTAAAAGGGGCTAGGGCTATATAATTATAACCCACAAGGCTGAATTCCTAAACAAAAAGGAAGTGATATAATTGACTTAAAACATAGCACTATGTAAACAAATACTTTTACTGATCAGAAAATTTTACTAATAATACTCTAAGGAAAATAAAATCCTGTGGGTAAAATAGTTGTGACATATATTAAAAGGGTTGACTATTTTTTCCTATTATATCAAAAATTTTTACAAATCAAAATAGCAGCAATAAATCTAATTCCTATCTAATCTTTTTGTAAACATAATAATAACACATCTCCTGACAAATACATTGGTGATATTTACAGTGGGTGAGTCTGTGGAATGTTTTAGCAGGATGTACTTAGTCTAGGAATAATTAGGGGAATCAAATCTAGAATCTATGCACTTATGGGGCACAGCTCTCTAGAAAATATGACATGTTATATAATTGAGTATCAAAGTGGCAGTGTTTCAGAGCCAGAATAGCTTCCCATAGTGTAAGTAAGGTCCTGGTGGCATAATTTAGAGACGTCATATATTAGATCTGTCTGAAAGCACAATGTAATACAACAAAGAGGGACCTGAGGAGTGGCATTGATAGTCCAGACTTCTTTGTGCTTTTTCAGTGCCTTGCAGTTACCTGTATCCTTGATATTATTAATGAAGCTTAACACTATATAGAATCACTGACTTGTGGGTGTCTGAATTAACAATCACACACCTCAGAGGGAAGAGTAAGAACATGAATAGAAATTTAACAACAACCAAAAAGATTCAAGATTTACATGCCAATATTGGTTCCCAAACTGGCTGTCTGAGCATAAGTCCAAAGTTCCCTGGTAGCCGCTCTAGCCTGTAATTCAGCGAAACTCTGGCTATATCCCACAGCAAGAGTTTACTCTTCTTGAAGACCAAGACTTCTAACCGTACAAATCTTAGAGTTATGGAGATGGGAGGCTCAGTGTCCCCCAGGGGATCACTGCAGGTGATAATGAGTGGGGTCACTCCTTCTTTCACCCCAATCATGGAACCACCTGTTTCATTGCGGGCTCTCCAAGAAGCAGATGTTAAGACTGAGCCAGATTTGCAGGAGATTTATGGGGTAAAGCCCTGTGTAGATAAAGAGAACAGGAGCAGGAGTAGGCAAAGTGAGACCCCACATCTCAGCAGTAAGTGAGCACAGGAAGGTTTCGATAGGAAGAGCCTCAGAATTCAGTGTTGAGCAGAGAATTTCAGGCAGGCTGATAGAGAGGTCCCTAGCTAAAATTGTGGGTTAGATGAATCCTATATCCTGTAGGAATTCTCAGGTGGGTGGGATTTCTACTACTCTCCTTTACCCCTGCCATTGCTCAGTCATTGACTGGGAGTGGTCTGGCCTGAACATTGTGGTGGGTTCAAAATTGTAGCATTTGGAGGCTGTCGATAACCTGTGCTTCCTAGGTAGCTTCTCTTAAAAGGAGATCCGAGCAGTCTACTTCGATGACTGCTGCAAAAAATTCTGGGTTAATCCAGAAGAAGGAAAAATGTCCTTAAATATATACAATTTGACTGATAGAGGGAAGGAGACAATTGGAGATACATTCACATTTTGTGTAAGATTCTAAACTTGGAAGTTTTAATCCCTACTCCACTGTGTTGGCTGTGCTTTGAAATACACTTGGCAAGCAAAAGATGTTAAGGTCTTCTGTGTCAGACACATATATAAAAATGTGTGAGATAGCTTGAGGGTGCTAAAGTTATCTTTATTAATAGTTGTATTCTCTTTGTGTAAAGTATTTTATTATCAAAGTCAATATTCAAATGTAAATATTTAGAATAAACTTTTACTCTTCTGTAGATATTTTTTTCACTTTAAAGATATTTAGTGATATTTGCTATGGGGATATTCTTTAGCATTTTCATATTTTATTGACAGTTAACATCTACCAAAAATACCACTAACCATATTTGTCAATGTTTTTACAAATATTTTATTTCATTTTATTTTGTTTTGTTTTATTTTACTTGTCAGTAGAGAGGCTACCGAAATGTTATAAAAATTGTGTGGGAGCTTGACATGTTATATATATTGACTGATTAATTGATATTTCCACTTGAATGTATTTATATGCGATGAAGTCAAGAATGTTTTAGTATTAGTGTGCTGACACTAATCTAAGAACCACTCATAACTGAATTCTTATAGACCCAGCATCCTTAGAAATTTCACTCACTCCCAACCAACCTTGATGAACTGTCATAATAATTGATTGTATTAACAGAAATAAATAGCCCAAATTTGGCTCACTTTTAAAACAACCCTGTTTCAACTGACACAGATGAGGAATAAGGTTATTTCCCATTGCCCCAGCCAGGTCAAGGCTCAAGGAAAGCCTTGGCTTGTGCCTTTAATTTGATCCTGCTGACAAGTGGATGAATCAGCTTTGTCAGTCTCTTTCTGTTTGGCATGGATACCAATTACCTTGCTTCACTTTCCTGTTTCTCCTAATGTGAAGGGGTTTTTGGCAGAATACTGCTTAGTTTTACAGTTACAGAAGTTACACTGTTTAAAGAGGGAACAGTAATTACATGCCATTAAACTCAGAAGGCCATCGGCATAGATGAACATTCTGAAGAGGACACAGCCTTCAATTTCAGTACAGGATGATTACCAGAGCGTTTTAGTAGAACACTGGTAAATGAGAGGAAGGAGTAACTCTGGAAATATGCTAAGGCAGCAGAGCCATGAAAATGTAGTTAGACATGGCAGTGACTACATTGATTATGCCAGGAATGATTTAGCAGAGGTGTTTCACACCTACCATTAAACAAAGAGCCATAATGGGGTTTAAAATGTACCCAGTTTCTACTTGCTGTATCTAGCTTAAACCACAAAGGTGTCACTTACATTGTTTCTTCATGTTGGTTTGTGGGAAAATCCCTAGCTTTTCGTGATAGGACTGTTTTTCCTCTTGGCTCTGGATTCAGCAGTTGCAGAACTTTCTGTTTTCTTCTTTGCTAACCAATGACTCTCTTTGGGTTAAAACACATCTTAAAATTTACCTCCTCCAGGAAACTTTCCTGATGAACTGCATTCAGTTACTTCCCTTCAGCATCTTCCCTTTGTAAGCACTGCTTTAAATTATATTCCTGATATGTTGGTTTGAAAGGCTTAAAATATGTAAGTACATATATATCTTAAACCTTCAAACCAATGTGGATAGTAATGTAATATATATTTAGATCGTGATAGAGTATAATTGCCTTCATAACTGGATCATTAACTCTGACTAAACTAGAATTCTTTTATTTCTTTTATACACCTTCATAAGCATTGTGTTGTTTTGAATACAATGTCCGAAAGTCAGGTGACAAACCCCATGGATTCAGTAGGAGGTATTTATTTCTGACACAAATGAAAAACATCTGAATACCCAATGTAGGTTGGTCATTTTCCCACTGCTTTGAGAAGGAAGGGTTATGCATATATATAATATAAATTTTCCTTTTAATTTTCTTACCACAAGGAAAGAGTTAAACTTATGCTTCTTCTCACATTTTGTGGTATTTGTCATGGGGCTTCAAGCAAACCATTTTCTGTTATTCTGATCATATTACCAGATAAACTTATGAGATTTACATAATTTACCAACATCCGTCATGCATAGGTAGTCTTATTAAACCATGTAAACTGTGACCATTTATTGGACAAAATGGATAATAACTTTTTTCACTAGCATAAAAAATTTGCCACAAATTGCATTTTTTTCTAGATTTTTTTCAGGACTTCTAAAATGATTTTTAAAGAACATATGTACAAAACATTTTATTTTCCAGAGTAGATTAAACAACAACAACAGTTATGTAGGAAAATAATTGGGGATGTTGAATGTAAAGGAGATGAAGTGTCCAATATATACTAAGAAGTATAAAGAAAACATTCTCCATTTATGAAAATGGTGATCAAAGAAAATGTCACGTCTGTGACATACAGGAAAATGGCACAACTGGCTTAAAATGTAAAGTTTTGAAGCTAAATGAAAAGAGAAAAGATAAAGTTTTATTCAAATACCCAGGGTATTGTTCATCTTATAAATGATAATTGCAAAATTATTCTCTTTATTTAAAGCAGAGAAAACATTAGCACATATCTTTAGAGCTACATAAAGCAATGATCAGAGCTGATAGACCTGTGGGGTTTAGGCACAGATTTGCACAAGGCAAAGGTCTGATTTCACTGAGTTGTTGAGACACTCCCTATTTTTGATTCATTAACTTAATTTAATTTAATTTTTTGGCTGCGTTGCGTGGCTTGCAGGATGTTAGTTCCCTGGTTTGGCTTGCAGGATCTCAGTTCCCCGACCAGCCAGGGACTGAACCCAGGGCCTTGGCAGTAAGAGCGTGGAGTCCTAAACACTGGACAGAGAAGTCCCAGATTCATTATTTTTAGAATAACATGGAGATTACTGGACAATTAAGGGTATTATGATATGTCAGTTTTAATTACTTAAATAAACAGAAGCTCTGAGTCTAATGACCTATACATTCAAATTGAAGACTTACAGCCTAGACCTTGCCTGGTTTCATGATCTTCAGTTGCTAAAAGTGAGTTATGCTTATTAAAACTACAGAAACCATATAAAATAACTAAAAGCCACCTGAACTAACTTTTTTGCAACTTATTTTTGTATATGTTAGGACTAAAACATGGGCCAATGCTATCAGTGACAAGTGAGTTGATTAATCGACTGTTGAACTTTTCTTTTCAACAATAATCATTTGAATTCAGGTTGTCTCCCTTCATTAAAGTCATTGGTGCCTCTCAGTTAGTGTTAAAGTGCTTGGATCTGTAAAACTATTTTGGCACACGACAGGAGTTTCCCTCTTAATGAGGGTCAGTTTGAGTCAATGGTTTACATAATGATTTTTGTGAGACAATCTCTGTTTAATTGATGGCCATTCCTCCTAGTTTCATAGTATATAGCTTCATAATTCATAAAATTGCAAATATTCTTTCATGTAATTAGACATTATCCAGAATAGTCACAAATTCATACAAAAATCCACTCCCCACTCTCTTGCTTCTCACACACATTGGGAAAAAAAGGGATTTTGTATTGCTGTTATTAATATTGGCAGAAGACTATTTCAGAAATAATAAATATTTGCATTGTACATTTATTAATATTTTGTCCTTGGAATGTCAGTGCTGTAGTTTGTTATATAAAATGAAGATACCAAAATACCTCTTTTATATCAAGACATTTTTAAAAATCAGTTTTAGTTACCAATTTTAGTTATATTTTCAATGACTAATGAATGTATTATTTGCGTATAAACTTCCATTATTATCATACAAGCTGTGGCCATCCAATACATTTATACTTTGAGAAACAGATATTGATTTTTGTCTTCCATTCTTTGTGTTCTGAACTTCAGCAGTACTACTCAGGGTGAGTAATTCTATACCAATTACACAATTCTGTCACAGTTCTGTGGTTGATCTTACATGACCAGATTGGCTAGATTAAGAATGAATGTGGGGCTGGTGATACGTACATAGGTATTTTTCTTCATTTGGACAAATAACTATTAAATTTTTAAAAGAACACAATGTATGCTCAGATTAAAAATTCAAATAACTTAGAATAGGAGCAAGAAATTAAAAGTCACTCAAAAATCCACTCTCCAGACATAACCCCTTGAGGTACGTGATCCTAGACATCAACAGATAGAAGAATACATATTTAAAAGTGAAGGAGATTACTGACAATATTGCAACAGAAGAACTAGAAATTAATATAAACTGGACTGTTGAAAAATAGATGGTTTTACAAGAAGCAGTATCCATTTCTTAAATTAAAGTTTAAAAAGTTGATGAGAAACAACCCATAAGCCGGAATATTTAAACTTTTGATAACATTATTGACTGTGTTATGAAAGAGGAGAAAATGAACACACTATGATTTCTTCAAATTTTTACTATCTCTTCCCTTCTTTATTTTAATCATTATTTTCACATTTTCAGCATTTGTAAAAATTACATTCTGTTTGAAACCATGCTTCCCACAGTTGGTTAGTCTAAATACTGTATGTAAATCGATATAATACCCACAGACACATATTTTCTACAGCTAAGTATTTTTATCGTAAAATAGTTTTATTTCAGAAAGGGCTCATAGGGAAATTATCTTGTCTGTTTCTTGTATACAGAAAGAAAAATTTAACTATGTATTAATTCCTGAGTTTTATTTTTTCTGAATTTATACATATTGCTTCACTATTTCATAGCATTGAAGATTGCTGTAAAAATGTCTGATGCAACCAAATTAATTTGTCTGCTCTGTGATTTATATTTCTTACTTAGTTGCTCCCAAGACTCTTTATTCTTATACTTCAGTACATTTGTGGGGGCAGATCATCTGTGAGGTTATGGTGCTGATAGTTCATAATCAATTTGTTTTCTACATGGTATGCCATTTTGATATGTAAATTTATCTTCTTTTTCAAGGGTGAAATGTTTCTTATGTTATATATTTAGATATTTACATTTTTCAGGAACACCAATTTTATATATCTTTGTGTTTAATACTATGATTTTTATGTTATCATTTTAACCTTACTTCTCTGAATAATAATTTAGAGTGGGTCAAAATTGGATCAGTCTTAAAATACCTACTAACAAATCTTATATGTTTCAAATTCTGAGAGTATGTCTTATCTCAGATACTGGCATTCATTAGAAAATGTGCTTAGGTAAATGAAGCTTTCTATATTGATTAGAAGCTAAGTCAAAATCATATAAATATATGATCCTCTGGTTAGAAAATATCCATTCATTTTATTTTATTGAATGTGTTTAAAAAGAGTAGATATTAAATTTTTTTCAAATACCTTTCATTCCCTATAGATATGATCATATCTGTAGTTCTCCCTAGTGATACTATTGTGAGAGATTATATTGATACTTTTCTATTATAAACAATCTTTGGAATTCTATAATGAACGACACTTGCCTATGGTATATCAGCCTTTTTATATGCTGCTAGATTCTATTTTTCACATTGACATTCATGAATATAATTAGATTATTGCTTTCTTTACTTTTCTAATTTTGTTCTTTTGCAATTTTATTCTGGATTAATAAAAAAAATAAAAAATACTATGTCCTGAAAAGGTTTAAACAAATAGAACTGGAATTATGTCAAAATTTTGGAAGAGTTTCTCTGTGAAACCATGTTGAAGCTTTTTGAAAGAGTTGCAGTATTTCTTCTATGGAATTTGGACTTTTTTCTTTATTTCTTTTTCTATGAAAACCAATCTATATAGATTATCTTTTACCTCTTGAGGAAATTTTGGTAAATTACAAGTTAATAGAATATTATTCATTTTATCCAAGCTTTCAATGGTATTAGCAGAGTTGAGAAAATAGTTTCATATGACTTTAAAAAAAATTTCTCTCTTTCTCTGGTAATTTTTTCCCTATTTTCTGCATTTATTTTTTCACTTTTCTCTTAATAAGATTGATTACTGATTTATTTATTTTTTCAAAGAACAAGGTTTTAAAATTTATCAATATTATTGTTTTTTAATTTGGTATTTTCTTTCTTTAAATTTTTATTCCATTATTTTAAAATTATTTTTCTAACTTTTTATGTCAAATGTTTAATTTTTTATTCTTTATTATATTAATATTACTTGAATGTATACTCTAAATTCTATAGTACCTCTAAAATAGCAAAAGCAAAGAATAACATCTAGTAATCCAATAAAGGAAATAAAATAGAACCCTAAAAATACTCAACCCAAAAGAATAAAAGAGGACAAAGAACAGAAGGGACAAATAGAAAACAAATGACAATGTAATGTCATAGATATAAACTATGTCAATAATTCTACTAAATGTAAATGTTCTAAAGGCCCAAATGAAAAGACAATGATTGCCCAATTAGTTAAAGAGTAAGACTCAACTATATGCTTTCTGTAAGAAATGTACTTTAAATATATAAATCGGTCCAAAGTAAAAGAATGGGAAAACATTAGCAATGAAAGCACTCATCAAAACAAAGCAGGAATGGCTATATTAATATCTGGTGAAAGAAATTTCCAGCAAGTTTTTAAGATGCCATAACAACTTTAAACATGTATATACCTAATAAGATAACTTTAAAACTGATGAAACAAATTTGATATAAAAAAGACAAATCCATGATTATATTCATATATTTTAATATGCCTATTTCAGTAATTGACAGGACAAGCAAACAGAAAATCAGTAAAAATATAGAACATAGACTATCATCCAAATTATCTAATTTACATTTTTAAATCATTCCACCTAAAAGTAAGAAAATATGCATTCTTTTCTAGTACACACAGAGCATTTACCAAGACAGACTATATTTTGGACTATAAAACAGTCTTAATAAATTTAAAAGAATTCAAGCATTACAAGGTATATTTTCTGACCACATGGAATTGTGAAATCAATAACCGTAAGATAGTTGGAAAATTCCCAACTTTTGAAAACTTAATAATAGGTCGCTTTCCCCATAGTGACCTTAGGTGTGAAGCATTTCAGCAATGTGGTCTGATTTCTACATCCTTCTGAAGCTCAATAATCAATAACTAGAAATTAATAACCAAAACATATCTGGGAAATCTCCCAATTTTTGGAAACTTAATAACTCTTCTATATTACCATAGGTCAAATGAAACTTAAAGGAAAAATCTGAAAGTACTTGAATGAATATGAAAATGGAGTCATATCAAAATTTGTGTAATGGAGCTAACTAAATTTGCATTTAGAGGGAAATTGATAGCATCTATATCCTATATTAAAAAAGCAGAAAAGTCTAAAATCAGTATTCTACCTTTCATATGCTAGGAGAAAGAGCAAATTATACCCAAAGAAAACAAAGGAAAGGAAAAATTTAAGAAAGAACAAATTAAGAAAGAAAAAATAGGAGCAGAAATAAGCAAAATAGAAAACAGAAAAATAATCACAAAATCTGTGAATCTAAATGTTAGTTCTTTGAGAAGATCAATAAAATCAATAAAACTCTTGCCAGACTGATCAAGAATAAAATTAATTATCCATATCAGGAACAATAGAGGTGACACATTGTAGATTCTACAGATATAAAATAATAATGAGGAATTATCATAAACAGCTTTATGTCAGAAAATTTCATAGACACACAAACTACCCAATCTTACTAAAGAAGAAATATATAACCTGAATATCCTAATATCTACTAAAGAAATTAAATTTATAGTTAAAAATCTTCCCACAAAGGAAACTCCGGCCTTTATGGTTTCGCTGTTGAATTCTCCCAAAACAAAAGAAATAACATCAGTTATGTACAGTCTCTTGCAGAAAACAGAAAAGAGAGTGAATAGTTTTTAAATTATTTTATGAGGCTAGTATTACTATGATACTAAAATCAGACAAAGACATTACAGGAAAAGAAACCTACAGCCCAATATGCCGCATGAACATAGATGCAAAAATTCTAAACAAAATTTAGCAATTCAAATTCATCTCTTCAAAATCCATAGAGTGTCTCTCAAACTATCTGACTGATGCAAAACAATCCTTTGGGAGAACTGTGGCCAATGACCCCATTAAGAATAAATGTACTAAATAGATACTACATTTGAAAACGGCCTTCAAATGAGTTTAATCCATGTTGTATGATGCTCTATTCTTTGCCCAACCTCTTATCTCTTTTCAAGGTAATATATGTATATTATTTATGTGAAGTTTATAGTCTTTTTAACTTTAGTCCACTGGTAGTCGTGAGAGGAAGGGATTTCTCAACTTCAGCTTCTTTCCCTAGAACAAGAAATTGGTATGCAGTAATATTTTACTAGAGGAGATAGAATGATAACTTTTTACTTTGCAAAAGTCTTTTATTCACTGGTTAGAGTGATAGAAAATTTTCCTATGACCATTTTCTATTTTGGTGTCTTCCATGAAAGTCTCAAAGTTAGTGCCTTTCAGTTTGTACAAGTGCCATTTTCTGAAAGGGCTGGAAATCAGGCTTTTAACCCTGATGAAAGAGAACAACTTTTCCCCTTGGCGACCTCAAGTATGAAGAAGTTTCAGCAATGTTGTCTGCCATAGGAGATATTTTTACTGTGAAAATTTGGGGAGGAATGAGTAAATATAAAACTCTAACTCAGGGCTTCCCTGGTGGCGCAGTGGTTGAGAGTCTGCCAAGATCCCACATGCTGCGGAGCCGCTGGGCCCGTGAGCAGGCTAGGCCCGCTGAGCCTGCGCTTCTGGAGCCTGTGCTCTGCAACGGGAGAGGCCACAACAGTGAGAGGCCCGCGTACCGCATTAAAAAAAAAAAAAAAAAACTCTAACTCAAAGGTCCTAATTCCAATGTTTGAAGTAATGATACAGTCTTTTTGGACATGTCTCTTGCTACATCAGTTTTAAAGGATGTATTAATTAAATATAGGACAGGATTAAATGGAACATGGATGCTAATATGTCAACCCTTATTATGTAGTAGAGTTTGATTTAACTACAATAAGAAACCTAAGTTTGGTATTATTTGCCATAGAAACTGAAACTTCTGTGTGAAATTCAGCAAGATTGTAAGATAAGCAATAGGTATGATTTATTTCCTACAGTAAGTATAGTTAACTAGAGGCAACACAGGAATAAATAATTTAAAGTTGAGAAAGTAAACTATGACTCTCTATTGTCTTCTGGCTGACCCACTGAAAGCTCTGGTCTAAACATACGGACCCAACCACAGAACAATAGAATTTTGTGCCTTTGAAAATTTTGTGCCTTTTCTCGTATGAAAAATTGATTTAAACTTTCCGTTTACTTTTATCATTTAAACTTCAAGGTCAATATGAACAAAATAGAAGGCCACTTTAGTGTTCTATTCTACTTTAATATTGTATACAGTAGTGGTCAAGGATTTCTAATGCATTTCGTGTGGAAAATAAGACTGGACAATCTTAGCATGCATAAGCTGGCTGACTCCAGGGGAAGCAGCCCTGAAATGTATCCTACACACTGAAACGATTTTAAAGGACTTTGGCTTCTTTGAGTATCACAAAGCTTTTGTTGTCTTAAGCAGTTTGCCTTAAATCTGTAAGCTTTGTGTCAGAGAAAATGGGACAAAACTTTGTATCTGGGGGAATGAAAAAATCTTTCTTATTTAAAGAGTTACACACAGTACTCCTAATTCTCTAGCCATTGCAGTATCTTCCTTTATTCTCAATGCCCCTGCCTTACATCTTTATACCTATGATGAGGTCTCTAGGTAGCCCACTTCTTGTTGCTCCTCCCCTCTCTTTCAGAAATTCTTCACATCAACCAAATTGAGAAGAATCTGTTGGTCTCAGGAAATGCCAAATATTTTCCCATTTCTGCATTCTGGCCTCCTTTCTTTATCCTATCCGGAAATGCACAAATTCAAGAGCTAGAAAAGAATGGTTATGTACATTAACAATGCACACATGATTTCTCAAATAGCTTCAACTTGCTAAATGGTTAATGCCAGTAATATAAACGGAATAAAATTTTTAAGTGTTTCAGAAGTGTTCATTTTTTTTTTTTTTTTTTTTTTGCGGTACGTGGGCCTCTCACTGTTGTGGCCTCTCCCGTCGTGGAGCACAGGCTCTGGACGCGCAGGCTTAGCGGCCATGGCTCACGGGCCCAGCCGCTCCGCGGCATGTGGGATCCTCCCGGACCGGGGCACGAACCCGTGTCCCCTGCATCGGCAGGCGGACCCTCAACCACTGCGCCACCAAGGAAGCCCCAGAAGTGTTCATTTTTAAATTTAAAAAGTGACCTGAGAATAATGTACTAATCTCTATTTATTAAATCAAAGCACCTATAGAATAATAAAAGTTTATTTTCCTCCCAATAAATCTTGTGCTCCACGGTAACAATACTATATCACCTTTTAATAAATACTTTAAAATCTAG
The DNA here is from genome assembly GCF_003676395.1 of Aethalodelphis obliquidens. Classification (NCBI taxonomy): domain Eukaryota; kingdom Metazoa; phylum Chordata; class Mammalia; order Artiodactyla; family Delphinidae; genus Aethalodelphis; species Aethalodelphis obliquidens. Next base: position 25,738,172 of record NW_020837946.1, on the reverse strand, counting down.
CATTTTATTAATTCAAACATTTTCAATAGCTAATCTAAATTCACTTTACTGTTAATACCAAGATTCATTCCATTTTCCTTATAATAAGCTCCATAAGAGTAACTTTCTACAGAGTTTAACGTAGTCCATCCACAAAAAATTGAGTCTAGTTAAAGGCAATTCCTCTTTAAATTTTCTTAAAATTCTATATGTAAGAAAAAAAAGTTAAGCTAAAAGGAAAAAGGAGCATGCTTTAGAGAATTATGATGATGCTTTTAAAATTTTGATGAAAAGCATAAAAGCTAAGAATTTATTATCACTTGACCAAAAATATAAGTTTAAAGGTAAAAATTAAGGCAAGTTTGGGTTGCCCCAAAGCCTAGCTTTGTGATTAGCAGAGACACTTGCTGGGGTGGTTTGCTAGTTTGCAGACCCCTAGCTCATGACTGGGGTGCTTTTCCTGTCATACGCAGGTTGCATTTAATAATCGAATGGTACTTCAGATCCTGCATGGAGAGAAAATGACTACGTTTCTCATGGGGTTTACACCTCTTGTTCCTTATATTACCCACTTGAGGCATGCAATAATCATCCACAATATGTAGCTGAGTGATCATGTCAGCTGTGTTTCATAACTAGAAATACCACAGGACACACTTTCTCACACATTTTAGGCTCAGGGTGGCAAACTGAGTTCAGAGTAGTCTCACAGAGCATAGCTGAAATGCATTTGTTTCTGAAATTGAAGATGAAACAAGACCAATGTTCATTCCCAGAAACTTAATGACACTGATCCTAATTTTTCTTGACACTTAAATGGTTGATAACAAAAAATAATTATCTCTGTGTTAGTTTACATTGAAGAGATTCTAAGATGACAAAGGTTAATATTTTATAGCTATGCCTTAAAAATGTGTGGTTATGAATATTTCAGGTATCTATTTTCAAGAAGAACCATTCTCATAAATTAATAGTACCATTTAATGATCAATATAGGTCAGCTGCTGGGATTAGATTGTAATGTATCTTTATGTTAGTAAAAGTGACAGCATTTTTCATGTAGAATAATGACAACTGGACTCAAAGTCCAAATTTTAAATCATTGAGTAAAATTTTCTATCATGTGTCACATCAGAATTACTTTCTCCCCTACATACTCCTGAGGTTAGTTTAATAAATCTTTTCTCTTAGGATTTAGACTTTCAGTATTTATTTTAATTATTTGCTTTCTAAATATATGCTATACTTTTGTTCCCTTTACCATTAATTAGGTGCATCAATTATTTCCAGTTTTTGAAATATTTACCTGGGACATTCTTTTTTCTAATCACACAGTAAGAGAATTCACCCGATTTTCTCTGCAGAACAATACCAAGTGTTGGGGCTTGATATATTGTTTTGTTCTGCTCTGTTGTCTAATAATATGATAAACTTCTTTCAGCCTTGAGATAAGACGAAAGAAAAATGAAAGGTCTGGAAACATGGCAACACTTGGGAATAGAAAAAGCCATATCGGAATTTTGAGTCGCAGAATGAAAAAGCTGGAATCTATTTACCATGAGTTGCTCAAAGTAAATACAAAAACACCTTGCGAAATATACATCTCACTTTACATTGAACACGTTTTCTAAATTTGAAGAACTTGACAGGTTTTACCCATATTCTTTTCTTGTCAGTAACGAACAGTGTTGTCAATTGTTACTGTAGCAGAAACATCCTGTCTTTGCTTTTCCTGCTTTTCTATCCCATCAACTGGCACAATCCAGATGAAACAATTAGAAATACCCGAGAGAGAGAAGACTTTTTGCCCATCGATCAGCACCTTCACTGAACACCTTCCAAATACCTCACACTCTGCCTAGTAGAGACAACTCTCTCCATCCCCAGGAGTTAGTATTCTCATCATTTCACCATTCCCTTTCACCATATTTGCATTTTTTCACTTAAAATGATCAAAATTCATGGACTGTGTTCAGGTGGAAAAATAATCCTAAATCTGAACCAATAATTTTTGCTTTTTTTTTTTTTTTTTTTTTTTGCAGTATGCGGGCCTCTCACTGTTGTGACCTCTCCCGTTGCGGAGCACAGGCTCCGGACGCGCAGGCCCAGCGGCCATGGCTCACGGGCCCAGCCGCTCCATGGCATGTGGGATCTTCCCGGACCAGGGCACGAACCCATGTCCCCTGCATCGGCAGGCGGACTCTCAACCACTGCGCCACCAGAAAAGCCCTGTTTTGTCTTTTTTTTAAGATAAAACTTTATTTCTAATTGGTTGACACTGGGGTCAGACTCAAAACCCTACTCTGGACCTTTCTTTAATAATACAAAACCTTACTCTTCTGGGGATGGACAGGAAACCCTCCCATCCCCAGAACGCAGGCAAAGAGCCACTGCTTTTAGTGGAGTAGAAACAAAATCCAGCTATCTCTGGAAAGGGGTATAAAACTTTCTGGCCATCATGTTGCAGGTAAAGATCCATTGCTTCTGGGGGAAGGTAGAAGCAAAATGTTTGATCCTGGGGGCTTCCCTGGTGGCGCAGTGGTTGAGAGTCTGCCTGCCGATGCAGGGGACACGGGTTCGTGCCCTGGTCTGGGAAGATCCCACATGCCGCGGAGCGGCTGGGCCCGTGAGCCATGGCCTCTGGGCCTGCGCGTTCGGAGTCTGTGCTCGGCAAAGGGAGAGGCCACAACAGTGAGAGGCCCGCGTACGGCAAAGAAAAAAAAAGTTTGACCCTGGGAAAATGACAGGAAAGATTCGTGGGTCCAGGATAGGGAGCTGTTGCAAAGTATAGGTCTTCCACCAATGGGGGAGGGGCAAGAAACACTCTCCTCTACAGGAACACAGAATATGAGCAGAAATTGGCTGCTGCTGGGGCTATGGGGTGTGAAACATGAGATATCCCCACCCCATGATTCTGGATGCAAGAGCCTACCTAAAACAGAAACTGGAGCAGGAGAACAGGGAAACACCTTGATCCCACCACCAGTCTAGCACTGGGTAACAAGCAACAGCAATTCCCTTCTGGCAAAAGGTAAGAGCATAGAGACCCTTCTCTCTGGCATCAATTTGATGGTTCTTCTAAAAGCAAAGGATGGAGTGGAGCAGGGACACTGAAGAAAAGCCTTCAGTGCCACACACTGCTTACTAGACACAAGGTCATGGCAACCCACAGTGGAGAATTTTTTTTTTTTTGGCGGTACTCGGGCCTCTCACTGTTGTGGCCTCTCCCGTTGCGGAGCACAGGCTCCGGACGTGCAGGCTCAGCTGCCATGGCTCACGGGCCCAGCCACTCCGAGGCATTTGGGATCTTCCCGGACCGGGGCACGAACCCGTGTCCCCTGCATCGGCAGGCGGACTCTCAACCACTGCGCCACCAGGGAAGACCCCACAGTGGAGAAATTTGAAGCCTATAGGACACTGAAGTTGACCATAGCAACATCAATACACACACTCCACTCAACTATTGTCTAGATTGATTTAACCTCCTATGCTAACAGCCTGACAGAAGTAAAGGTCTGTAATGTTAGCAGGAATAATTCCTATTTACCTTAGTCTTTACTGTTAATCCAAACATGATATTAGTTAAATATCACCATATACACAAAAAAGTAATAATAATAACTATAATAATAATAATAGAAAAAGACAACAAAATAGGAAAAAAACCCAACTTATTGTCAAGAGATAAATCAACAGAATCAAACTAAGAGATGATACAGATATTGAAACTATCAGTCAGAATTTTCTGGACCCATGTGCAGTGAAAAATTGGAAATGTAAAGACATTTAAGTAAAAACTACCATTTACAATATCATAAAAACATGAAATTCTTATGGATAAATCTGACAAAACATGCAATACGTTTAAGATGAAAATGATAAAGCATTGAGCAACTAAAAAATTCCTAATAATGAAGAGATATACTGTGCTATGGATCTAAAAATTCAAAATTGTTAACGTATCATTTATTCCCAAACTGTTCTACAGAGTCAACTCAATCTCTATCCAAATAATAGCAGATTTTTTAATAAACTGTGGCAAACTAATTCTAAAATTCACATACAAATGCAGAGGTCCTGAAATAGCCAAAACAGCTTTGACAAATAAAAAAAGCTGGAAAACTTAAAACCACAATGAACTACTTCACAAACTACTTGCGTGGCTAAAGTAACAAATACAGCAATACCAAGTCTCGGCAGGATGTAGAGAAACTTGAACTCTCATATATTACTGGTGAAAACATTTCCTTGTACAGCTGCTTTGAAGAAGTTTGGCAGTTCTTAGAAAGCAAATCTTTACTTTCCATACGTCCCAGCAATCCCATTCATGTGTATTTATGCAAGAGAAGTGAAAATATATGTCTACTCAAAGACATACATTAATATTTATTAAAGTTTTATTGATCATAGCTACAAATTGGAAACAACCAAAATGGCCATTAATAAATTGTGATTCAGACATATCATTAAATACTACTAAGCAATAAAAAATGCTAGCACATGTAACAACATAGCTGAATTAAGGGCATTATTCTAAGTTCAGGAATCCAGATATAAATAGCTATATATCATTTGATTTCCCTTATATGACATTATTGAAGTGGCAAAAATTCTAGGACCCAAAATCTGATTGGTGGTTTCTATGACTTGGGTATCAGGAAGGAGATTGACTACCAAGGGTTATGAAGGACATTTCTGAGGTAATGTAACAGTTCTATATCTTGACTGTGGTGGTGGTTACGTGAATGTATACATTTTTCAAGATCATATTTTAAAAGGTGAATTTTATTTAAATTATATCTTAATAATACCAACTAAAGCATGAACAAAGAAAATATTAATCTCTCTTTGGTGGAAATCTTAATCTCTCCTTTTGTGTTTTCAATTGACTAAAGACCAGCTGTCTGGATATACCGCAAGTTACTTAAACACATCTCCATACTGAATCTCATATACATCTGCTATGTCTAGGCTTTGTCTCTTTCTAATGAAACTAGTATTTCACTCAAACTGAAAACTTTGATTTAACTTTGCTTCCTCTCTTGTCTTTGTTTGAAATAAATGAACAATTCTTACAAGCCTGCTTCTCCTATGGCTTTTGCATCCATTCTCACTTTCCAATCCTTTTTGCTGCATCTTAATCCTAGGAGTTATTGAATTTTTCCTTTCCTGTCAAAATTACTTCTTATCTCATGTCTGAGCTCCCAGCTCTCCCCATTATAAAAACACATTTTGGCCAGATTAATATTCTCATGCAGGCACTATAGGTAGTGTCTTGATTGTGCTATTTATTAGCTATTTTATCTTGAGAAATTTAATTTCTATAGGCTTTCTAATTCATAAAATGCATTCATCCATTTAGTGAACAACTATTCATTAAACCCCGACTGATTGTCAATCACTGTTCTAAATGCTGCAGTTATGACACTAAATTATTGCTTTGCAGAGCATATTTTCCAGTGGGGAAAGGCAAATATAAAACAAGTAAAAATAAAATAAGTACAATAATTTTAGATATCTATAAGTTTGACAAAGATGGTAAATTAGGGTATAATGACATACCTTCTCTAGATAGTTTGGGAAATGAGAATCTAATGCAATTAATTTAGATTCAGTGATGAAGGAAGGTCTCCTGACATTTTGGGTGGGATCCAAATAGTATGAAAGTGCCATTCATGGAAAGATCTGGGGCAAATTATTCAAGGAGGAAGAACACTGAGTACAAATGTCCTGAGGTAGGAAGGAACTTGGGTATGCTTGATAAGAAGAAAGAAGGTCAGTGTGGCTGGAGAATAACAAACAGAGCAAGAGAAGGGAAGATGGAAATGAGCTCAGAGAGCTAGGAAAGGATCAGACCACCCATGGCTTTATGGAACATTATAAGGTGTTAGAAATTTCTACATGCAACAGAAAACAAGTGAAGAATTTTAAGTAAAACAATTAATCTGGTTTATATTCATAAATTTAAGTCTTATGGTAGACTTTCCCTTGCTCTTGTATAATATATAAGCAAGTCTTGATAGATCAACCTCCAGAAATAGTTAAATCTATTCCCTTCTCAGAAAAGAAGAGGCCATTGAATTGGATGTTTCTGGTGACATTGACAAAACTAAGTTCAGTAGCTTGTGGGATGGAAGCTGAATCATTTCCCTAGGTATAATTGAAAATTTAATAGTACTATGAAAATCCAAAATGGATGGTGAAACCATACTAAGGATGGCATCATATAGGAAAATATTATTTAAAATCCTGAAAGATCTTCTAGGATAGTTTTAAGTAACAGCAAATATAGGAAAGAGTTTTGATAGATTGTAGTTGGGAGTCTTCTCTCTGTCTGCATGGGAATGAAGACAAGAATAATAAGTACTTCAAAAAAAGCTGAAAGCAAGAAACTGAACAGTGGTACTAGCATTATTGGCAAGATTAATAAATAAAAATCTTGGAGATGCTGATATGTCAAGGCAGAAATTACATCATTATAAATCTGTGAATTATTTGTGCAATTAGGACAATATATAGAAATCATAGTAGGGTATTACATTCCCCTTACTTGTTAATGGATAGAATGCAGGTTGGGAAAGGGCATTTGGGATCCCAAAATGCTGTGAGTATGCTTGGAAGTGCTCAAAGTTCATAAGTACATTCCATGTCCTAGTAGACAAAATACCTAGTTGAAAACTCTCAATACAGTTGTTTCTTTGGTATTCATGGGTGACAAGTTCTAGGACCCCTACTGATACCCAAATCCCCACGTGGCTCAAGTCCCTTACAAAAAAGTGGCCTGCTGCAGTCAGCTCTCCGCATCCAGGGTCCCTCCGCATCCAGGAATTCTGCATCTACTGATACCGAGGGCCAACTGTACTGAAATTCATGTGCCAGGTTAAAACTTGCTACTGTTTAAAAAAGTATAGGAAGGAGTTTCAATCCAGAGCTCACATATTTCTCTCTGTTTGCTCTGTGCTAGCTTTGCAGTGACATTTATGTAATGTTACTTCTATGCAAATTTATGTTAATGACATCACTGATGCTTGGAATTTAAATTGACATGGAGTGAAAACAAAGTACTGTAATTAAAGCTTTGTGAATACTGGCCACTCTGAAAGGATCTTGAAATATCCATGAAATTCCATTTTGGATCCAGTGTGTCTGGTCTATGTGTACTGAGTATTTTGAGATTACATACTCCTTTGCCAGCATCAAGCTTGAAATAGATGTGAGAATATAAGGGTTTCTCTACAAATATACTTTAAAAATAATAATGGATGGGCAGTGCATTCCTGAGATTGTTGTCTTCAAAATATTTCTACTATTTTCTTCTTAGGTAGATGATTGAAAAATAATATGAAATAATATGAAAATAATATATATATATAAATAACTTTTGCTTTCTAATAGCATGTTTTTTTTTAACATCTTTATTGGAGTATAATTGCTTTACAATGGTGTGTTAGTTTCTGCTTTATAACAAAGTGAATCAGCTATACATATACATATATCCCCATATCTCCTCTCTCTTGCGTCTCCCTCTGACCCTCCCTATCCCACCCCTATAGGTGGTCACAGAGCACTGAGCTGATCTCCCTTGTGCTATGTGGCTGCTTGCCACTAGATGTCTAATTTCATTTGGTAGTGTATATATGTCCATGCCACTCTCTTACTTTGTCCCAGCTTACCCTTCCCCCTTCCCGACTCCTCAAGTTCATTCTCTACGTCTCTGTCTTTATTCCTATACTGCCCCTGGTTCTTCAAAACCATTTTTTTTTCCGATTCCATATATATGTGTTAACATATGGTATTTGTTTTTCTCTTTCTGACTTACTTCACTCTGTATGACAGACTCTAGGTCCATCCACCTCACTACAAGTAACTCAATTTCATTTCTTTTTATGTCTGAGTAGTATTCCACTGTATATATCTGCTACATCTTCTTTATCCATTCATCTGTCGATGGACACTTAGGTTGCTTCCATGTCCTGGCTATTATAAATAGAGCTGCAGTTAACACTGTGGTACATGACTCTTTTTGAATTATGGTTTTCATAGGGTATATGCCAAGTAGTGGGATTGCTGGGTCCTATGGTAGTTCTATTTTTAGTTTTTTGAGCAACCTTCGTACTATTCTCCATAGTGGATGTATCAGTTTACATTCCCACCTACAGTGCAAGAGGGTTCCCTTTTCTCCACACCACTCCAGCAGTTATTGTATGTAGGATTTTTCATGATGGTCATTCTAACTGGTGTGAGGTGATACCTCGTTGTAGTTTTGATTTGCATTTCTCTAATGATTAGTGATGTTGAGCATTCTTTTATGTGTTTGTTGGCAATCTGTATATCTTCTTTGGAGAAATGTCTATTTAGGTCTTCTGCCCATTTTTGGATGGGGTTGTTTGCTTTTTTGTTATTGAGCTGCATGAGCTGCTTGTAAATTTTGGAGATTAATCATTCGTCAGTTGCTTCATTAGCAAATATTTTCTCCCATTCTGAGGGTTGTCTTTTCATCTTGTTTATGGTTTCCTTTGCTGTGCAAAAGATTTTAAGTTTCATTAGGTCCCATTTGTTTACTTCTGTTTTTATTTCCATTTCTCTAGGAAGTGGGTCAAAAAGGATCTTGCTGTGAGTTATGTCATAGAGCCTACGTTTTCCTCTAAGAGTTTGATAGTGTCTGGCCTTCCGTTTAGGTCTTTAATCCATTTTGAGTTTATGTGTTAGGGAGTGCTCTAATTTCATTATTTTACATGTAGCTGTCCAGTTTTCCCAGCACCACTTATTGAAGAGGCTGTCTTTTCTCCATTGTATATTCTTGCCTCCTTTATCAAAAATAAGGTGACCATATGTACGTGGGTTTATCTCTGGGCTTTCTATCCTGTTCCATTGATGTATATTTCTGTTTTTGTGCCAGTACCATCCTGTCTTGATTACTGTAGCTTTGTTGTATAGTCTGAAGTCAGGGAGCCTGATTCCTCCAGCTCCATTTTTCGTTCTCAAGATTGCTTTGGCTATTTGGGGTCTTTTGTGTTTCCATACAAATTGTGAAATTTTTTGTTCTAGTTCTGTGAAAGAAGCCAGTGGTAGTTTGATAGGGATTGCATTGAATCTGTAGATTGCTTTGGGTAGTAGAGTCATTTTCACAATGTTGATTGCTCCAATCCAAGAACATGCTATATCTCTCCATCTATTTGTATCATCTTTAATTTCTTTCTGTCTTATAATTTTCTGCATACAGGTCTTTTGTCTCCTTAGGTAGGTTTATTCCTAGGTATTTTATTCTTTTTGTTACAGTGGTAAATGGGAGTGTTTCCTTAATTTCTCTTTAAGAATTTTCATCATTAATTGTATAGGAATGCAAGAGATTTCTGTGCATTAATTTTGTATCCTACTACTTTACCAAATTCATTGATTAGCTCTAGTTGTTTTCTGGGGGCATCTTTAGGATTCTCTGTGTATAGTATCATGTCATCTGCAAACAGTGACAGCTTTACTTCTCCTTTTCCGATTTGTATTCCTTTTTATTTCTTTTTCTTCTCTGATTGCTGTGACTAAAACTTCCAAAACTATGTTGAATAATAGTGGTGAGAGTGGACAACCTTGTCTTGTTCCTGATCTTAGTGGAAATGGTTTCAGTTTTTTACCACTGAGAATGATGTTGGCTGTGGGTTTGTCATATATGGCCTTTATTATGTTGAGGTAAGTTCCCTCTATGCCTACTTTCTGGAGGGTTTTTATTATAAATGGTGTTGAATTTTGTCAAAATCTTTTCCTGAATCTATTGAGATGATCATATGGTTTTTCTCCTTCAATTTGTTAATATGGTTTATCACATTGTTTTCTTTGTGTATATTGAAGAATCTTTGCATTCCTGGTATAAACCCCACTTGATCATGGTGTATGATTCTTTTAATGTGCTGCTGGATTCTGTTTGATAGTATTTTGTTGAGGATTTTTGCATCTTTGTTCATCAGGGATATTGGCCTGTAGTTTTCTTTCTTTGTGACATCTTTGTCTGGTTTTGGTATCAGGGTGATGGTGGCCTCGTAGAATGAGTTTGGGAGTGTTCCTTCCTGTGCAATTTTTTGAAAGAGTTTAAGATGGAGAATTGTTAGCTCTTTTCTAAATGTTTCGTAGATTTCACCTGTGAAGCCATCTGGTCCTGGGCTTTTGTTTGTTGGAAGATTTTTAATCACAGTCTCAATTTCAGTGCTTGTGATTGGTCTGTTTATATTTTCTATTTCTCCCTGGTTCAGTCTCAGAAGTTTGTGCTTTTCTACGTATTTTTCCATTTCTTCCAGGTGTCCATATTTTTGGCATATAGTTGCTTGTAGTAATCTCTCATGTTCCTTTGTATTTCTTCAGTGTCAGTTGTTACTTCTCCTTTTTCATTTCTAATTCTATGAAATTGAGTCTTCTTCCTTTTTTTCTTGTTGAGTCTGGCTAATGGTTTTTCAATTTTGTTTATCTTCTCAAAGAACCAGCTTTTAGTTTTATTGATCTTTACTATCGTTTCCTTCATTTCTTTTTCATTTATTTCTGATCTGGTCTTTATGATTTCTTTCCTTCTGCTAACTTTGGGTTTTTTTTTATTCTTCTTTCTCTAATTGCTTTAGGTGTAAGGTTAGGTTGTTTATTTGAGATGTTTCTTGTTTCTTGAGGTAGGATTGTATTGCTATACACTTCCCTCTTAGAACTGCTTTTACTGCATCCCATAGGTTTTGGGTCATTGTGTTTTCATTGTTATTTTTTTCTAGGTATTTTTTGATTTCCTCTTTGATTTCTTCATTGATCTCTTAGTTATTAAGTAGTTTAGTGTTTAGCCTCCATGTGTTTGTATTTTTTACAGATTTTTTACCTGTAATTGATATCTAGTCTTATAGCATTGAGGTCAGAACTAATAGCTTTTTGATACAATTAACTTTAAGACCTAAAAGAGAGTGAACTTCAGGAATATTTGTTCTATAGACATTGTAATTAATATTCTTTGTAGTTTGTATAATGAAATCTATAGCTCTCTTTACAGACAAATCCAATTGGGAAATAGGCAGGATTTTTATGAAGATATTAATTTAAAGGCCCCTAGACTATAGAAGGATGTCTAACTCTATGCTGATTAGACTCCAAGTAAGGGACATGTTTGGTCCCTCACCTGTTTGTTTCCTTTGTGAATAGTTTTCTTAATGCACATATGTTTTTTCTGCCCATGCATCACTGCTAGTATCTTATATACTTCATTTCACCTTTATATATCATTGAAGCAGCTGCATTCTTATATCTAATATTATTAAGTTTTGATCACATACAGTTTAACTGCTTGCACTGTTGGATTGCTATGAATCTCTAACATGTTGAGCACATGCCTATCTCTATTCCTATGTGTAAAAAACTTCCTTTTTAAAAAATATTTCTGGAGCACATAAGTCATTGATCAGCAAATAAATGGATATTCAATCAGTTATATTCACTTACTATCTGTTTTTAATGTGAATCCCAAATGGGTGAATGTTTTTATGTGCCTTTTGTGTTAGAAAAGTCAGTTTTTGGTAAGACACTCTTCTGCTACACTTGTTATCATCAACAGTCATACTTATTTGTAAGCTCTTTATTGTGGCAATAACTTTTACTGAAAACTAACCTGTTCTACTGATAATTTAGTGAATGTGAGTAGATAAGCAAATGCTGGATTGACACATAGTTGTATAGAACCTTTCTAATGCACCATCCAAATAGTACTATTACCATGGTTGTTATGTATTCTGTGAAACACACACACAACACAGACAAACAAAAACTAAAACAAAAATACACACAAAGAACAACAACATCAAAACTCTGGCTTATAGTAAAGCTTATATTGAACTAACTTTCCTGTCAAAAACAATGATCTACTCTGGACAAAATATATAAAAAACACACATACACACAGAGTTATTTAGGGGCACTGGAGAGTGGCCAAAATTAGTAGAAACTGGAGGGAATTCACTCTTTGAAGGAAATAAAAAAAAGTAAAATTTGAAAAAAATTTTGCTGAAATGAATTCTAAATGTAATTAGTCACAGCACGTAACAGATAGAGGAGGCTCAGTTAACCCCTAGTAGGATGAATACAGAGGAAATAAAATTTAATCACATCATATTGTTAAAAAGCAAAGATAAAGAAAACAAAAAAACATAAAACAAAAACCCTAACAGGCAGCCAGATTTGAAAGAAATATAAGATATAAATGATAGCTTTTTTTTAAATCTAAAGCAATGGTGGGCAAAAACAAGTTAATAGAAGTGCATCTACAAAGGGATGCAGGAAAAAAAGAAGGAAAAAAAAAAAACCTGTTAAACCTAAAATTCTACCCCCAGAAGTAAAAAGAAACATTCAAAAGTGAAGCATAAACAATAGGAATATTTTCAAATAAACAAGAACTGAAAAATGAAATAACATAGTGAGTTCTATTGATTATAGAGAAATGATGCTAAAAGTCCTCAGTGACCAAATAATTTTCCAGATAAAGAGAAAAAGGGAGGACAAAGATCAAACAGCAGAAGAGACAATAGCAACAAATAGCAAGATGGTAGTTTTAAGTTCAAGTAGATCAATCATTACATTAAAATTAAATGGACAGAGGACTTCCCTAGTGGTTCAGTGTTAAAGAATCTGCCTTCCAATGCAGGAGACGTGAGTATGATCCCTGGTCAGGGAACTAGGTTCCCACATGCCGCAGGACAGCTAAGCCTACGTGCCACAACTACTGAGCTCGTGCACCACAACTACAGAGGCCACATGCCCTGGAGCCTGCACACCACAGCTGGAGAGGAGAAAACCTGCATAACACAACTAGAGAGAAGTCCGTGCACTGGAACTAGAGAGACGCCTGCACGCTGCAACAAAGATCCCATGTGCCGCAGCTAAGACCTGATGCAGCCAAAATAAATAAAGAAGATTAAAAATAAATAAATAAAAATTTAAAAATAAAATTAAATGGACAAAACCTACAATTAAGGATAAAGTTTATCAAATGGAATAAAAAGATCCAACTATATACCATTTACTATAGACACTTTTAAATATAAAGACTAAGGTTAAGATAAAAAATAGAATAATCTATATCAGGCAAATACAAAGCATTTGGAAGTTGCTATGGCTATCACAGCCAACTTCAAGACACAGAGGATTTATAATTGTAACTAAGCCCACGCTTAGCTTCAATTATAATTGCAACTAAGCCCGCATGCCAGAATTACTGAGCACGCGCACCACAACTAAACAGTCTGTGTGCCGCAACTACAGGGCCCACACACTCTGAAGCCTGTGCACCACAACTAGAGAGAAGCCCACGCACCACAAGGAAGAGCTCGCTTGCTGCAGTGAAAGATCCCACAAGGTGCAACTAAGACCTGACACAGCCAAAAATAAATAAATATTAAACAACAACAACAAAGTTGACCTTGTTGATGACTATGACTATGATGAGCTTGCTTGCTGCAGTGAAAGATCCCACAAGGTGCAACTAAGACCTGACACAGCCAAAAATAAATATTAAACAACAAAGTTGACTTTGTTGATGACTATGACTATGACTACCTGATGACTATGGTAATCCAGAAACTATTATTTGTTAAGGATAGGCAAATAGATCAATGGAGCAGTACAAACCTGTGTTATGGCTCAGCCATTTCATTTCTAAATATTTACCCAAGAGAAGGAAATCATACGTCCATCAAAGACTTGACAAAAATGTTCATAGCAGTTTTTACTCATAATAGCCAAAGATGTAAATATCCTAAATGGTTATCAACATGATAATAGACAAGCTAATGTTGGTATATTTACTCAATTGAATTCTCCTGAGCAGTATAAAAGGCACAAAGTACTGAAACGTACAAAACACGATGTCTCAAAACAATGAGCAAAAGAAATCATACACATAAGAGTACTTGCAGCATAACTCCATTTACATCAAACCCTAGAACAGGCAAAATTAACAGAACTGAGAACAGTGAGTACAGGGTAGGCGAGCTTTGACTAGCAAGTAATATGAAAAAACCTTTCTGAAATGGCAGGAATATTTTATGTTCTGTTTTGAGTGGTGGTTACATTAATTTATATATTTGCCCAAACATACAAACTCTATATTTAAATTCTGTACATTTTCAACTTGAAAATAGAATAAAGAAAAATAATGAGTTTTAGAATAAGGTTATGGGACTCCTTTTTTTCCTCATCAATTTAGTTACGTATTTTCAAGATCTTGGGAAAAGACAATTGTTGTGATCTAAACTGAGATTTATTGGGCTAAGGATTAGCAATCTGAATATGGAATCTCAGGCTCCATTGAAAGAAATCAAGAAAAAATTATGCTATATTCTTCTTATTTATTGTATAATAGAGAATTGGTGTCATGAATTTTATGTTTAAAATTCAGTTAAATTAAATTGGGCTCTATTCAGATGTGGTTTCTAACTGTTTTATGATTTTCTCAAGAATTGAGGAGCAGCAAAGACTGAGAAAATGCATATGGATAATGTTTATTCCCCTTGGAGGAAAGATTTAGTAAAGGTGTCAATGCTCTCTTTGTATCCTTTGGACTTTTTAGTGTATTCCACCACATTCCAATTGCCAAGATCTGTACACCTAAGAGACATACTGCCCGTGTGCACAGCAAGTTTGAAGTGCCAAGGAATTGACATCTCTCCCAGCAACCCTATTCAAATGACCTTTGGGAGTTGTATAAATATCATAGCTTCCTTGTCTCTTGGGTGGGGAAAGTCTGAATCATTTGTTTTGCACCATTTTCCAGAATTTCCCTGTAGAATTAAGATTTATTCACCCTTGGTGGCATCTAGTTTAATGATGCATACTTTCTTGGCTTGCATCCACATTGCACCCCATTTGTTCCAATTTTTGAATCACCTTTAGTAAACATCTTTAGTTGATTCTGTAGCGATTGTGCTCACAGGATAAGGCAACAATCTTGTTATCCTTGTATGCATTTTGAAAACAATTTTAAAAGAACCTAGAAGTCAGATCAGGATAGATAAGGTACACGGAAAAATTGTGCCTGACTCTTCACGATGTAATTTGTATGCAAGTTAATATTTGTACATGCTGTATTGTTACATGGGTATATTATTTGATCCTGAATATTTTTTCATGATTCCGAAGTCTTCTTCTCAATGGCAAATAATAAAACATATGAAAAGTTTGGGGGACCAAAGAACTTATCATTATGACATTATGTACTGTCCACTGAATCCCAAAAAGCTGTTTTTTGGAACTCCAGAACTTAAGTGACTTGTGCACATTTATATGGAGAACAGCACTCCCTAAAATAAATTAAAAATAAGGTTACAAATATTCCCTTTTCTCAGTACTGGGTTTCTTAGAGATACCCACACCAACCTTTTAATCATTATGGTAA
This sequence comes from Aethalodelphis obliquidens, assembly GCF_003676395.1. Classification (NCBI taxonomy): domain Eukaryota; kingdom Metazoa; phylum Chordata; class Mammalia; order Artiodactyla; family Delphinidae; genus Aethalodelphis; species Aethalodelphis obliquidens. The sequence continues at coordinate 25,722,793 of NW_020837946.1, read as the reverse complement.
ACATTCCTAGGATGCCTTTAGAAGATTTTTTTAAATCTATCTTACTTGTTATCAAGGCACAATGTACCCATGGTGAAAACCCCTTTCCCCTATTTATTTTCATGGTAAATGTCCCTATAGTTTGGCTCTGTACTTAATAGCACACATATGTTTATCAATACTACAGAAAATCTCTCACACTAAATTCATTTAGGGGATGATTTATATCACCATAAATGTGCATATTTGCATATATTAGCTTATTAAACTTGTAAAAATATAACTAGATGGATATGATTTTCATGTCAAATAAAATCTTGATTTACGTAGGCTAATCCAAAGTATGGATGTTATTTAAATATCATTTAGTTATAAGACTTCTGAAATCCTCTTTTTCGTAAAATCATTAAATCGAATAATTTGTTTTACAAAAAGTGAGATGCCAGTGTCTAATATTCCCTTTTTACAGTACTAACTGATGCCTCAAGCATATATCAACGTCTTGTTTTAAGGGTACTTTATTTCACCTTGACATCTGGTTTAATCTGAGCAGAGGGGAAGATTCTTTTTTATTTTTCCCTTGTTTTTTTTGGGGGGGTGGGGAAGATTCTTTTTTGACTGTGGAGTTGTTCTATGAGATATTTATTGCTAAACCCATGTAATATCTTAGCCCACAATTTGATATAATTCATTCAAATGTATAAGGTCAACTGTTAGCTCCTTTATGAAACACGTTGGGAGTATTTATCCACATAAAGCTGATTTTACAGAATTTTTTTTAACAGGACACAATTTTGATGTTCCTGTCAATATTTTAACTTGGTGTTATCTGTCTCACACTCCCTTCTTCTCTACACTGATGGTTAATGTGTATCTAATTTCTTTAAACTGTATTTAAATCGAGGTTTGTTTGTTTTTTTAAGTCACTCTGCCAGAATTGGAACTACATCTGTTGTCCATTCCGTTCTAGCACTGCCCAGCTTTGCTGGTTCATATCATCAATAGCACTGTATATAAAAGCTGAGTGTCATTATGATTTAAAGACCCACCTCTGGCATGATGCCAAATAAATCTAATTTAGGATCTGCTCAATGATAGACAAGAAAATTACAACTAGAAGATATGTACATTGAATTCTAACTCAAAGCATGAGATTTTGGGTGTTATGCTTTCATTTTGCATTTTGTTGTTGTTTGGGGAATTTAAAAACCTTTGGTTCTCTTACAAAAAATAACACAAGACAGGTGCGAAATTATATATTTTGATTCATTTTCAGGGATGACAGCCTAAAAATATGTTTACACTCTTTATTGATATAAATGTGAGCTAGACTCCACTCAAAATACTGCCTCTTTTTAATATCTGTTCCCTCTAACTAAACCTGATTTAACTGACAATTATTGGTGGAATAACTAAAACATATTTTTTAAAATGACCATTTGTCTTCTTGTAATTTCTCTTTGAGCTGAGTCTGAATTCACCCACTTCAACTCTTACCCCTCAGTGAAAACTTAAAATACTTGGATCTCTTGTGTTACCTCAAATTTAACATGCTCATGATCAAATTCAGTTCCCCTTATTTACATGGGGGTTTCTGTGGCTATGGCAATATTCCAATTTTTTGTAGGAAATCTTGGAGTTATTTCATTTAATATCCCTTTAGGAGAACTGTTTATAATTCTTTACTCTCATTTCCCATATTCTTGCAGATCTTTTCACTTCTTATGAAATACACTAGTACTCACTTCTCTTCGTTCTGACCCTTCTGTTTCTGAATAAATTTTATTCTAACCCACATACTCTAACTATGAGTTACTGTACTTCTCAACTGATTCCAATCCCACTCCCTTCCTGGGCCCTGCTAATTTTTCTAAGACTCTTCTTTTATCACTCAAGAGTATACTGTATCCCCTATTGCCTACTTCCTAAAACAAGTCCCAGGTTCTCTGACAATTTTTTCTAATACTTAATTTTTTAAAACAATTTAAATTCACAACAAAATTGAGAAGGTATAGAGACTTTCCATATACCCCATGCCTCCCCCCAATAGACATCCCCATCAGAGTGGTACATTTGTTACAATTCATGAACCTACATTGACCCACCATAATCATAGTCCATAGTTTACATTAAGGTTCACTCTTGGTATTATACATTCTATGGGTTTGGACAAATGTATAGTGATATGTATCCATCATTATATCTTAGAGAGTATTTTCACTTTCCTAAAAATCCTCTGTATTCTACCTATTCATCCCTCCTCCACCCCAACCTCTGGCAATGCTGATAGTTTTACTGTCTCAATAGTTTTCCTTTTCCAGAATGTCATGTCGTTGGAATTATACAGTATTTAGCCTTTCAGATTGTCTTCTTCTGACAAGTTTTCAAGACCCTCATAACTGTCCTTAGACTGCCTAGCCTCAATGTACATTCCTATGGAGATTTCTTTTGTTTCCTTATCTCCCAACATCCAATGCCATTTATAGGGATTCCTAGACTTGACTCTGATCTTAGTGTCTTGTACTAATCCAGAATGTAGGCGCCTTTATTGTATGGGACTCTACTGCAATATAATGAGGTTGTAATTGCTAGTTGATCCCTAATCTTATATCTAGGCTGATAATTTGATTATACCTTGTCCATAAGAATTGGTCCCCAACATGTGTCCCAGCTTCCATAAGTGGGCTTCTGTGTGACTGAGTTACTCCCTGTTCACTTGACTTGTGCATTACCCCAGCCCCTTTGGAATTCTGTCTTGCTTTCGTTTGTTTGTTGGATTTTCCTTTAACACCTCTCTCAGAGATTATAATCATATGCTCAAATCAGGAATCCCACTAAATTTCATCCCAATTGTGTAGCTACTTTGAGAATTAGAACAAATTAGTAAAACTCAGTGAACATTAGTTTATTCATATAGAAAATGTGATGCGGAGGAGTATGTGAACCATCATGTGCGAAGGCACCTGGCATACAGTAGACCCTAGATCAAGATTTCTCGGGTGAAGTATCATGAAACATCACTTGAGATGTTAATAAATGCTCTGACGTAGAAAAAAGGTAGTCAAATAACTTGCGAAATTTTAGGCCAAAGATATGTGATGTATTCACTTTATGACATCTCAGAACTTTAATAGCTGATAAACATGAGTCAAGAAGGGTGAACGTGTAACATTTCCCAAATATATTGCCGGTGAAATGCTTTCTTTGTAGAACATCTAGTACAGTTCATTGGACTTAGTTTTGGAGGAATGATTTGAAAAGTGCTGCCTTAGATGACTACAGATCCCTTCTGTTCCCTCTTTCTCCCGCTGCCACGCTTCCTGACTGGGATTGCCTTCTTGAGCTCTCTGGTATCACCCCACCTAGTTCTCTACGTCTCTGTTACCCTCTTGTCCAAGACATTCTCTTTTACTCGTAGAGATGGTTACAAACTCACAGAGCCTCATTAAATGTAGTAAAAACTGCCAAGTACAAGAAACATGTTTTATATATCTTTTAATCCCCTAGAATTGAGCAATATAGGGGACACAGTAGCTTCCATATATATATATCACTTGCCATACAATTGTAAACAAATTACATTTGATTATATTTGGTATTGGTTTGGACCATTTTATAATATTATGTAAATATATATATATGTATTGTGTGTTTATATATCTATATACTAACATCTCCTTATTTAAATTAAATAGTATATAAGATTTTTCCACTTAATTATTAAATCAGAACTCATGAGTAGTGAGCCTGACTGAGAAAAAGGGTTTTCAGGAGTTTTGGTCTGCCAACTCGGATTCACTAAACTCTCATATGAAATTGTGAGTAAGCACTTTTTTATATAGAACTTTAGGTACAAACTTCATCTACTTTAGAGGGTAGTGTCTATCCTTTGCCTGCTTGAGATACTTGAGCAAAGGAAGTACAAGGATGGCCTGCTCTCATTGATATTATTATTCAGTATTTTAAAATAAGTTATATGTGTTTATGGTTCTATTTATAACAGAATAAGTCCTACTGTACAGTACAGTAATTTGTTATTGAGATAGCAATCTTGAAGTGTCTCTCAGAAGTACCACCTTCTGATTTGGTGCCAAGTATGATGGAAGACCACATTGTGACAATGTAAGTGAGATCACACCAATTACCAAGGTTATAACTGGTTTTCCTTGATATTCCTTGGGCTTTCCATTTATTCAACATCTCTTTCAGAGCCACATGTCGAAATCTAAGAAATGTTTCTACAAATTATTTATTTTCTTAAGCAATACAATGTTTCATCTGTAGGCCCAGCTGTGTTGGGCATGAATAATTACTCTTTTACGATATTTTATAGAACATATTTTTTTATATTATTAAATATTGGATAACTTGAGGCAAATCAGCCATCCTCTTTTCTTCAGTACCAAAAAGGAAGACGAGTAAACTTAATTGTGTGATAGAGCACAGTTTGCGAGAAAATCCCTGCAGTGGGGGATATTAAATATTTTTCTAGACTTCCTATTTGACTGTATATAATCTCCTATGAATCTTGAAAAGAGAAAAAAGAGGAATCTTGAAAAGATGAGGTATAAGATTATCAAGGTACCAGCTCAAATAATTAATAAGTGATACGATGGGTTATCACTTGCCATCTAATTTTATACAAATTTACATTTGGTATTTGTTTGGACCATTTAATAATACTATATAAATATGCAAGAACTTACAAAAAATACATTTTCTTTGAGTTCATCTTGTCTTGGGAGTATGACCCATGTTTTCATTGGAATCAATTTTGAATAGTGCTTAACTAATATTACCAGGGCCTTACTAAGTGAGGGATATATTTAGCCATTTAGGTGATAAACATCTAGAGATCAATTTTGCATTAATAAGGCACAATTTAATACAATATATTTATTGCTTTCTGTGTATTATTGATATAGCACCTTTTTTTCCCCCTGTGTTTAGTAGTTTTGTGATCTAGTGAATTTTCTTCCTTAAAACTGGTACGAAGGAGAGTTTATCATGTGGACAATTCAAACACCGAGAGCCAATAGCAGCATTTAAAACCTGGAGGCTTAGTGCATTTCATAGTGTTCTCCATATTTTAATGATTACAGATATGCCCAGAATGAAGATAGAGCCTTTTGGGTGCTATGTTTGGATCAGCTCTTTAATCCACAAATTAAAATCATAGCAACTTGTTTTAAAACCCTTCTATGGAACAATGTTTAGAATGCTAAACTGAGAATTCTAGTGTCTGTTATCAAGGTGGTCTTGAGAAAAAAAATTGTTCTCTTTTACAGAGACTGGTATTCCAAATTCTTCATATGCATGTTGTACAAATAATATCTGTTATTATTAATATTAGTGTGGTGACTAACTTACAGAGACACACACATTTTACATTTTTCCCCATTTGCTCTATTCCTTTACATTTAACCACTTAAGCTAAATAGATTATATATATGTATGTATATATGATAAATATATATGATGTATACATCATATAATATATGATGTATACATCATATATATCATATATATACCATACATATGAGATATATATATATATATCATATATATATGTATATATCTCAGTTCCTCCCAGCTGAGTAGTTGCAGGGAAATGACAAAAACATGGAGCTAAGTACAAGGCTCATTTAGCATCTCTGCTCCTGTGTGAAACCATGAAAGACTGCCCTGACTCACTGGGGCAAGTCCTGTTTTATGAGTCAAGGAGCACCACATCACAGGGTACTGTAAGATTTTCTTAGTCCAAGAGGCCCAGTGATATAAAGTGACCACAGATTCTTTAAGGTCTTATCTTTGGGTGGTTCTATTTATCTTGGTTTCAGGAAGTAGGGTATCTTGTTAGGGAGTGCTTTCTCTGACCTGATTGAGGAAATCTATTCACCTGGCCCTGGCCCATTCACCTTCTGTTTCCATTGCCAGACTTAATAGGCTCTTTCAGCAAGACCTGGAGATTTTAATCTATAAACCAGTAGCCAGGGCTTCCCCAGTGGCACCGTGGTTGAGAATCCGCCTGCTGATGCAGGGGACGCGGGTTCGTGTCCCGGTCCGGGAAGATCCCACATGCCGCGGAGCGGCGGGGCCCGTGAGCCGTGGCCACTGAGCCTGCGCATTCGGAGCCTGTGCTCCGCAACGGGAGAGGCCACAACAGTGAGAGGCCCGTGTACCGTAACAAAAAAAAAGAAAAAAAAAATTAGCTAAAGTTACACCAAACTTATGGGAATCAATCCCAGCATATGTGAGATTTTAGTTTTATTGCCTAAGAGTCAATAATGGATATTATTTCTTAATGTGACAAGAGTGCAAAGGCTTCTAACTTCTTTGACCCTCTGGATTATTTCGAAGTATTTACTCTCTTCCTGGCAATCCCCAAACAATAGCAAAGGTGACTAAACCATTTTTAAGGCATGATGTTGTTGATTTGTTTACAATGATTCAGCTGAGTTTTCTTTCTGTTTGCTTTGTTGCTTGAATTAAATTTTTTTCACTCTTGATAAGGGGGTTTGCTAACCTATCCTCATATTACAGAAACAATACATATCTAACATTACGTCTATTATATCTATCTTTTGGGTTGTACTAAATCTACCTTCCTTAATAGATGAAAAGTTTGTCTCTTTCCACCATAGAAGGAAGCCTAGAATATTCCTGAATACAGGATCTAATGTTGTACAAGGCTGTTGCAGCATAGTCTTCATAATAGTGCATTCTTGACAGTATTCTTTTCTACACAAATCCACAGAGAAAAAGCTTCCCAATGACCACGCAAGGAAGGGGTCCTATTTGGGGTGACAGCCAGCTCTTCAGCTCAGTCAAATTATTTTAGTTTTATTATTAGCTTTGAAATGTGTCAATTGCCTCAAATATAAGTGACACATATTTAAATTTAAATGTATTTCTACAAAATAGAAATGATTTTTGGTGTACTCTCTAGGATTTTCTATATATTGTCTCACTTGTGATACTGTGGAAACTAGTAATACTAATTGCATTATTTTTAGAAGTGCATCAAAGACACTGGTACTTCCTAAAGTTGCATTTTCACTCTCTTATTTCCCAGCCCTCTGGCAGTTTGGTAGGGTAGCATTTAGTTATGATCTTCAGGCTACTGGTGGAAGTGGCATCTGTCGCATGGTGACCTTTCAGCTCTCTCTTCTCCTGTCTCTACAAACAAGGAAACTTTGTGTTGAGATGGTGGAGGCACAGAATAAAAGCGATCTGGTTTCCTGAGGCACTGCATGGAAGAGAGTTAACCTGGAAAGTTACCTAAGTCCATAAAGATTTTTGCACGTGTGAGAAATAAACCCCTTATAATATTAATTGCTGATAGTGTGGGGTTGTTTGTTAGCAAACTAAAACCTGGCTTATCCCTGACTCTCTGCGAGCACTTAGTAATTTATGAAGACTGTTTGCAAATGTTATTTCAATTGCTGTCTGAGATCCACTGCACAGATGAAGAACTTGACACTCTGGGAAGGCCTTTTTGTCTTTGGTCACACTCCTAGTAAATGGCAGTGACGCATGTCACATGTAGGGCTCCTGTCACAAGTTTATAGCTCACTATATTATACCCATTGTCTTTCTCTCAAAATGAAATCCTTTTTGTCCACATACAGCTTTGGGTCTAAAAAGTGACCTTGAAACGTCATCTAGTCTCTTTCTTCTTCAGCAGGGTGACATCTGAGTCACTCTAATTGGGAAAGAGTCTCTTCTGTATATAAATATATCTTTTAGTATTCAGAACTGTGTGTACAAACAAAACCCTCTTATTTAGTAGATATTACTGCAGGGAATTACACTTTGTCTTAAGGACATAAAGCATCTGAAATTATTATGGGAATCACAACATATTTTAAAAGTGAATTGCTTATGTGGAAGAAGTGACATTGAGAAATCTGAGAGCAAATTTTTCAGAAAGCCTCTTTCATATTGTTTTTGCTGCTGTTTGATTTTTTTTTTCTCGACTTTCATTGCCTACAGTAAAAAAATACCTGCCTGATAATGCTGTAATCAAGGTCCTCAGTTTTCTGTATAGCATTTGTTGAATGAAATGGAAATGAATATAAATGAAAGTTAATATAGAGTTGAAAGTGTTTGCCTTTTAAACTGACTGTACTGTCCTTATGTCTGCAGAGTTTACCATATTGTGATTTTGTTTAAATATACTTGATTTCTGGACCTCATTTTTGCCCTTGCTACTGTAACCCCCTCAGTATAATTATTTATGCTATTCTGACCTGCTGACTAGAAGAAAATGGCATGTTGGGAAGACATTTGAAAACCATTCAGAAGCAGAAACTAAAGTATTAAGTAGATACCTAGATTATTGTTACATTAAATTTAAATACTTTTCCTATTTTCTCAAATTAGCATCAAACACTGTATGTCTCACTAGAAAAAAATAGGAGAAAAAATGTATAGAAGAGATTAATTATTTTGCATGGCAAAAGAAAATCAAAGACCAATTTAGTCCAGCAGATCATGGGTATATTCTCTCATTAATATAATATAATTGAAAACACACACACGTTTGGGTAGAATAAAGGTCTATGGAAAATATTAGTTGTAGAAAATAGCCACAAATAAGGACTTGTTCCTTTAAAATTAACACTAAACATGATAAGAATTTTGAAATCATAAATGTTAAGAAATATCCCACTTATATCACAGATACACAACAATAGAAAATGAACAAAGGTAATGAGCTTCTAAATTCTCACTTCAAGAAGAAGGTGCAGGGCTTCTGTGGTGAAGCAGTGGTTAAGAATCTGCCTGCCAATGCAGGGGACACGGGTTCGAGCCCTGGTCCCAGAAGAACCCACATGCCGCGGAGCAACTAAGCCCGTGCACTGCAACTACTGAGCCTGCGCTCTAGAGCCCACGAGTCACAGCTACTAAGCCCACGTGCCACAACTCCTGAAGCCCGAGTGTCTAGAGCCAGTGCTCTGCTCTGCAACAAGAGAAGCCACCGCAATGAGAAGCCCGCGCACCACAACTAAAAGTAGCCCCCGCTCACCACAACTAGAGAAAGCCTATGTGTGGCAATGACGATCCAGCGCAGCCATAAATAAATTAATTAATTAATTAAAAAAGAAGAAGGTGCTGGAAGAGATAGCTCTGTGATGCATTTGTGATTTTATGTTCTAAAACATTAAAGATATTTTGAAAGTGTTCATATATAAATTTCTCATAAATATCTTTTGTGTGGGACTCCTAAGAATACCTAATTAAAAAAAATCTTCCATTTACAAACATACACGTGATCATACCCATGTAAATTCCCACACCACCTTGACTGTATTTTTGGCACTTACATCTTTCTGCTTCTATCTGTATATCCAAATCCTTATGTCAAAGACACAGAACAGCAACTTGCAGTTGAAGTAGTCTTTTCTGCATAAAACTTACCTGCTACCTCTGCAACAGTATTAAGGAGTTGCTTGGCAAAGTAGTGAAAGCATTTCTGGAGTCAGTAACCACATGGACCCAGAGCGGTCCTGGCAAGGTATTTTTGTCATGCTCCAATTGGTTGTTTAAAGTGGGTTTGACTTACCCTTCTTCAGGTTTTAGTTACCTGGGATTACCCCAGCCACAGCCAATCACCATTTATTCATTTACTAATCCCACCTCTTTGAATCTTCCTTTCCGAGAGAAAGATGCAGTGCCATGTAATTTTGCCACAGAATCTTTCTAAGCTCTTTGTTATTGACAGACTCCAGCCTAACACAGCCTAAATAATTATGGATTACAGTTCCAACATTGTGATATGCTGTATTAGTGAAAAATATGCACTATGTATATTCTGTCATTAAGTTTTTACTACTCTGTTCACTTGTGAGATTATTTGCTTTTTTATTCTTGACATTTCTCAATGAATGTCATCTAGTGCCTTTATTTTTTGGGTTGTCAAGGAATAGAGTTTACTTTTATTTATTTGTTTATTTATTGAAATATAGTTGATTTACAATGTGGTGTTAGTTTCAGGTGTACAGCAAAGTGATTTGGCTATACATACATATATATCTATTTGTTTCAGATTCTTTTCCTTTTGGTTATTACAAAATATTGAGTATAGTTTCCTGTAATATACAGTAGTATTTGTACAATGGAATATTACTCAGCCATAAAAAAGAGTGAAATAGTGCCATTTGCAGAAACATGGATGGACTTAGAGATTATCATGTTAAGTGAAATAAGACAAAGACAGATATTATATGATATCACTTATATGTGGAATCTAAAAAAAAAGATACAAATGAGCTTATATAGAGTTTGGAACTAACAATACACACAACTATATATAAAATAGATAGCCAACAAAGACCTATTGTATAGCACAGGGAACTATACTCAATATTTTGTAATAATCTATTGCCTTTAGTACAGTCATCCATGGGTATCTGAGGGGGATTGGTTGTAAGACTCCCACGGATACCAAAATGTGGGATGCTCAAGTCTCTTCTGTAAAATGGGAGTATTGTTGGCTGAATCTGTAGATGAAGAACCCATGGATAGGAAGGGCAGACTGAATTAAAGGGCTCCACCTAGCCACACTGAAACATACCACGTGGTCAGAATTTATACTTGACCTTGGTAAAATGAAAACCTTTCCTTTAGAAGAGTTATTTGGGACAATGGAAATGGACGGCACTGATAAAAAGGGTAAATTGAATACGAACATTATTACCGAATATTATAATTAATGTACAATTTTCAAAAGAAAAATATTCTTATAATAGTTTATAGTATTCAGTAAGTTAGATTCATATAATCCACAAGGTAACTCACTCATTAAAATGAAAATGGAATAGACACCAAGTTTACTTTCAGATGTGTTATGTATTATCATAACCTCTAACAAGGAAGGAGAGCAGACCAAGAAAAATGTGTAGGGCAGGTGTGTTAAGGAGATAGTTCAATGCTGTACAGGCTCTCTAAATGATTTTAAGTGGTCCCTTGGAGTCTTAATTCTGTAAAGCTTTTATCACGATGAAACAATTAATACAAGTCAGTCAGTATGTATGGCATATGTAACTAGAGACTACTAAAGTTAACACCTATGTGCCACTGCCTAGCTTACAGAGTAGAAATGTTTTATGTAGGTACCTGTGTGCCCCTTCCTGATTTCATCACTCTCACCCCATCCCTGGTGTTCCATACTTCTGAACTTTGTCTTCAATATTATCTTCATTGGAATGATAGTTTTGCTACACTTGTATGGATCCTGAACAGTCTATGATTTACTTTTATTCCTTTAACTTTCTGTATGATTGATATTATATTCTGTGTATTCTTCAATTTGCTTTTCTCATTCATCATTATGTTTCTGACATTCATGCATATTGATTCTTATAGCATCAGTTGTAGTATTTTCAAGAATGTGACTCACTTTACTTATATTCATGAATCTCATTTTATTTCATTTTCTTATTGATTGATATTTGGATGAATATAATTTTTTTCTGTAATAGAAAAAAGTGACGCCATGAATGGGTACATGATTTGCTCTTGGGGATTTACCTTAATGTGTAAACAAGAATCTTAGAGTATTAAATCTGAGTTTTACCTGATGATGACAAAGTGCCTAATTGACAGCATCAATTTACACTTTGACTAGCTATGAAGTCTTATTGCTCCATTTCTCCCCAGTGTTTGGAATTGCCAAACATCTTCACTTTTGCCAGTCTGATGTATGTAAAATGCTGTCTCGTTGTGGTTATAGTCTGTAACTCTCTGATTAGCTATGAGTTTCAGCATCTTTTTATGTTTATTAGACATGTGGGCTTCTTCCATGAAGTAGTTGCCTATACTTTTGTCCATTTTCTATAGGGTTATTAGTCTTTTTCTTGTTGATTCAAAAGACGCTAAGCCTTTTTGATCATACATGTTACAGATGTTTTCTCTCAGTTTGTGACTTGTCTTTTACTGTCTTCATGGTGTCTGTTAGTAAAGAGAAGTTTATTTTTTCTTTATGGTTTGTGTTTTTGTATCATACTTAAGGAATCATTTCCTCCTATATTCTTGTAAACATTCTTCTAAACATTTAAAAGTTTTGTTTTTCATATTTTGATCTTTAATAGACCTGGAATCAATTTTCATACACAGTGTGAGATATGGATTTATTTTTCTTTCCTAAGTAGAAAACCAGTTGTTTAAGTACCATTTATTATCAATCATTACTCCTGTGATCTGCCATGCCAACTTGGCTGTAAGTCTAGTTTCCTATATATTGGTCAAATTTAGTACGTATTAGGTTTTCTTCACGTGTACAATTGTCAAGTTCTGCACAAGTAGGACACTGCCTTAATTATCATAGCTTTATAAATAAGCTGTGTTAGCTGTTCCTCCACAATGCTTCTCTTCTTCAAAGATCTTTGTCTATGCTTGGCCCTTTGATGTTTCATATAATATTTAGAAGCAGCTTGTCAAAGTCCACAGAAACTCCTATTGGAATTTTGACTGGAATTGCAATGAATCTATAGATAAATCTAAGGAGGAATGACCTCTGAGTTTTTCTATCCAGGAGCAAATATGTCTCTTCATTTATTCATGTCTTCCCTAAACTTTTCAATAAGGCTTTATAATTTATATCAATAAATATCTTTCACGTTTTTCATAGACATGTTTCTAGGTACCTTATATTTTGGATATTGTTATAAATGGAATCTCAAACTATTGTTTATTTATTTAACTTTTCACTGTACCATCCAGGACCTCTACTTCAATTTTGAATAGATACAGTGATAGTGATAGAATGTGCTATAGGCTGAATATTTGTGTCCCTCCCCCCGCCTCCACCAAATCCATATGTTAAAATCCTAAATGCCCAATGTGATGGTATTAGGAGGCCTTTGGGAGATGATTAAGTCACGAGGGCCGCGCCCTCATAAATGAAATTAATGACTGTAAAAGAGGCCTGAGAGAAATCCCTTGCTTTTCCACCACGTGTGGATACAGCAGAAAGTCTGCGATCTGGAAGTGGGCCCTCACCCGACCATGCCAGCACCCTGATTTTGGACTGACAGCTCCAGAACTGTGAGAATAAATTTCTGCTGTTTATAAGCCAACCGTGTTTTGTTATAGCAGCCTGAACAGACTAAGACAGAATGGTTAGATATAATCTCATTACTGACCTGGCATGGAGGGAAATCCTTGCAAATAAATGGAAATAATAGTTATTTCAACAAATCTAGCTATAACAAAAGCACTCCTGGCAAATACATTTTCCACTGGCTTTTCATTCTATCTAAAACTTCAGCATTTGGAAACTCCTTGGGGTTTAGTTAAGATTAACTTGTTTTAGAGAGTATGGAGGATGTAACTGTTTAAGCACTTTAATAGTGATTTGCACCATAGCAAAGATTAGATTATATCAGATAATAAAAGAATGAGGGTTAATTTTAACTAGGGGGAAAAAGTTTTCTAAAAATTCTCCATCCTGAGTCATCCAAGGGCAAAACATCTGGTTACCAGTTTCCCTCATCTTATTCTCTGGACGACTCAGGATGGAGAATTCTTTGTTCTATAGATCTGGTACATGTAACCAATAGATCTTTGCAAGAAGTCCATTTTCCAAGCTGCTGAGCCATGTGTACTACACAATCTGTCTCTTAAGGGGGCTTTGTTTGAGCAATGGAAACAGATGGCTGCCTGAACTTTGCTTTGAAGGATATGTAAACAAAACCTCTAGAATTACCAGGGTAATTCTCTAGAAAAGTACAGAGTGAAATAATGTACACATCTGAGTATAGAGGCTGGTGACAGCAGCCTGGTATGAATATAGATAGTTAGATATAGGTATTCGCATACTGTTATAATTTATGATAATAAAATTTACTTGTAATTTATTGAATGGAATGCAATGTTTATATATGTGTGTGTGTCTAACACATAAATACATTTAGATTGTGTTTTGCTTATATGTTGAACACTTATATGAGTTTTATTATAAATATGAGCATCCATTAATATCAATAGCAGTTGGTTACCATAGTTCCTTTATCAGGTGAAATATATGAGTAAACATAAGATAGGAAATGAATTGAGGTTAAGATGAGTGGTGGTTAGGGCACCTGAAGCACCCATACTTTAGTCCCATATTAGGATTTATTAACAATGAAATTAGAGTCACGTTTGCAAATTATTTTCTGTAATGTCCAATCTAACTTCCCCTTTAGGGGCAAAAACTTTAAATGAGAAAAATGACTGCCTGGGAAATATCAAGTAGAAGTAATAGATGCCTATTTCACTAATAATCATTATTTCACATCAGTTGTTTAACATGAAAAGGGCATGGTTTTACAATGCAATGGTTTTACAATGCCTAAACAATGAATTTCTAAGATGATTTCTAAGACAACAGAAGCCAGAAGAGTTCTCACAGCTCCATGTCACCTAGGGCATATATCTGAACATGGAAATAATTTCAAACTTCTTGCAAGATCACCACAAAGAAAAATGAGAAGAGAAGCCAGGTCACCTCAGAAATCAGTGCCAGGCTGCCAGAGGTTTACAGCTTCACTCTGTCCCAATGACTTCTGGAGATGAGAAGAGGATAGAGGGAGTGAGAGAGCGAATTTTTTTCTGATACTTTTATTTTTTGCAACAATGATAATAAGTTGCATTGCAGACCTTTTCAAAGCAATAAAAGATATGTTTCAGGAAGAGCTCTGCCACAGAATAACTGTGTGCTACTGAAAGCTCATTTCACAATGCATTTGTCCTCATCATGTATCATATTCATAGACCAAGGTTCTCCATGAATCTCAGGTATATAAAACATTAGTAAAGAGAAGGCATATCACTAATGCTGGCCTGAGAACATAATAGGTTTGCTAGGTTTGCTCAAATCTATACCATCTATTTTTTTTAATCCTTCTGGCTCCATGCCATAATTTATAATGTGACGGTAAATAGTGAGAAAAACAATTAGCTGATATTATTTGAGTAGTTTGCATTTTGCCAGGTATGTGCACTTCACTTATGTACACATCACTAATTTGACCTCTTCAACCACCCTGCAAGGTAGATATTATTTCATAGGCCAAAAGGGTTTAGTCCTCCCCAGACTGTAATCGGGTTTTATGGAGATTGGCAGGACAAAGATATAAACCTGAGTCTTCTGACTGCAAGATGAGTGCTCTTTATGCTGGGGATTATTTATTTGGTTGATTACACAATTAAAATTTTGGCTCAAAGGTAGAAAAAGTGTGTCTGCTTTCAGTTCCTTGGTATGAATTATTAACAATAAAAGTGAAAGGCGAGTTTGCAGATTATTTTTCTGTAATACCCAGTTCATCCTGTAGAGGTAGCTGGATGGTGACTTAAATATTTGACCAAGTCCTGCATGTATAGCGATCATTCTAATTCTAGCAGGACACAAACTGTTAGAGTATTACCAGATAATAAAGTACAGGGTCGAGCATAAGAATTCCATTTCTGTCTTCCTGGAAGAATGTTTGCTGAAGTAGAAACAGGATTCGTCTATGCTGCTAGATTCTTTGAGAAAAACTGTGGGCTTGCAGTCAAGGGCATTTTCCTGTCATTGTCTCATATAGTCTGTTGATGAATGGATTTCTAATCACCAGCATTGTTCCAGTTGGGCAGAGGTCCATGGTTCTAGAAAATTCCATAAAGCCAAGTTTTATTGTGTTACACTCAGCATCAAACATAGCCAGTGACCCAGAAAGAGATTCAGAGTATGCTGAAGTCATAATATGGCTGTTTCTAGGCTTATGTGGAATAAGATTCCTTGATTACCCTTCAATAAAATCCGCTATCTTCTGAAAGGAGATAATGGCTTTGGCAAATGAAATTCATACTGGAACAACTCTGGTGGATTATATTTGCCACTGTAGGAATTTTCATAATGATTATGGCATTTGCTATATAAATTTACTGATAGTGCTAATAAAATTGAGTGGCTTCATTTGGCCACCCTTCCTCCCTCCCTCCCTTCCTTCCTTCCACGCTTTTCTATATTTTAACAGCTGTTTATTGAGCGCCAACTGTGTAGCAGTCACTGTTGTAGGTGCTAAGGGTATAAATATCATTGAACAAAACAGATAAGGTTAGTACTCTCAAGGCACTTCCAATTCATATGAAGCAAAAAAGACACTAACAAAATAAACACAGAATTAACATGTTAAGAGATAAGTGCTATAAAGACTAAAGCAGAGGAAGACATAGAAAGTGGTGGATAGAAAGTATTTCATATCCATGGGCAGGGAAATTCCCAATGGTTAGCAGATAGTATATGAGCAGAGATTAAATGTATTAAGGGAGAAGCATGAGGATATCTGGGAAACAAATATTCTAAGATCAGAGAGCAGCAGTGCAAACACAATACAAATTTCTTTGTGCATTTGTTTTTTAAGTGTGGTTGAGAATGAGGGGTGAAATTTTCGAAAATGAGGTTTAGAGAGAGAGCTCAGGGCTGTGTCATCTATAGAAAGACTTTGTGGGTTTCCTTGTTTAAAAATCAGAGGGTGTTTTGGAGAATAGGCTCATGAGATGATTCATTTAAAAGGATGACTCTGACTGTGGTATGGGGACTAGAATGCATAGAACGAAGGGATAAATTAGAGGGACCAGACTGCTGGGTGAATTCAAACTTTCCAGTACTTGGGAGCTATTTCTGAACTAACAAGTGGGAGAGCAGGTGTTCAGCCTCCAAGTTCCTGCTGCCACCTCTGAGAAAAGCAAGTCCCAAAATGCTGTCTTCTTGACCTTTCTTCTTGACGATCTGTGTTCAGACACCTCTGTATGTGCCTCAGCTCAAGAACCTGACAGTCTGCATCCTGAGCTCCACCTTTCAAGGTTTCCTATTTTGTGTGCTGGCACGGAGGATTATAGTACAAAACCACACTGCCCACAGAAGGTTACAGGACAAGTCAGAGTAAGACATGGAATCTTCCAGATGTGAGTCCAGGTGGAAGACTAAAAAAATGTACTATTTGATAATCTGAAGCAACTATTTTTTTGTTTTTAACTATGAAACCTCTGTTAATGTCTCAGAATTCCTACAAATTATTCAACTTAGTGTCTCTTTGGGCTACAGAGTTCTGACAAGTAAAGCCAAATTCACCCAATTGTCACTAAAATATTCTCATTTAGAGCAATTTTGAAAATAATTTCCTTTCTGGATACAATCATAGAAAGAATTTTTTAAATAGAGCTGTTTTAAAACCATAAATTATACCATAATTTTAATCTCTAAAGTTTACTTAGCAAGTGCCAGTTTACAGAACTAAGACTTTTATAGTGTTAGGGAAAAACCTACATATTTTAAAGGGGAAGCTGTCTAACTTTAATCATGTCTCTAATATTTTTTTTTCTAAAGAAGATACATGAATTTGTAATTTTTTCTTGTGTAGTAACAATAGCCATGAGGACTTAAGTGATATAAGTATACTCTAATGTAAAAGAGGTATTTGTCAGAAACAACAGAATGTTTATATATATAGATAGATAGATATATGTTTTTCAGCTTAAATACACTGCCTATTCATGAATAATTTTGATATTCTTTTTTATTATGTTGAGATGTTGATTTTCGGAAAGCAGAATGAGTTATCATGGATGGTCATTTTGATAACCAAGATATTATTTTGATACTCCTTGATAACTTCCATTTTTTTTTTTTTTTTTTTTTTTATGGTACGCAGGCCTCTCACTGTTGTTGCCTGTCCCGTTGCGGAGCACAGGCTCCGGACGTGCAGGCTCAGCGGCCATGGCTCACGGGCCCAGCCGCTCCGTGGCATGTGGGATCTTCCCGGACCGGGGCACAAACCCGTGTCCCCTGCATCAGCAGGCAGACTCTCAACCACTGCGCCACCAGGGAAGCCCGATAACTTCCATGTTTGACTTGGACTGTGGTTAAGGTACTTTACACCAGAGATTTTTCCAGCATAAATAATGCATTCCAAAATTATAGAAAAGTATAATGGATAATTTTTATCACTAGATTTTGAAAGTGAAATTGATTAGATAACATCACTAAAATGTCAAAGGGATGAGAACATTTTCTTTCATCTGAAATATACATAATCAGGAAGTGGGGGATAGTCATTCTTAAAACGGTATTTCATGTCCAAATTGTAAAATCTATAGTTTTCTACACATTGGAGAAGAGGTGTTCCAGGTGAAGATGATTCTACCAGAGTTTTATGCTCTTCAAAAATAGATTAAAATAGGTGTCATTTTATCTATTTTCAAAGGTTCAGAAATACTTATGAACACATGGCACATAACATAGCAAGTTATTTGTGTGGACAGTGTGAACTGAAGACCCTTTCCTGACTCCTGCACATTTAGATTAGTTACTCCTCCTAGGTTCCTTCATAGCATCTAGGAGTTCACAATTACTGTAGCACCAGTTCCACTGTATTGTAATTTCATTTTTGTCTATCTTCTACACTAGACTGTAAGCCACTCAATGACGGAATTATATCACGTTCACCTTTATATTCCAGTACTTATGACAATGCCTGTTATATAACAGGTTAAATAAACATGTACTGAAGTGATTATGTTGTGTATGAAAGGGTACAGTGTGGAGTAGTAAGGAGAGTAATTCTACAAATGAGATCACACTTTGAAGTACGGGCACATTTTCTTGGCACACCTTCTATTCCAGCCATGAATGAGGTAATGATTTTTGTGCAGTGTGTCCCTGGAAAGTCTTCTGTCTCTACCTTTCTTCCCCAGAGTTTCTCAAATTGTAGTGGGGACCCTTGAAGGACTGTACCTAACCCTCATCCATGTGCAGCCTGGAAGTGAAAGGTCTTAATTCCCCATAGGGTTAATTGATCGATGGGGTACTAGAATTAGTGGATAAACATTCTTTTCTTTTGTTCTTTAGGTGAACAAGTGTGAAGCATATTTTATACCGTTGCTTGAAGAGTCCTGGTGGTGGGATGGTGCCTGAGTTGCCCCCAGTGGACTAACAAAGAATGCACCTTTACAGTGGTTTTCCCTTCTTCTCTGTTTTACTCTCACCAGTCTCCCACTACTGTTGCCTAAAATCATTCCCCCAATAAACTATCTTCATAGACACTTAGTTTTAGGTTCTTTTTCATAGGGGCTCTGATACAAAGAAACCACCTAAAGGGACTAGTGAAAGTTATATAAGTAATTTGTATCTCAGTTTTATTGTTACGTTAAATAACAGAAAAGAAAAATAGACCCAACAACAAAATGTTATCCATCATTTACCTCCCTAGGGATAGTGTCCTAAGCTTACTAGAGTTTGTTGCCACATCTCAAGACCCATCTAAGATCAGTTTGGCACCTTTCTTTCTCTTTCTCTTTATCTAACAGAGACAAATCCTAGAGTAAACAGGTGGTGGTGGGAGGGAGGACAAAAAGGGGCATTTTCAATTCTCTTTCCACTAAGGAAATGTTTGTGAACAGAAGTGTAGATCAGACAAACCTGGACATAGCTTATGTCATGGGAGGGTAATCACACATGTGTTACCCTATCCAAATTATGCAGTCTGCATGACCTACTAGTTTTTTTTTCTCTTTTTTTTTTTTTTTTTTTTGCGATACGTGGGCCTCTCACTGTATTGGCCTCTCCCGTTGCGGAGCACAGGCTCCGGACGCGCAGGCTCAGTGGCCATGGCTCACGGGCCCAGCCGCTCCGCGGCATGTGGGATCTTCCCGGACCAGGGCACGAACCCGCGTCCCCTGCATCGGCAGGCGGACTCCCAACCACTGCGCCACCAGGGAAGTTCCCTTTTTCTCTTTTTTTTAAGAGTAACCTAAATCATCCTTGTAAACTGGCAGTTAAATGTTTCCTGATCACGGAGTTGAATTTAATTTGCTTATATCTAGTATTTTTTGCCTGTATGTTTATAATAAGGAACATTAAACAATAGTTTTCCTTTCTTTTCTTTTTTCAGACTTTAGAAATACAATTATAGTATCTTTGTAGAATAAAATATATTTTCTTACATCTTTATCCAATATTTTGGGGCAAATTATGTAATATGGACCTAAGCTTACATAACATTTAAAAATAACTAATTCACAAAACTCCAGCTACTTGAAGGTAATACTGTTAACACTTTTCATTTTTCCATAATTGTTAGTATGTACAAGCCCTGGCTCCATGTCTTGCTACTACCATGTGAACTTGAGCAAGTTACTCTGTGCTTCAGTGTTCTCATTTATAAAATGAGGATAAATCATAGATCTTAACTTATAGGACTGTTGTGAGGACTCAGTGAGTTAATATATGTAAATATTAAGATTAAAAAGTGCTTGTTACAGTGCCTAGGACATAGTAAGCACAAAACACACCCTAGTTATTACTAATATTATTGCAGAACTGTAACAGAAAATTGGAACCTAACTAAATAGAGGAGTGGGAAAATAAATTATGGCCATCAAATCACAATATATCAAATATTCATGGTCAATCTATATTTTTAAGGAGTTTGTAATGAGATGTCCCCTGAAAGACACAGAATTGTCTATAGCTTTTCTGTTCTTCTAAAGCCATGAGTGTTACATTTCTTTACACTTTTCAATAAGGATAGGATGCATAGTGAAGATAACAGAGGGGAATTTGCAACACCTGCCTGTTGGTCCTTTGTTTAGAAGTCTTCCTTGTTTATGCTTTTTTTTTTTTTTTTTTGTGGTACACGGGCCTCTCACTGTTGCCGCCTCTCCCATTGCGGAGCACAGGCTCCGGACGCGCGCAGGCTCAGCGGCCATGGCTTACAGGCCCAGCCGCTCAGCGGCATGTGGGATCTTCCCGGACCCGGGCACGAACCTGTGTCCACTGCATCGGCAGGCGGACTGTCAACCACTGCGCCACCAGGGAAGCCCTTCCTTGCTTATTCTTTACATTTATATGTCTTTATAAGAAAATTTGGTTAAAACTTTTTTTTTTTAAATCCCAATAACTTAAAGTTATGATTGGATGTCACATGATTGCCCAATTTTTTCTGTAGGGAAAGTAATAACCTGATTCTGAGTCTGGCTGTCCTTGAAAGATCTTGTCTGTGGGCTAAAGACAAATTCCTACAGTTCCAGTGTTGGAGTATTTGGGTTAGCTAAGAATTCCATCTCCAGCAGAGTATTTCATATGTATTCAAGGAAAAGTGAAACGTTTGATTGGTCTCTGTCTTTTGGTTTCCTGCAATTTTTCTTTTAGTTTTATTTAAAAAGGAAAGAAAAATAAATCAAGATCCACTGTAAAAGGGAGTAATAGCTAAATTTGGCAGGACCTAAATCAAACATTTAGTCAAAATGTTAATATAAAATTATTAAGTGGAAAATGTTAGAATCACTGTGGTGATCATATGTCAATTGTATGTCTCTGTCCTTGTAGGAAAAGAAATTAGAAGCTGTACTAAGATGTTAACAGTGTTTTTCTGTGGATATTGAGACTACAAGTGTATTTTTTCTCCATTACTTACTCCCCAGTACTCCAGTATGAACATGTATTACTTTTACAATGATAAAACATACTGTTACTTAGAAATCCATTTAGAATTCCTCCTTGAGTTGCTAGACCTAATGTCTCTTTCTCTAGCCTTGAAAACATGATCTCTATTCAGTGGCCAAGGAAGAAGAGATCATGCAAAGCAGAGGCTACTATGGTAATGCAGGAAACTAGAGAATATAGCTCAGTCCCATAGTTGAAAAGTACATGCCTAACTGTTGTTCCTTGTTCAGTTCCATCCAGAAAGCACACACTTTGCATAGAATTTTCTAATGTATTTCGTATGATACAAAATTTCTAAAACAAACTGAAATCAACATGATTAAAATGTTTGTTTTCTGGTATTCATAGGCCTGAAGATCAGATTATTCACTGGTTTGTCTTAGCATCTCCTTCTCACTTTAGAGATATATCTTTAACTATGACCCGGAATTCTTTCCAAATGTGAAGTTTCCATTATTGGTCCTTTTCATCTTTTGCCTGGTGTTTCTGTTTCTTTTTTCTTGTAAAAGGCAAGTTCCTTTATGTTCCTCCTCACATTGTGTTCCTGTTTTCCACTGTAAAAAGGCAGGATTGCGGGGGACACACATAATGTTGATGTTATTGAGTCATTTGTTACAAAAATAATAGCTGCAGAATCATTCTAACAGAAGGCAAAAGGAAAAAGTGAGAAACAGATATTCAATATAGTCATGTAAAAAAAAAGAATGTGCCACTTGTTACTACCTATAAAATGTGTGAAGTTTTGTGTTGTGTTAAAATCCTCCCCCCTGTCTTTGAGGGTCTGAGCCATGGATATGGTGGGTGCTGACAATCAAAAAGAACATGGTTAAATTTCTGTCTATTTGACATGAATTATTGCCTTGCAATGCTGCATTCTGTGAGACAGTAGATGAAATGATTTTACTATGTTTTCTAAGTGAACACATCATCTTTTCCGGTCCTTATTGTTACAGTATCAGCCCTGGTGGTATCATCTCTAAACTCACTCTGTCACCTCTGTTCTGTCCTTCCTCTCTAGATAATGTAAAGTAAGGGACGTCTTTGTGATTAGGAGATTCATATTGAAATGATACTTCCTTTGGTTCAAAGTATTTTATTCTTGTATTACTTTTGAATTTTTAACTTCTCATTTTATTCTTAGTATAAGCCAACAACACATTTGATGTAGAAAATATAAATAATAGGAAAACAAATAAAAGTCACCTTTAATACCATTACTCTGGGAGGGTCAATTTTAACATTTAGAGATAAAAATCTTGCAGGGATGCATGCAGGAATCACAGTTAAAATAAAACCAAGGTTAAACCTTGATGGAGGTATGTAGCTATTTAACGATTTTGGGGATTATTTTTTATTAATGCTCAGTGGGCCATAATACACTACCACAAAAAAGCTCTGTATTTAAGGAACAGCTGAATTCTTCCCACTGCTGGAGCTGGGGCTAGTCTAGAATCCATTATGGACAGTAAGAGACTGGTCGGTGGGACTCTGACCCTCATCCAGTGCTTTTCCAGAGGTCGTACTGCTGGACTAAAGGTATAGAGATATTTTAATACTTTTTTATAAATTGACATCTAAGAATGTTGGGTCACTTTATACTCCTGCCAGGGGAGTATTTGTTTCCTGGCTTCTTAGTTCTGTGTCTTCTAATTCTTTGAAATGTCTTGTAGCTAGAAATGGCATTTCTCTCTTTTAATTAACAATGTTTTCATTATCCCTGAAGATAAAATTTGTAATATGTTTGTTGACATTTATTCTCCTCTTGTGAATTGTCTGTAAATGCCCTTTATACATGATTTCTATTTTAGTATTTATTTATTATAGATTTTAATAACTTTTTAAACAGTTAAGAATATTGATTGAACAGTTCACTTTTAATTCTTTATAGGTTTATTATTTGATTTGTGTTTATATTTTGCTTGTAATGTTTTGAGGATGGGGTCAAAATTTTAACCAATGTTATGTGTTTTTCTTTATTGTTTCTACTTTTGATCTCTTTGTTAAAAGATTTTCATCACCTCCAATATTGTGTGCATATTACTTTCTTTTAATATCTTCATTTCTTTTTTTTATTTAAAATTCTCGTTCGTCTGAAATTTAGTTTGGATTGAGTTATAAGGTAGGAAGCTAATTGCTTTTTGCTCTAGGTCAGCAGTTGCAGTTCATTCATTTATTCATTTATCTACTTATTCCACAAATAAGAATTAAGAGACTAGTATCCTCCAGGTGCTATTCTATGTGCATATGTACAGCAGTGAGAAAAAAAAAAAAGGCAAAATTCCTGTCTCATGGAGCTTACATTCTTGTGAGCAGAGACAGATATTTTATAAATAAATGTATATTTTCAACAATGATAAGTGTCAATGAAAAATAAAGCAGAGTAAGGGAGGTGGATAGGGGGTACAATCTTATAAGAGATGGTTAGGGAAATGTATGCACTTGTGGTGACTTTTGAGCAAAGAATAAGCAAGGGAGGTAGCCAAGGGATTTTCTGGGTTAAGAACGTTCTTGGTAGAGCAACAATCAGTGCAAATGCCTGAGGCAGAAGTATGATCAACTGGAATAATGAGTTCAGGGCAGTATGGTAGGAAAGGGACCAGGTAATGTAGCACCATGAGGACATTATGAAGAAGTGCATCTACTCAGAGTGATTTTGGAAATCAATAGAAGGTTCTGAGCAGATAGTGATATGTTCTACTTAGGTTTTTAAAGGATCACTTCGACTACTGCAAATATATATACTTGGTTCATCTATCATGCAGCATTCTGTCCTACTGCTGTGATGTCTACCCCTATACCTCACAGTTTAATAATCAATGATTTATGATACATTATTTTATTTAGTCAGACAACTTTCCCTTCATTAGTCTTTGAAAAAAACTGTTTTGCCTGGTTTTGTGCATTTTTCCCAGATAATATTTGGAAATACTTTTATATTAATATAATTCAATATACTATTAGGATTTTGTCTGGAATTGAATTAGATCTATAGATACATTTTTGGGGTCTGTTAATAATACTATTTATTCCCATGCAGGTTATGTTAATTTTCTGTCTTTATTCAAATGTTATTTTGTTTTTCTTGGCAGAATTATATTTTTTACATAGTTTCTCTACACTTATTATTAAATTTAAGTCCAGAATATTTATATTCGTATTGCTTCTATGGAATGGTATCTTTTTCAGTTATATTTTCTTACTACTTCTTTCTGGTTCTAAAAATACTGATAGAATGAAAATATATCTGATCATATCTGATCACTTGAAAAAAACTTCTTGTATACTCTAAAGTTTTTAATTTGATTCTCTTCTGTTTTAGAAAAACCTGTCTTATTCCAGAAACAGTTTAAAATTTTTCCAATATTTATACCTCTCTTTTTTATTCATATATTATATCAACTAGAATGCCAGGATAATACTGTTTGTGACAATAATGGATATATTTTCCTTGAATCTAATTATTTATGTAAATACCTCTGATATTAAAATAGCAAATAGTTTAAATCACATGTGCTAACTTCAATCAAATAGTAGTCACTGGTTTTCTGAAGTTCTGTTCTGAGAAAACTGGGGTTGAACACCAACAGTTCCATGTTCAATTAACATTTTGTGCCATGGACTTAAAAGCAGATGGTTGTTACTATTCTAGAATTTGGTATAATGCTAGCTGTTAATTTGAGATGATTTTTTAACATGGAGTGCCCATACATGTAGAAGTTGTTAACAAAATAAATTCTATCAGATTATACTTCACCAACACTTCTATACATGATCAAGTTCTCATGCATTTGTTAATTTGTACTAGAAGTTGGGGGAGTATCTGGCAGTAAAGAAGTAGACTTGTACAAGGATATTCCAGGGAGAACTGATCTTTCAAAAATCTGTTAAACAAAGCAGGTTGTTTTAAATTCTCCCAAAGGAAATGAGGATGCATGTTGTTCTCCATCTTCGTCAAACCCAACCATTCTGTCTTGCAGAACGCAGCATTGCAAGGCAATAATTCATGCCAAATAGACAGAAATTTAAACATGTGTATTTTGATTGTTGGCACTCACCGGATCTGAGGCTCAGACCCTCAAAAAGAGGGTGTAGGATTTTAACACAACACGTAACATCACACACATTCTTATAGTTAGAATGCCAGTACAAAGAGGTAGAGAAATTTGAGACACATGTGTCCTGGCAGTTTGGGCTCCAAAATGCCTACAGGGTTGTTTAGACTAGGGAAAGGGTGAACCTCACCAGACACAGCTGTTCAGGCAAAATAACACTGTTACTGGATGCCTGCTTGATCACAATCCCATCTCAATATTTACCAGAATAAAGAGGCAAATTCTAAGGGATTAGTGCATTACAATTGACTTATCTTTTAGGGCAGATGATTCACCTGGGTCTATAGAGGGAGTAAATTAATTTTATATTTTAAATTCTATCTCCCACAACCAGTTGAATACATAAAATATATAATTTCCATTTGAACCAGGAAACATAACAACAGTAATTATGAAAATTCTTACCTCTAGCTGAACATTAGAATGCTTTTAAAACACTGATATCTGGATCCCAGCCCTAGGAAGTCTGAATTAATATGATGTGAGGTCTTTGAATTCATACCCCTTAAAGAATCCTAGTAAGTTCTAACTGGAGCAAAAGTTGAGAACGATTACACCATTGTTCATTCTCAAAAGATGTCCCTTTTCCAGTCAAGTTCATTATGCGTGCCAATATGTCAATTAAATAATTGTTTAGGATTAATACATGTACTAAAATGACCTCCAATGAAGTTAATCACCTGAGAAACATTACAAAATATCTTTCCAGAATAATTGGGCTTGTTAACAACAAAGAACTCCCCAGTATCAACCCAGGACACACATATGAGATAATGTAATGGTATGTAAAATTTTTATTTTATCAGACTCTTATACTTTAAGTTTTATAATTTTTAATAAATATCAATACATTGTGAGAAAATTATACAAAAAGATGGAATTTTTATTCCCATACATTGTGAGAAAATTATACAAAAAGATGGATTTTTTTTTTTTTGGGGGGTTCACGGGCCTCTCACTGCTGTGGCCTCTCCCATTGCGGAGCACAGGCTCCGGACATGCAGGCTCAGCGGCCATGGCTCACGGGCCTAGCCGCTCTGCGGCATGTGGGATCTTTCCAGACCGGGACACGAACCTGTGTCCCCTGCATCGGCAAGCGGACTCTCAACCACTGTGCCACCAGGGAAGCCCAGATGGATTATTTTAAGTTAAAATTATATAATGAAAAATTACTTATATCATAAAATATATCACAAATATTTATTGAGTTCCTACTTTGCTACACACTCTTTTAGGCAACAAGCTTAAATTAATAGGAAAAACATACAAATAAAATTATCTTCTCGACTCCCTCTTGCGAGAGCACTGGAATCACAACTAACTACTCAACAATAATCGACAGGAAGACACTGGAACTCACCAAAAAAGATACCCCACATTCAAAGACAAAGGAGAAGCCACAATGAGATGGTAGGAGGAGCACAATCACAATAAAATCAAATCCCATAACTGCTGGGTGGGTGACTCACAAACTGGAGAACACTTATACCACAGAAGTCCACCCACTGGAGTAAATGTTCTGAGCCACTTGTCAGGCTTCCCAACCTGAGGGTTCAGCAATGGGAGGATGAATTCCTAGAGAATCAGACTTTACAGGCTAGCAGGATTTGATTGCAGGACTTTGACAGGACTGGAGGAAACAGAGACTCCACTCTCGGAGGGCACACACAAAGTAGTGTGTGCATCGGGACCGAGGAGAAGGAGCAGGGCCCCATAGGAGACAGAACCAGACATACATGCTAGTGTTGGAGGGTCTCCTGCAGAGGTGGGGGGTGGCTGTGGCTCACTATGAGGACAAGGTCACTGGAAGCAGAAGTTCTGGGAAGAACTCCTTGGTGTGAGTCCTCCCAGAGTCTGCCATTAGCCCCAACAAAGAGCTCCAGTGTTGGGTCACCTCAGGCCAAACAACTAACAGGGAAGGAAACCAGCCCCACACACCAGCAGACAAGAGGAGTAAAGTTATACTGAGCTCTGCCCACCAGAGCAACACTCAGCTCAACCCACCACCAGTCCCTCCCATCAGGAAACTTGCACAAGCCTCTTAGATAGACTCATCCAACAGAGGGCAGACAGCAGAAGCAAGAACTACAATCCTGAAGCCTGTGTAACCAAAACCACATTCACAGAAAGATAGACAAGATGAAAAGACAGAGGGCTATGTACCAGATGAAGGAACAAGATGAAACCCCAGGAAAACAACTAAATGAAGTGGAGATAGGCAATGTTCCAGAAAAAGAATTCAGAATAATGATAGTGAAGATGATCCAGGACCTCGGAAAAAGAATGGGGGCAAAGATTGAGAGACGCAAGAAATATTTAACAAAGACCTAGAAGAATTAAAGAACAAACAAAGAGAGATGAACAATACAATAACTGAAATGAAAAATACACTAGAAGGAATCAATAGCAGAATAACTGAGGAGAAGAATGGATAAGTGACCTGGAACACAGAATGGTGTAATTCACTGCTGCAGAACAGAATAAAGAAAAAAGAATGAAAAGAAATACAGAAAGCCTAAGAGACTTCTGGGACAACATTAAAGGCAACAACATTCGCATTACAGGGACCCCAAAAAGAGTAGAGAGAGAAAAGGACCCAAGAACATATTTGAAGAGATTATAGTTGAAAACTTCCCTAACATGGGAAAAGAAATAGCCACCCAAGTCCAGGAAGTGCAGAGAGTCCCAGGCAGGATAAACCCAAGGAGAAACACACTGAGAAACATAGTAATCAAATTGACAAAAATTAAATACAAAGAAAAATTATTGAAAGCAACAAGGGAAAAATGACAAATAACATACAAGGGAGCTCCCATAAGGTTAACAGCTGATGTCTCAGCGGAAACTCTACAAGGCAGAAGAGAGTGGCATGATATATTTAAAGTGATGAAACGGAAGAACCTACAACCAAGATTACTCTACCCGGCAAAAATCTCATTCAGATTCGATGGAGAAATCAAAGGCTTTACAGACAAGCAAAAACTAAGAGAATTCAGCATCACCAAACCCGCTCTACAACAAATGCTAATGGAACTTCTGTAAGTGGGAAACACAAGGGAAGAAAAGGACCTACAAAAACAAACCCATAACAATTAAGAACAGGGTAATAGGAACATACATATCAATAATTACCTTAAATTTGAATGAATTAAATGCTCCAACCAAAAGACACAGGTTTCCAGAATGGATACAAAAAAAGTCACATATATATGCTGTCTCCAAGAGACCCACTTCAGACCTAGGGACACATACAGACTGAAAGTGAGGGGATGGAAAAAGATATTCCATGCAAGTGGAAATTAAAAGAAAGCTGGAGTAGCAATATCCATTTCAGATAAAATAGACTTTAAAATAAAGAATGTTATAAGAGGAAAGCAAGGATACTACATAATGATCAAGGGATCAATCCAAGCAGAAGATATAGCAATTATAAATATATCTGCACCCAACATAGGAGCACCTCAATACATAAGGCAACTGCTAACAGTTATAAAGAAGGAAATCGACAGCAGCACAATAATAGTGGGGGACTTTAACACCTCATTTACATGAGTGGGCAGATCATCCAAACAGAAAATTAATAAGGAAACACAAGCATTAAATGACACAATAGACCAGATAGATTTAATTGATATATATAGGACATTCCATCCAAAAACAGCAGATTACACTTTCTTCTCAAGTGCACATGGAACATTCTCCAGGAGAGATCACATCTTGGGTCACAAATCAATCCTCAGTAAATTTAAGAAAATTGAAATCATATCAACCATCTTTTCTGACCACAATGCTATGAGATTAGATATCAATTACAGGGAAAAAAAACGTAAAAAACACAAACACATGGAGGCTAAACAATATGTTACTAAATAACCAAGAGATCACTGAAGAAATCAAAGAGGAAATCAAAAAACACCTAGAGACAAATGACAATGAAAACACGACCATCAGAAACCTATGGGATGCAGCAAAAGCAGTTCTAAGAGGGAAGTTTATAGCAATACAAGCCTACCTCAAGAAACAAGAAAAATCTCAAACAATCTAACCTTACACCCAAAGGAACTAGAGAATCAGAAGAAACAAAACACAAAGTTAGTAGAAGGAAAGAAATCATAAAGATCAGAGAAGAAATACATGAAATAGAAACAAAGAAAACAGCAAAGATCAATAAAATTAAAAGCTGGTTCTTTGAGAAGATAAAGAAAATTGATAAACCACTAGCCAGACTCATTAAGAAAAAAGGGGGAGGACTCAAATCTATAAAATTAGAAATGAAAAAGGAGAAGTTACAATAGACACCACAGAAATACAAAGCATCCTAAGAGACTACTACAAGCAACTCTATGCCAATAAAATGGACAACCTGGAAAAAATGGACAAATTCTTAGAAAGGTGTAACCATCCAAGACTGAACCAGGAAGAAATAGAAAATATAAACAGACCAATCACAAGTAATGAAATTGAAACTGTGATGAAAAATCTTCCAACAAACAAAAGTCCAGGACCAGATGGCTTCACAGGCGAATTCTATCAAACATTTAGAGAAGAGCTAACACTGATCCTTCTCAAACTCTTCCAAAAAAAATTGCATTGGAATGAACACTCCCACACTCATTCTATGAGGCCACCATCACCCTGATACCAAAACCAGACAAATACACTACAAGAAAAGAAAATTATAGACGAATATCACTGATGAACATAGATGCAAAAATCATCAAGAAAATACTAGCACACAGAATCCAACAACACGTTGAAAAGATCATACACCATGATCAAGTGGGATTTTTCCCAGGGATGCAAGGATTCTTCAGTATACGCATATCAATCAATGTAATACACCATATTAACAAATTGAAGAATAAAAACCATATGATCATCTCAATAGATGGAGAAAAAGCTTTTGACACAATTCAACAGCCATTTATTATAAAAACTCTCCAGAAAGTTTCATAGAGGGAACCTACCTCAACATAATAAAGGCCATATATGACAAACCCACAGCAAACATCATTCTCAATAGTGAAAAAC
The DNA here is from genome assembly GCF_003676395.1 of Aethalodelphis obliquidens. NCBI lineage: Eukaryota > Metazoa > Chordata > Mammalia > Artiodactyla > Delphinidae > Aethalodelphis > Aethalodelphis obliquidens. The sequence continues at coordinate 25,692,199 of NW_020837946.1, read as the reverse complement.
TGAAAGCATTTCCTCCAAGATCAGGTACAAGACAAGGATGTCTACTCTCGCCATTATTATTCAACATAGTTTTGGAAGTCCTAGACACAACAATCAGAGAAGAAAAAGAAATAAAAGGAATACCAATTGTTAAAAGGGAAGTAAAGCTGTCACTGTTTGCAGATGACATGATACTATATGTAGAGAATCCTAAAACTGCCACCAGAAAACTAGTAGAGCTAATCAATGAATTTGGTAAAGTTTCAGGATACAAAATTAATGCACAGAAATCTCCTGCATTCCTATACACTAATGATGAAAATTCTGAAAGAGATATTAAGGAAACACTCCCATTTACCATTGCAACAAAAAGAATAAAATACCCAGGAATAAACCTACCTAGAGAGACAGAAGACCTGTATGCAGAAAACTGTAAAACACTGATGAAAGAAATTAAAGATGATACCAACAGATGGAGAGATATACCATGTTCTTGGATTGGAAGAATCAGTATTGTGAAAATGACTATATTACCCAAAGCAATCTACGGATTCAGTACAATCCATATCAAATTATCAATGGCATTTTTTACAGAACTAGAACAAAATTTCTCAAAATTTGTATGGAGACACAAAAGACCCCGAATAGCCAAAGCAGTCTTGAGGAAAAAAAACGGAGCTGGAGGAATCAGGGTCCCTGACTTCAGACTATACTACAAAGCTACAGTAATCAAGACGATATGGTACTGGCACAAAAACAGAAATATAGATCAATGAAGAGGATAGAAAGCCCAGAAATAAACCCATAGACTTATGGTCAACTAATCTATGACAAAGGAGGCAAGGATATACAATGGAGAAAAGACAATCTCTTCAATAAGTAGTGCTGGGAAACCTGGACAGCTACACATAAAAGAATGAAATTAGAACACTCCCTAACACCATACAAAAAATAAACTCAAAATGGATTACAGACCTAAATGTAAGACTGTAAACTATAAAACTCTTAAAGGAAAACATAGGGAGAACACACTTTGACATAAGTCACAGCAAGATCTTTTTTGATCCACCTCCTAGAGTAATGGGAATCAAAACAAAAATAAACAAATGGGACCTAATGTAACTTAAAAGCTTTTGTAAAGCAAAGGCTTTTGTACACACAAGATGAAAATACGACCTTCAGAATGGGAGAAAATATTTGCAAACGAATCAACAGACAAAGGATTAATCTCCAAAATATATGAACAGCCCATGCATTTCAATATTAAAAAAAAACAAACAACCCAATCAAAAAATGGGCTGTAGACCTAAATAGACATTTCTCCATAGAAGACATTCAGATTGCCAAGAAGCACGTGAAAAGCTGCTCAACATTAGTAATTATTAGAGAAATGCAAATCAAAACTACAATGAGGTATCACCTCACACCGGTCAGAATGGCCATTATCAGAAAATCTACGAACAACAAATGCTGGAGAGGGTGGGGAGAAAAGGGTACCCTCTTGCACTGTTGGTGGGAATGTAAATTGATACAGCCACTATGGAGAACAGTATGGAGGTCCCTTAAAAAACTAAAAATAGAATTACCATATGACCTGGCAATCCCACTACTGGGCATATACCCAGAGAAAACCATAGTTCAAAAAGACACATGCACCCCAATGTTCATTGCAGCACTATTTACAATAGCCAGGTCATGGAAGCAACCTAAATGCCCATCGACAGATGAGTGGATAAAGAAGATGTGATACATATATAAAATGGAATATTAGCCATAAAAAGGAATGAAATTGGGTCATTTGTAGAGATGTGGATGAATCTAGAGACTGCCATACAGAGTGAAGTAAGTCAGAAAGAGAAAAACAAATATTGTATATTAACGCATGTATGTGGAATCTAGAAAAATGGTACAAAGGAACCAGGTTGCAAGGCAGGAATAGAGATACAGATGTAGAGGACAAATGTATGGACACCAAGGGGGTAAAGTGGCATGGTAGTGGGGTGGTGGTGGTGTGATGAATTGGGAGATTGGGATTGATATGTTTACAATAATATGTATAAAATGCGTAACTAATAAGAACCTTCAGTATAAAAATAAAATAAAATAAAATTCAAGAAAAAATGTCTCTTCTCTGCTCATATCTACATTTGAGGGGAGGAAATGGACAATAACCAAATGAACAAAATGAAGTAGTCTCACTTTAAAATCATAACCTCTCTTAAGAGGCTTTTAATGCTGAGCCACAGCCATGCTATATTTGCCTTTACAATTTACTTTCCCATTCTCTTAAACCACTATATCATTTTTTCTCCTCTCAGTCTTCAACATTATCCTTTCCTTACTCTGATACTGTGCTGCCCAGGTCATTGTGAATATTAAATCCATCAGAAAGGAGTTTCCACATTTGCACCAGCATGTCAGCATCTGTAGCCATGATTATATTGCCTTCCTTCCTGTTTTAACTCTTCTTGATAATCACTCTGTGCCAAATTTCGCCTCCTTTCCCTTTCTCAGGGTTATCACTCAAGCAACAACAGTTTTCCCCTCTCTATTGCCTATTTCCCATCAAAATGCAAAAAATCTGTAATTTATTCAATCTCATAAAACAAAACTATTAAACAGTACCACTCAGTGTGATGCACTATCAACCACATTGAAATTCCCATGTCCCAGGAAACCCTTCTGACCTATCTAAACAGGATGGTTGGTGACTCTACTTGAGACCACATTTCTCTCTAGGCACCATCTCTACTCCTTGTTACAGAAAAACTCATTGAGTTTTTCATATTCACACACTCTAATTCTTTTCCATTTATTTTTTGCTGCACACAGGCTTTCATCCCAACTACTTTACTGGAAATGCTCTTATTATCAAAGTCATCAACAATGACTATGTGGCTAAATCCAATCATCAATTTTCAGTCATCATCTTAATTCATCTGTCAGTTGCATTTGATGCTGTTTGATCACTCTTCCTGTTGGAACACTTTTGTCACTTGGCTTCCTGACAACTAATTCCTGTGGTATTCTTCTGGTCATTTCTTTACATTTTCCTTTTATGTTTCCTTATTTTAAGATCTCTAAAACTGAAATGCCCCAAGACTCAGTCTTCAGACCGCTTCTTTTGTTCATGACCTATAATCAAAACTAACATGGGCATTTGAGGAAAATAATGAGATAAGAAAGAGCTCATGGAAGATATTAAATGCTGTACTTTAATTGTTAAATTAAGATATGTTTATAACTCATTATATTCCAGATATAAATTAAGATATATAAGTCATGTTATATATACTGTGTAAGATTTTATGGATATGTTGTATGCAAAATAAACATAGACAGAATTTTAGTTTTGTTAAAAGGATCACAAATGAGTAATCACATTTTAAATATTTTAAAAAATATTCCTTTGGAAAATGTGTGCAGTCTAGAGTGGATCTTGGAATTATCTAAGAATGGTTTAAAATATACCATAAAAGCACACAATAAAAATAATATAGATAGCTACATACATGCATAGAATTAAGGTGTGAAATCGAATGATAAAATAATTGACATTTTTGTCTTAAGTTAATGAGTACAGAATAGCACCAAAAGTAACTTATTTGTAATTTATGTTTACACTTTAACTTATTTGATGAAGACACTTTGACAGAAACTGGAATTCCAAGCATAGCAGCTACTGTCAGATAAACTTGAATAGGCAGGGCTTCTTATCAAGCTGGGATGTCTGCAACTGTAGTGCTGTTAAAAACAAGCAAATGGTGTAGATTTGTTCATTCAATATCCATTTCTTCTCTTCTGCTTTCCTCTACTTAAACTTCTGCAAGCTAAGTAAGACAAAATCTAAACTGTATATTTCAGCCTTATTGCAGCTGGGTGTGGCCATGTCTATATTACTTAATCTTGGCCAATGAGATGGAAGCATCTGGTGCTGTTTCTTCAGCTTACTTCCTTTTGCTTAGAACAAATGCAATACTTTGAGATGCAGAATCCATTGCTAAGGATGCCAGAGCAAGAAGCTAGAAGGAGCCTGCTTTCTCAGTGGCATTGTTGAGTATAATTGCCTGAACCCATGGACTTCTTCCTTCATGAGATAAATGAATACCTATTTGCTTACATCCCTTAGTCAGAGCTCTGTTAGTTGCAGCCAAACAGAAATCCTGTTAGATACAAAAATAATACTTATCCAATAGGTCAAAGTAAAATAAATCATTTGTACATATTTTCAGAATGGAATAGGGTTTTAAAAATTGTTCATTGCTAAGTTGTTTGTATTAAAAATAGAATCTCTAAAACACACACACAAACACATACATACACAAATACTTAAAAATGAGAATCAAGGCCACAAAAAATCTGGGAAACAAGATGGTTAAATTTTGTTGCAGAGAAGTGTAGGGTGATGCTCAAACAGAATTTTTATTTAAATTTTGTGCAAAGTTTGATAAAATCTGCAGTGATATTAAACTTTTAGGTGAATAAATTAATATTTTAGAAAATGTAATAGAAATGTCTGTAGAGAAGAAATCAAATAGTGAATAGTAAATGATGCAAAAGTAATGAAAAACAGAACACCACTGTTTTTACAATACTCGTCATTTTATAAATTAATTATATACAACTTAATTGGAAAGCTGATTAATGATTAATCTGCATGTGACAGGAAAAAAAATTATTCATTGTTGGAGACCATTTCAGTTGCCATCATATTGTGTGTCTTCAGGCATGGCAATCTGCTTTTGTATTTGTACTTTTAATGCTTGATGTACTTGGGTTAAGTTTCTTCTCATGAGGCAGTACAGTCTAGTGGTTAAAGTTCATGCCTTCAAAGCCAGACAGACAGGATCTGCATCCCAGCTCTATCACTTATCTGCCGTGCAACCGTGGGCAAGGAACTTAAGCTCACTGAAGCTCAGATTTCTTATAAGCAAAATGAGAATATTAACTTCTTCAGTGGGTTACAGTCTAAGGATCAAGAAAAATACAACATATAATGTGTTTAGCCCAGTGCCTGAAATATAGTAAATACTTTACAAACATGGGCTCTTCTGATATTTGTGATCCAAAGAAAAAATTTGGAATCACTTAAATTTTTGCCATGCTTCTTTTGATTCCATTACTTTTTACTCTCTTGTACAAATTTTACTTTAGAAAATTTCAACATTTAACATATGCTGTAGAGACTCAATAACTTAAAATATTTTTCAACATTTAGAAGAATATATTTAAAAAAAATAAAAATTTATTTGAGTTTGATATTTGCTAAGGACAGAAAAATATTTTTGCTGCATCTCAGATTAAAAAGAAATCCTATAATGCCAAAATGTCAGTTAACTGGGGTCCTGAGCCTTACGTGCATTTGTCACTATCTGGAAACAGAGATCCTTTCTGAAGTGACAAAATGTGAGGCAGTTCAGTCCAGAACATGCAAGGATAGTATCTTTTTGAAGTTGTTGGCAGTGGTTATTGGCACTGACAGGAATTGGTCTAGTCTGGTATTGGAGCCCACGCAGGGCTGGATCCATGAGGAAGTGTTAGCTGATATAAGATGTTCTGGTTCACTCTGTTCAAATGTTTAACAGTGAGTAGGATTATAGAAAAGGCAGTGAGTCAGAAAAACAAACTTCCTTCCTGTCAGCAACTCTATGTCACAATTCATTGCTGTTATTTAAACATAGAAGAGAAGTAATCCAGTAGTGGTATTCATTTCACAATATATATGTACATAAAATCATCACATTGTATACCTTAAACTTACATATGTTACATGCCAATAATATTTCAAAAGAGCTGGAAAAAATGGAAGAGAAGAAGAAAGAAGAGAAAAATATTTGGCTGCCTTCTTTTGCCTCGTCACAGACACAAGACCCACTTGCCATCTTTTTTTTCTTTTTTCTGCCATCTTTTTTTCTCTCCCAAATTTTACTTTCTGGCCAAAAGTTGACCCTAAATTACAAAAACAGATTTATATGATGATATTCTTGATAGAATAATTTTGTATACTTGAGAAAAATAACATGGACAGTTCCAACAATTTAAAAGTGTTCAGATTATGTCAACTCTTACTCCTCACACACAAAATCCAGGTTTTTGACACACTTTCACATATTTGTTTTCCTAATTGAATAATGAAAAAAATTAACAGTTCACACATTGAGGTCTTAAATATATACAAAAAACATAAAATATTTTTATAGAAAAAATTCTCAGCAAGTACACTATAGTGGCCAGTATGTTTCTTTTTCCCCAAGGTCAGTTTTTTAGGCTAAGAGACTATGGACCCACAAATGCATGATGTATTGTCCTTTTTACACATTGTTGAATTCAATTTGCTAAAATTCCATCAAGAATTTTTAGTGTGTTCATGAATTATATTGGTCTATAGTTTTCTTTTTTTGTAATGTCTTTGTCTACTTTTATATCAGAGTAATGCTAGCCTCTAGAAGTAATTGGAAAGTTTTCATTCCTCCTTTATTTTCTGAGAGACTTTGTATTAAACGGTTATTTATTCTTTAAATGTTCAGTAGAAATCACTAATGAAGCTATTTTCTCTTAGCATTAACTGTCTGGGAAGGTTTTTAACTACAAATTTATTTTCTTTAAAAGATATAGGGCCATTTAAGTTACTTATTTCTTTCTTAGGTGAGCTTTAAAACATTTGTAAATTCCAAATGTTTTCAAGTGTACTGACATAAAGCTGTTCATAATATACTCTTTTTATTTTTAAAGTTTATAGTAATATCTCTTCTCTCATTCCTGATATTGATAATTTGTATTTTCTCTCCTTTTTTTCCTGATTAACCTGACTAGAGGTTAATCAGTATATTGATCTTCTCAAAAAGCCAGTTTTTAGTTTCATGATTTTCTCAATTATTTTTATTTCTTTGATTGAACCCATATTTCCCCCTCATATAATATTCCTTCTCCCTCAATAATTTCCTTTAACATTTCATGTAGTTCTGGTCTGCTAGTACCGAAAATTTCTAGTACTTTTAAATGTCTGGGAAAATCTTTAATTCACGTCTATTTTTTAAAGATATTTTTGTTGGGAATAGAATTCTGTGCTGACTGTTTTTCTCTTTTAGAATTTTAGAGATGTTACTCCATTGTATTCTATCTTGCATTGTTTCCTATGGGACGTCTGTTATCATTTGTATCATCATGGCCCTATGTAATGTAATTTATTTTTCTGATTACATTTTCTCTTTATCACTGGTTTTGCCATTAAATTACTCTGTACAGTTTTTACTCTAAATGGAGTTCATCGTGCTTATTTGTTTCTATGAACTTTGCTGGTTCTTCTTCCTTTCTTCTAACCCTAAAGATGGAAGTTCCAAAAATGTATGTTTGTTTTCATTCTCTTTCTCCTCTGTATCTCAATTAGGCTTTCATGAATTCAAAACTCATTCCAATAACCATGGCCCTACCTCTTTTCCTGTCCCACAACTCCAACTGCAGTTGAACGTATACCACTGGATGACATACTAAAATACTGTACTTAATATATGTGGGAAAAAAGTCATTATTTTCCTCTCCAGATGGTAACTTCCTTCCGATTTCCCTATTATCATTAATTGTACAATCGTATCTCCAAACTCCCCAGATTGAAACATCACTTTTGACTTTTTCTTTTTCCCCAATTTGTCTGTTGCCAAATCTTGTCACACAAGTTTTATTTCCACAATGTGTCTTTTTTCTGTCCCTTCTGTCCCATTGATATACCTGTCATTATAGTTCACACATCATTACATCTCATCTGGATATTTGTGATAACTTCTCAGCTGGTTTTCTATCATTGGGCTAGACTTATTCCTATTCATTCTACAAAACACTGCCAAGCCAATTTTCCATAAAGTATAGTTCAAGTCATGTTACATTCCTACTAAAAACTCTGTTATTTGAGCTTTCAGCATTACCCCAACCTATCTTTTAAGCTCTTTTTTTCAGGAAGATTGCTGGAAGTTTGGAAAAATTTTGTGTAAAATGATTATGAAGACAGGCAGCAAGTTTCAAATACAGAATTTATTAAAAATTTGAAATGTGAAAGTTTCTTCTAGGATGGGTATATAAACCCAGTAAAACAAACAAACAAAAACCTCTCTACTTTTAAAAAAGCCATGTTGTTCCTTTCTTCATTCCCAATTAGCTATCAAAGGGAGAGACAAGTAAATTGGGCTGTTGTGGTACATTTGCTTTCATTTACACTTTAATTCACTTGTGATTCTCCTTCAAAAAGTGATCATTGAATTGTAAATATGACTATAGACACTACTCTGAAATATGACAGAAGCTGAATCCCTGTGTTGATGTGGATATCTGACTTCATTACATGGTTACATGTGTGACTAAGAATTTTAGGGGAAATCACAACGAACCAAAATATGTTAGCAACTAGTTTGTCATCATTCATTCTTAATTGAAAGTATCAGCCATTAGAGAAATTCTTCTGATTTGACACTAAGATGGAAATACTCTTGGTATCAAAGAATATCTCTTGAAAGGGATTTTAAAAATACTTTTAATATGTTATACTAAAATATTTTAAAGAACATATTTCTTAAAATTGTGAATTTTAAAGAACAAGTATATCAATGCCGTCATGAGACGTTTTCAGGAAACTAGTTTCAAAAAATGTTATTGGAATAATTTCTTCCCTTTACCATACCTCATTCTGGTATCATTCCTGTGAACATTAGAACTATGGACTGCGATGTGAAAAGTATTGTCCAGTTGAATAATCATCATTAAATCAAATATATAGATGTAACTTGTGAGAGATCCACTTTAAAAATAAAGTAGTATAAATGAAAAGGATGGAAAAATACATACTGCACAAAAACTAGCCTAAAGAAAGCTAGAGAAATCCCAAAAGAATATGCAGAAAACTGTTATAATTAATAAATAAATTTAGAAAGATCTCTGGATACAAAATTAATATGAAAATTAATTGTATTTCCATATAAATATAGAAAATATAACTTAAATGAAATGATATAGCTTAAATAGCATCATAAAGCAAAAAGTACCTGGGAATAAATCCAAAAAAATGTCTAAGACTGCTAGATTGAAAGCTATAAGACATTATTGACAAAAATTAGAGGATACCTAATTAAGTAGAGGGATATAATATATCCATAGATGGAAAATTTCAACTTTGAAAAAATAATTCTCTCCAAATTGATTTATAGACACAAGCAATCTCAATGAACATATCAGAAGTTTTACAAAAATTCAAGATTACTCTAAAATGTTTATGGAAATGAAAATATCCAAGAATAACTAAGATAAACTTGGAGAAGAACAAAACTGGAACACACACACCATCATATATCAAAACATATTACAGAGTTTTTTTAGTTAGAGTTGTATTGTTGTAGGTACAGACAAGAGGCCTCATGAAAAAAATAGTTCACAAATAAATCTACACTTATACACACACCTAATTTAGGAAAAAGTGATGCTGATGAGCAGGGTGTAAATAATGTTCCTCTAAATGAATGGTTCTTGGTTAATTGTATATTTATACAGAAAAATAAATGAATTCTGACCTCTTCTTCACAAAACTCGCAACAATTAATGCCAATGTATCTAAATGTGAAAGTATTAATTAGAAACAACAAAGTTTTCAGGAGACCTGAAATAGACAAAGATTTTTAAATACAATGCAAAAAATAATACCATAAAGGAAAACATAATAAATTAGACTATATTAAAATTTAAAACTTTTGTTCCTCAAAAGTCTTTATCAACAGTGAAATCCTTACCATGGGAGAAGATATTAGCAATACATATAGCCAACAAAAGACTCATGTTACTTTTTTGTTTTTATTTCCATTTCTCTAGGAGGTGGGTCAAAAAGGATCTTGCTGTGAGTTATGTCATAGAGTGTTCTGCCTATGTTTTCCTCTAAGAGTTTGATAGTGTCTGGCCTTACATTTAGGTCTTTAATCCATTTTGAGTTTATTTTTGTATATGGTGTTAGGGAGTGTTCTAATTTCATTCTTTTACATGTAGCTGTCCAGTTTTCCCAGCATCACTTATTGAAGAGGCTGTCTTTTCTCCACTGTACATTCCTGCCTCCTTTATCAAAGATAAGGTGACCGTATGTGTGTGGGTTTATCTCTGGGCTTTCTATCCTGTTCCCTTGATCTATATTTCTGTTTTTGTGCCAGTACCATACTGTCTTGATTACTGTAGCTTTGTAGTACAGTCTGAAATCAGGGAGCCAGATTCCTCCAGCTCCACTTTTTGTTCTCAAGATTGCTTTGGCTATTCCGGGTCTTTTGTGTTTCCATACAAATTATGAAATTTTTTGTTCTAGTTCTGTGAAAAATGCCAGTCGAAGTTTGATATGGATTGCATTGAATCTGTAGATTGCTTTGGGTAGTAGAGTCATTTTCACAATGTTGATTCTTCCAATCCAAGAACATGGTATATCTCTCCATCTATTTGTATCATCTGTAATTTCTTTCATCAGTGTCTTATAATTTTCTGGATACAGTTCTTTTGTCTCCTTATGTAGGTTTATTCCTAGGTATTTTATTCTTTTGTTGCAGTGGTAAATGGGAGTGTTTTCTTAATTTCACTTTCAGATTTTTCATCACTAGTGTATAGGAATGCAGGAGATTTCTGTGCATTAATTTTGTATCCTGCTACTTTACGAAATTCATTGATTAGCTCTAGTAGTTTTCCGGTAGCATCTTTACAACAAATGGGACCTAATGAAACTTAAAAGCTTTTGTACAGCAAAGGAAACCATAAACAAGATGAAAAGACAACCCTCAGAATGGGAGAAAATATTTGCAAATGAAGCAACTGACAAAGGATTAATCTCTGAAGTTTACAAGCAGCTCATGCAGCTCAATATCAGAAAAACAAACAACCCCATCCAAAAATGGGCAGAAGACTTAAATAGATGTTTCTCTGAAGAAGATATACAGTTTGCCAACAAACACATGAAAGAATGCTCAATATCATTAATTATTAGAGAAATGAAAATCAAAACTGCAATGAGATAACATCTCACACCAGTCAGAATGGCCATCATCAAAAAATCTACAGACAATAAATGCTGGATAGGGTGTGGAGAAAAGGGAACCCTCTTTCACTGTTGGTGGGAATATAAATTGATACAGCCATTATGGAGAACAGTATGGAGGTTCCTTAAAAAACTAAAAATAGGACTACCATACAATCCAGCAATCTCACTACTGGGCATATACCCTGCGAAAACTGTAATTCAAAAAGAGTCAAGTACCACAATGTTCATTGCAGCTCTATTTACAATAGCCAGGACATGGAAGCAACATAAGTGTCCATCAACAGATGAATGGATAAAGAAGATGTGGCACACATATACAATGGAATATTACTCAGCCATAAAATAAACGAAATTGAGTTATTTGTAGTAAGGTGGGTGGACCTAAAGACTGTCATACAGAGTGAAGTAAGTTAGAAAGAGAAAAACAAATACTGTATGCTAACACATATATATGGAATCTAAAAAAAAAAAAAGAAGAAAGAAAAAGAACAGGGTCAGAAGAACCTAGGGGCAAGACGGGAATAAATATGCAGACCTACTAGAGAATGGACTTGAGGATACAGGGAGGGTGAAGGGTAAGCTGGGACAAAGTGAGAGAGTGGCATGGACATATGTACACTACCAAACATAAAATAGATAGCTAGTGGGAAGCAGCCACATAGCACAGGGAGATCAGCTTGGTGCTTTGTGACCACCTAGAGGGGTGGGATAGGGAGGGTGAGGTAGATGGAGATGCAAGAGGGAAGAGATATGGGGACATATGTGTATGTATAACTGATTCACTTTGTTATAAAACAGAAACTGACACACCATTGTAAAGCAATTATACTCCAATAAAAATGTTAAAAAAAAGACTCATGTTACAAACGTAGATAATTTGTTAATCAATAACAAAATGACAGAAAACCCATTTTAAAAAAATGAGTAAAATACTTGAAAGGAACTTCACAAAAAAAGCACATGCAAATGACCAAAAATCATATAAAAATAGGTTTAGTGTGATTTGTCATCTGGTAAATACAAAATGAAATGCCAATTTTACTACAATACATCTACCAAAAAAGGTAAATTCACAAAGCAAGTAAGTGTTGATGGGCATGTGGATCAACTAGAAACTCAAGCAGTGCTCAGAGTGACGTAAATTAGAAATAAGAACCACCTTTGGAAAAGCAGTTTTTCAGTATTTACTACAGCTAAGTATAGTCATATCTCAGAGCATTCAAAGGAAAGAAAATGAAACTAACTATGGTTAGAGTTCTGTTTATAATGTCATCCTCTCCTTTCTTTACCTGTCTCCCTTTAGACTTCTCTTCCAACTCAGTCTTCGGTCCATCCCCCATCCTCGTTCACCTCCTTATGTTACATTCATAGATTATAGTCTATATTTTTTGGCTGATAGTCACCTTCTAAGCTGATATATCATCTGGGGGCTTATGTCCTGCTTAAAGCAGTGTGGTCCAATAGCACTTTCTCTGATGACAATAATGGGTTCTTTGTGTTGCACAACATAGTTGATCCCAGTCATACATCTGAACGTTTGAAATATTGCTGGGGTGACTAAGGAATCAAATTTTTAATTTGACTGTCTTCTGATAATTTGAATTAATATACATTTATTTTTCCTTTTATTGGGGTATAATTGATACATAATAAAATTTGCATACTTAATGTGTGCAATTTGATAAGTTTGGGTGCACGTCTACATAAGTGAAACAATTGCCATAACCAAGATAATGGATATATTCACCATCCCTCAAAATATCCTTGTGACCATGGCAATCCTTTTCTCCTGTCCTTCTCCAGGATAGAAAAACCACTGCTTTGACTATAAAATTATTAAATTAGCAAGGATTTACTTATTTAAAATTCAATTAGTCATTGGCATTGAGAATTGACATAAGGTTTCTCTAGTTCAAAGAGAAATAAGAGAAATCTATAGTGGGAGGCAAGAATAATGATAGGAATCAAATATAAAGAATACTTATTTGAATATATATTGTACTAGTAGCTATGGAGTGCTGAGTAATAACATGAAAGGACTGGGTTAGGATTATAGTTTCTGTAAAATAGACATGAGTTGGGGAAAGGAGACCATCACCAAATATAGGGTATCAGACAAACCCCTCATTTTCCTAGGACTGGCTCTGTAGCATTCTCTACATTGTTGTGGTCAAAATCAGGTGTGTGCCGTTTGCTCATTATAACTGACAGTTATTACCGTTGAGAAACATGTCATAATCTATTTTCCATGTGATTCACTGGCTGTGTTTTAGAGCTACTAATGAGGAAGAAAACAGTCAATTTATGGACAAGTTCTTTTGCCCTCTTAACTTTTTGTGCTCTGCACGAATCAACAACATTGTTAATTCCCATTAGGGGTTCCCTGTCTATCAACAATGCAAGAATTTAATAGACACCTGCCAGGTAAAGCTTTAAGAGTTCATAATATTGAAGGCCATTATGAGAGCCATTTTACATTCACCTAATAGGCACAGAAGTGAGAGTAAAAAGGAGTTCCATTTTACTTTTCATAATCTCGAGGAAAAGATAACCAAAACATCCTTTTTATCCTGACTGTGAAATCCTTTAGAGTACCTTGAAGCAGTAGCAGCATGTTAAAAAAAAATGTTATTTTCAAGAAGGTTGTACTCAGTGTGAATAAGTGACATGGGGTTTGCTGTTTTCAGTGTCCTCAAGCAGTCACACTATTAGAGCTTAATCATTTGTGTTTACCATGCCTTGTCATATTGTTAGAATATTTTTCTACTTGTGACTCTAGGAATGTAATTAAAAATGTTATTGCAATGTAAGAAAGAAAACAAAAATCGTAAAGTCCCCTCACCTTTTATTTTATATGCCTTCAATTTTTAGGTCCGAAGTATCATATGTTGGTTGTTATTAAATTTTAATCCTTGATCTTTCTGTTGTAATGTTAGAGGGAAAAAGTAGAAATAAATGTAGATAGGTCTGGCTTACATACTTTCAATAATAGTAAGCTGATGTCTACTTAACACATATTTTTATGAATAATTATTTGAAAATATCTGTAGTAGATTAAATGGTATTCCCCCAAAGATATGGACATATATCCAGAACCTCAGTATGTGATCTTATTTGGAATAAAGGCCTTTGCAGATATAATTAAGGTAAGAATCTCAAGATGAGATCATCTTGGATTAGAGTGGGTTCTAAATCCAATGACAAGTGTTTTTATAAAAGGCCAAAAAAAGAGAATGCCGAAAAGAGAGAATATGGAAGCACCAAGAGAAGGTTGGTGAAGATGGAGACAGAGACTGGAGCTATGCTGTCACAGCCAAACAACTTTTTGAGACACCAAAAGCTGGAAGAGGCAGGAAAGATTCTACTGTAGAGGTTTCAGACGGAAGGGGAGCCTGCCAACACCTTGATTTCAGACCTTTGGCTCCAGAACTTTGAAAGAATAAGTTTCTGTTGTTTTCAGCCATCACATTGTGGTTATTTGTTTTGTCATCCCTATGAAACTAACACAGATTTTGTTACTGGACGTGGGATGATGCTGTAATAATACCTAAAAATGTGAAAATGGCTTGGAATTGGGTAATGGAAGAATTTGAGGCATGCAATGAAGTCTAGATTGTCTTGAAGTGACTGTTGGTAGAAATGTGAGCAGGAATAGAGAAGCAGACATAGAGAATGGACGTGTGGACACAGGGTGGGACAAATTGGGAGATTAGGTTTGACATTAATACACTACCATATGTAAAATAGATAGCTAGTGGGAACCTGCTGGATAGCACAGGGAGCTCAGCTCAGTGCTCTGTGATGATCTAGATGCGGGGAAAGGGGGAGGGAGGTCCAGGAGGGAGGGGATATAGGTATACATATAGCTGACTCACTTCATTGTACAGCAGAAACTAACACAACATTGTAAAGCAATTTTACTCCAATAAAAAAAAATTTTAAAAACATAAATTAATTTATAAAAGAGTATTCTGGTATGACCTCAGAAGGATGTGAAGGGCTGGCAGAAAACATCTGTCATCTTAGATAATATTCATTAAAAAATGTTATTAGAAATATGTACATTAAAGGTGCTTACGGTGAGGTCTCAGAATGAAATGAAGAACGTGTTACTGGAAACCGGAGGAAAGGCAAACCTTGTTACACAGCGGCAGAAAATTTGGCTGAATTGTATTCTGCTATTGGAGAGAAAGCAGATCTTATAAATAATAAATTTGGATATTTAGCTGAGGACATTTCCAAGCAAAAGTATTGAAGGTGCAGAAAGAGGTTGCTGCTTGTAGTAAAATGAGATAAATTGAAGGCGAAATTTTTAAGCAAAGATGAACCACCATTTGGTGATTTGGAAGATTCTCAGCCTATCCAGATTGCAAAGGATGCTAAAATTAGGAAATTCACTGTTGGAAAAGTGTACTCTAGAGAGAGAACCAAGGTTGTGGCTGGATAAGCTTTTGCTGAAGAGATGAGATATGTGACTAATGAAGCCAATTATGCTTCTGAGTGGAAGCCAGGAATAGAGATAGGGTTATCCAGGAGGAATCTGTGTAGAGCCTTTTGTTTAACCATGTAGATTCCCGTGACATACACGGGAGGCTCGCAAAGTTTTAAGAATGTTATACCAGCAGAAACATTGCCAGCTTGAACTAAAAGTGAGAGTCTGGTTGAAATGTAAGAAGGTTGTCATACTGCCAGAATTCTACAGGCAGGAAACAGACTGATAGAGTTTCTCAGCTGCCAGTATTTGTTATCCTGCAAGGGAAAAAAAAAAAAGAACTCTGAAGCAGTGCCTTGGGTGCAGAGGTCAGGGCCATGAGCCTAGAGGCAGAGGCTTGAACCATGGATTCAGAAGTGGAGGCTGGCATTGCATAGGCCAGAGGATAACGGGGTTGCTCCTGTCACAAGCACTATGAAGGGCAACAGAATTAAGGGCATAGAGTGTGAAATCAAGAGCCATAGAGGACACACTGGATATAATGTCTATTTCTGGAGACAAGTGAACAAATGTCTAGGGAGACTATTTCCAGTATACAGAATGTGTAAAATAGATAACTAGTGGGAACCTGCTGGGTAGCACAGGGAGCTCAGCTCAGTGCTCTGTGATGACCTAGATGGGGGGCGAACGGGGACAGGGATGAGAGAGAGGTCCAAGAGGGAGAGGATATATGTATACATATAGCTGATTCACTTCATTGTACAACAGAAACTAACACACCATTGTAAAGCAACTATACTCCAATACAAAAATAATAAATAAACATATGTTAAAATTCTTTTTGTAAGCCAAGCCAGATTCAGAGCGGTAAGCAAGCTGTGAAACTGGCATTTCTTTGAGGACATCTGCCAATACATAGAGCCTAGATTTGAATGGATTTATGCAGAGGAGACAGGAAAGAAACCTTGGGAGCTACTGAGGAGCTGAATCAGAGGCATTTCAAATACTAGAAGGTAATATGGTTATTGAGTAAACTAGGGGAGGTGGGGGAATTTTACCCTGCAGTGGGAGATATGAGGACACTTTATTTTATTACAGAAGTAAAAAATAATACAAAAAGTGTTAAGAAGCAACCGGAGACAGCTGTAAAACTAAACAAGTACATACATTTAAAAACAAAACAGAATTCCTAGGAATAAAAAATATATAAATCAAAATTAAATTCATGAACGTGTTGAACATAGCTAGTGAACTTGAGAAAAAAAATCTAAGGAAGTTGCACAGACTGTTAAGAGGTACATATTAAAGGTGGGGTAAAGGAAGTTGAAAAATTGAGTGAGAATATAAAACATACATTTAATTGGAGTCCTGGAAGAAAAGAATAAAGAGGGGGGAGGAGGGGCAATATTCAAAGAGAAAATGACTTAGAGTTTTCCAGAACAAAACAAATACATGAATCTTCACTTTTAAGAAGCACAGTGAAAGCCAAGCATAAAAAATTAAAATCAAATTCATACATAGATGATGAAATAAAAATTCAAAGCACGGAATAATTGAGAAGATTTTCAAAGAAGTCAGGAAGAGAGAGGGAAGAGAAGAAAGAATGATTACTTTTAAAATTAATAAAATAAGTTCATATATAAATAAGCTGTGTCAGTATAAATTACTACCAATTATGTCCAATGAAAATATTAAAAATTAAGGTAGAATTATACTCTTGAACTAAAACTTCAGATATATTGAAAGATGGTAATCAGAGTTCAAGTGTTTCATAATCCTTTTACATTAATTAACTTTAGACCATGTATGGTTAAATAGGGAAGTTAAAATTTTTTAAAGTCTGCAAATTGTATAATTTCCAATTTAGTGAAGGGGGGGATAATAGCTAGCACTTATATGACACTTATTACGTGCAAAATACTGTTCTAAATGATTTACATGGTTTAAATTATTTAATCCTAAGCACATCATTAGGAAGAGGAAGCTGTTGTCATTCCCACAATCAGATGAAGTAACTGAGGCAGAGACACACTCAAAGTTGTGGAATTGGTAGGTACCAATGATTGAATTTGAGCATGTTCTTAATCATCAGAACATTGTCTCTCTATAAAAATGCTGCAGGGTAGAAATAAATCCAAGTGTACCATAACCATTCATTCACTCATTCACTCAACAAATATGTATTGAGCCCTTACTGCGTGCAAGGTACTATTACTCTAGGTGCTGGGGGGACCTGAATAAATAAAGCAACAAAACTTCATGATTCAATGAAGCTTATGGTCTAGTGGAATAATGTAAATGAAATAAATACTGCACTTAAAAGATAAAAAGTATCCTATTGAAAAGAAAAATGATAGGGTTTTTAAAAAATTAGCCATGTGTTCCTTAGGAGAGGCATAAAGAAGTGTAAGGACATAGAATGTTTGAAATAAACCAATAACTATATATGATAGGCAAATGTATATAGGCAAACATACGTGAGAGGTAAATAAGAACTAAAAGAAATCCAGTGCTTCTATTTTAATACCAGACTAAATAGATTTTCTAGGCAAACTAGAATTAATTTAGATAAAGAGGTCCACTCTGTTTTGATAAATATTCAGTTTTTCAGGATGATGTTCCAATCCTAATGTTCTTTGGACCTAATAATATAGATTTAAAACATGTCAAGTGAAATTGAATGAATTAAAAGAAACTGAGAAAAATTGATTTTTAACATGCCTCTTTTACTGATTGATCAAGAAGACAAAAAAAATTAATGAGAATATACATTTGAACAATGCAATTAACAAGCTTAGTAGAATAGGACATCTAAGGAACACTGCATCCCAAAACTTTTCAAGCACTTATGGAATATTCATAAAATTTGATCACATTTTAGGCATAAATCAAATTTCAAAAAAATAAAAATTCCAAGATGCAGATAATGCAAGCCACATTCTCTGAGCACAATGACATTAAGTTAGAAACCAAAAGAATATATAAATAATAAAAATATAATATTTTTATATTAAAAATACATCTAAATATATAACAGATTGAAGAGAAAAAATCTCAATGGAAATCATACTTAGAATTAAATGAAAGAAGAAGACTTCTTAGCTAACATAAAATGCAAAAAGTACAGATTTTCCTCTACTTATGATGGGGTTATGTCCTGATAAACCCATCCTAAATGGAAAGTATTTTAAGTCAAAAATGCATTTAGTACACTTAAATTTAGCCTAGCCTACCTTAAACATGCTCAGAACATTTACGTTAGCCTACATTTGGGCAAAATCATCTAACACAAAATCTATTCTATAACAAAGTGTTGTCTATTCATGTAATTTATTGAATACTGTACTGAAAGTGAAAAACAGAATGGTTGTACGGGTACAGAATGATGTTTGTCAGTGGTTTACCCTCATGATTGCTGCCTCTGCACAGCATCTCGAGAGAGTTCCATGCTGCACATTGCTAGCCTGGGAAAAGATCAAAACTAAAAATTCAAAGCACGATGTCTACTGAATGCTTTTGCACCACCATAAAGTCAAAAAATCATAAGTCAAAACATTGTGAGTCAGGGAATGTCTATAGTTCTTAGGAGGAATTTATAACCTTAAATCCATAAGTTAGAAAAAAAAAGGAAGTAAGCTAAGCACCCAATACAAGAAGTTAGAAAAGTAGTAATTGTGTAGAATCAAACAAAATAAGACAAATAAAAGTGGATACATTAATATACAAAAATTAATAAAGAGGATTATCAAATTAAATTTTTCTTTTTGAAAATACAAATAATGTTGACAAACCTCTAACAACAAAGACAAAGGTCCTAAGACAGGAGCATCTCTGGTACATGCAAAGAACTGAAGACTAGAGTGGCTGAAGCAGAGTGAGAGGGGGAAAAACAGGAAATATGACCAAGGGCTGAATCACATAAGGCTTTATAGGTCACTGAACAGAACTTATTCTGGTGAAACTGGGAGACACTGAATGTTTTTTTTTTTTTTTTTTTTTTTTTTTTGGTACGCGGGCCTCTCACTGTTGTGGCCTCTCCCGTTGCGGAGCACAGGCTCCGGACGCGCAGGCTCAATGGCCACGGCTCACGGACCCAGCCGCTCCGCGGCATGTGGGATCCTCCCAGACCGGGGCACGAACCCGTGTCCCCTGCATCGGCAGGCGGACTCTCAACCACTGCGCCACCAGGGAAGCCCGACACTGAATGTTTGTAAGGTAATTTCTGCTATCCGCAGTGCTTCTTCTGCTATGACTTATCCAGAGAAACTATGTAGGAGCCTGGAGATAGTTTATATACAATGAAATTGTATACAAGTAGCTCCCATCACTGTGTATAGAACATGGTAATAAATCAATAAATGTTTAATAAATAAAAGCAGGAAAAAGTATATGATTACACATTTTAGCTTGAACTTTCAACAGACAAATATTGAGAGGCCATGTTAGACTGTGAAATGACCACAGAATTTTGAGTCAGAGACCTGAGTCTGCATCTCTGGGCTTACCTTGAAAAAGTGACTTACTTTCTGTGAGTCTGACTTTCTTCATGTGCACAATAAGAGTAACACTGTATTAGCAAGGCCTTTATTGCAATAATGCGATTTAAGAAATAATCCAAACATCTCAGTGACCTACGATGATAAGCATACGTTTCTCACTTCTAAGTCTGCAGGGCACCTGGGGCAGTTCTTTTTCAGTTATGGATTATGCTCAGGGCTGCTCTGTTTCTCGTTCTGGGATGCAGTCTTGAGCGACATCAATTAGTCGAGGTATTTCCTTCTTATAGTGGACGGAAGCTCCTCAAGGAACCAGCAGAAATACATGACATCTAAGGCCTAAGAACGAGTACACCATCACTTCTGTCAACATTCATTTGGCCATAGAAACTCACAATGCAAACCTACTACAGGATGAACTGGAGTTGGAGAGAGAATAAAAATAAAGAATAAACAGAAGACTTTTTGGTAATCCAAGAATGAACAATTAAGCCTTGAATTAAGATGGTAAGAGGGGAGATGAGAAAATTAGTCCCTGTATGGATGAACCAAAATACTGAGCCAGGTACACTTACTCAGGAAGTGTTAGGTTAATGTATTTTCATAGAATACAGTTTTAAGAAGAGGATAGTCAGTGACATCACTCAGAAAACAGAAATATATGAGGAGACACCAATCAGGTGTGATTATTGGTCACTAGTGATCTTTGCAAAGACGACGTTTCAGTCTATTTATGTGAACTTAGTACAGGTTTACAAAAGCTTTATTGTCTAACAAAATCACAATATTGAAAAATTCAAAGATGAACTAATTTATTTTTATACTTCTTTCTGAAAACAAGTACATAATCTGTAAGCTTTGCTTTTAGAAGTGCTTGTTTTCAGTAGTTCTGATATCTACTAAGCAGCTCCTGAAATCTCAGGTAACAACATCAATTAACTAGTCTGCATATGAAACAAGTGCTGTGATTAAGTTTACTTTCTGGTTAAATCAGAAGTCTTTTTTATTTCATTCCTTATTGTTGGCAATCTTCATAAACTGCATATATTTATTTTCTTGTGAATGGAAGAGAATGAACATAATTTATCTTTACTTTCCATTTGATATAATAACGTACATGTGTGAGGTAGAAATCTGAGTGGGATGTGAATTCCACTTAGATCATCATTCAGATTGAATAGATCTGATAACTTTAATTTTTGGAGGTCATTTAGAAAAACAGAGTAAGGTTAAAGTTTCAGAAAATGGATCTGCTGTGTTGCGCTCTATTACTTGTTTTATGCAATGTACATTGAAGATAATTTTCTATTTCTTTAAGGCCCTGGATCACAGAAGAAAAGAGTTCTTAATACACACAAAACAATATGACATTATTATCTAAAGCAAATCAGATTGGCATATATTTCATAATATTCGCAAATGATGCCAACCTTTAAAGAAGACTAAGCAATATCTTTCTTTTCACAGGCAATTTCTTTTCTGTTCTCTTTCATTTTTTATGAACCTAAGGGAAGTTTCTGTTTATATGTTGTCTTTATATTCACTCTGGTTCTAAATTTTATGATACTGCTATTTCCAGACAAGTTACAGGGGCTCACCTTTGGGCAAACCTTAAAGGTGGTGTGGCTGGCGATGACTGTTGCGGTCTGATCTGAATGCCATAAAGAACCCTTTGCATGATTACTTCCAACTCATCAATCAGTCTCTGGAGACAGATTGAACCCTTTCCTCATCCCCCCACGCTCGTATACTGGGCAAATGATCACCTCCTAAAGAAAATCCAGAATCAGTGTCTGAAACAACCAGGAAATAGTAAAATGGATGGTATTTTCTTTTTTTTCAACCATCCACTAATGTCTTTGAATTCAAAACAAACCAAAAGTCAGTTTCAATTACTTTAAGAGGTGATACTTAGAACAGAGTTGAAACCAGTTAAACCTACTGAAGCAAAGTAAAAGGTAAGAACTTTTAAATGAGTAAGTGGTGATAGCACAGGAGATTAGAACTAAGACAGGACGTGGACTATTATGGTTTAGCACAGGAGATTAGAACTAAGACAGGACGTGGACTGTTATGGTCTAGAAGAAAAACTGAAAGATTTGTGATTTATTGTTTCCTCTGAGCACAGTGGAACCAGGAGATGATTTATTCTTAGATTTTTTTTTTTTACGGTCTTGGAGAAGAGAGACTCATTTGGTCAACAGGATAAGTTTAAGTACAGTTTGTATTTAAGACGAGTGACAAAAAATATTTTAAATGCACCAACTTAACAACAAACAGAATGGACATTAATTCTGCATCAAGTCATACAGTGCTTTTTGCTGGCTGGAGTGACTGAAATTCTCCTAAAAGCTCATACAGTTTAATGAGCGTGTCTTCCTACATTCCACATGGAAAGGAAAGCCATGAACACTGAATCCATTGATACTGCAAGTGTGCATTGGGGGCAGACCTATGCTTCTTTGTAAAATCAATTTGGCTTTCACCTGCTGCACTCCTCCACTGGGTTTGTCTTACTAAGTTGCATTTTATTTCTTTCCCCCTCTACTATTGTTCTCTCTATTGCATTTTCCAAACTACATGTGACCTCGCTGTTTTACTCAGAGATCTTTCAGCCCTTTAACCTTTCTCAACTCAAATATTCTTCCACACATACGAAGGCAATGGAAACATGTTTTCAAATAATGTGCCAGATGGAGCGATGACTCTCGAGTGAGAGATAAGTTGCACTTGACAGTGATGAGTATAATATTTTAACATTAACTAGACCCATTCAATGTCTTTGTATATTGAAAGTGATGTATTATGAATGTGTTCCTTATGATAGCCCTGCTTAAAAATTAGATTTTTTAATTTGTCTTCAGAACATATTGACTTGCAGCCCTCTCACAAAAATGGAATTGAATTCACCATCTCCAGTTTGTTACCAAGTGCACTCAGTTGGTTATATAGCATGATTAGTATTGATCCTGGGGGAATAAAACTAACAGTACTCTTGTTTGCAGAGTGAAAGAGAAATTTATTTTTTTTTAATCTATAGCTATCAGTTTTTAAAGATGAACAAATCTATGGTTTCAGACTCAATGTTGTACTTTTTCTCTACCGGGCCTTCTCAGTGGAAATGCTGAGTGAAACGTTGGTCTAGGTAAGGTTCTATGATGAGACCTGCCACTCCAGGGCACTCTGCTCTTTCACCATTTATTCTCAAAAAATGAGAATGGGATTTTAGTCATACTGCTACTACAACTCTTAAAACTAAAAAAAAAAAAAAAAAGGTTTTGCTGAAGTTTTGGGTAGTTTGAAATATTTACCAGTTGTTTAAAGAAAATACTAGTGCTATGGAAGTTCTGGATGACAGAAACTGTAGAGCTATTAATATTACAGAAGAGACTGAGGATAGTGTGAACTGAAAAATTTAAAAACTTAGGCAGAATAATTTAGTTCTGTACTATATACAGATGTTTTGGATACTTTTAATAAGTATTCATCTGAAAAAGCCTCTGTGTTGCTGGCAAAATTTAACAGTTGACATTCACTGCATTGACCTTTTTGAAATTATGCTGGTTAAAAGGTGAACTAATGCTTTAAAATGTTTATATTTTAATGTTTCAAGTTCATGTTATAGGTTGCTCTAAATGAACCTTTTTTTTTTCACTCATTCTTAAATTACAGTGTATTATAGGGAGTTTGAATTAAAAATGAGAGTATTTGAATTTCTTACATATGAAGGATATAACAAATGAGTCTATCAGGGCAAAATTCTATGGTTTCTTCTGTTGATTCTGTCCAAAGACAAGGAAAAATTAAGAGTGGATAATGGAAGTCAAGATGGCACAAACAAATCAGAATGGTAAACCCTCAGGACTAAAAGACTTTTTGAAATGTTCTCTCTGAAGCCCAAGAAAATAAATCAGTATGAGCCTTATAATACCTCTATCAACAGCCCATTTGCTGCTTAATTTCAAGTTACCTTTTGCTGAGAGTGCTAGAAAGACACAGCAGAGTTTTCCGAACTGTGCAACCCAGTAAATTCCTGACAAAAAGAATCACCATGGTTGTCTTACATCTTTCAAATGAATGTGATCCCATGCAGCCTTGGTTTCTTTCTCCGCCAACATACAGAAGTAACTGCGACAACCTCAGCGTACTCTTCATTGCCCAAGGGATTTACCTTTTGTCAGGTTTTATTCTTTTGACTCTTCTTTAAGATATATTATGCTGTTCTTCTCTGAAAATCCCATTTCCTTTGGAGATTGATTCTTCTGAATTCCGTGGGCTCCTTTTCGCCTTGACATCTCCAAAGTGTAGTTTCTCCCTAAGACTCTGCCCATGGACTACTTCTGTTTTCTCAGTAATCTCTCTCTCTGGAGGTCCTTTCTTCTTTTATTCATTAGTTTATATATTTTTACCATCTCTCTGTATCAAAACTAAGGCAAGATCTAGGTCTTCATATTCCAAGTATTTTTTTTTTAAATCACAAAATTGGTGCTTCAGAAGCAAAAGCCCTCTACAAAATTATTTTTCCTTTAAAGCCAGGTTCTCTTCCTTATATTTCTACTTCTGTTAAAAGCATCAATATTATTCTGGTGTCACATGCTCAACATTTCAGTTTCTCTATGCCTAAAGACAAGACACATCCACTGCATGAGACGGGCTCTTGAGAAGCAGAGACTGAGACAGGGATTTGATACTGTGATTTATTGAGGGAGAGCTCTTCAGGAAATACCTGTAAAGCAGTGAGAGAAGCAGGATAGAGAATGGAACAGAGTGTAAGAAAAGTGTGGTCTTAGGTAAGGGAGTGGGGGCTGAGAAGGGGCAAGGCATAAACCAAACTATAGAATTATTTTCCCTTGAGCAAAAGAGCTGGCCTTTGTATCCCAATATCAATCAGTAGCCGACTACAAGCATATCCAGAGATGGGGTGGGTAACTTCCCATGCAAGTTCACTCTCATTTAGTGGAAGACAAGCCTCCTGAGACATGAGGCAGCTTTGAGCCTTTAGGAGATAATACACATAGCAGCTATTGGATGGGTGTACTGGCCATGTACGCAGGATGTGGGTGAGCACCACAGTGTCTACTGCACCTACACATACATTGTTTCTCAACTGTCTAGCTCTACAATGGGTAGATGGATATGATATTTATCATATACACTGTTACCACCATACTAATGATCACATATCACCTAAGCTGTGTCATACTCCACTAATTGATTTCTTTTAAACCCATTTCTGTTTCTAAACACAACACCAATAACAGCTGTGTTCTAATCAAAAGCTTTCAATGATTCTCCATTACTTAATGAAAAAGTGTCGATTCCTGTGTTGATTAGCCAAGTTTCTCTACCTACCTCACTCAGCCTACCTTTTCAGATTTACTATGAAACACATCACATATATGCTTCTCCAACAGCATTATATCTTTCTTAAATATTTTCAAGAATTTGTTTTACCTGTTTATTTTGTATCTATCTATCTATCTATCTATATGTATCTGTCTGCTTTTTCTTGCTTTGGGTTTTACTCCATTGGAAATGCTTTCCTTTTGCATCCCATATTACTTGTTTACCTCCTGATACACTTTGTACTCACATCAGGCAGAGTAGATATTCATAAAACTGTTTTGCTCCACTAAAATTAATACCTGCTTAAGGTATCTTTTAAGTACTGTAATGTCTCTCTCAGAGTGGCACTCAGTAAATATTTGTCTAATTGAATTGAACCACCACAAAGTGGTCTATTTTTGACTGCTTTGTCTAATTATTAGGATGTAGGTTAGGGTCACAGAGTAGAATGTGTTTAGTTTTTTGTTTAATGTATCCTTAAATAATTGAGAATAAGAAACCATCTTCTATAACTTATTATTGGAAATCACTTTAGTGAATATTAAAAATGATGTATAAAAATATATTGGGAGGAAATCTGGCAGATACCTCTTTAACCAAGTGATCAGAGTTATCATCAATATTCAGACAAATTAATATTATGTAGTCATATGATGGACTGAGACGGACACAACATCACTTCTGTGGCACACTTGCTCATCTCCAAAATAACTGCACTGTACACTTCAAAAATGCCAAGGTCAAGATAGACAAGAAAAGACTGAGGCTATGTTTCAGATTAAAGAAAACTAAAGAAACTTGACAAATAAATGCAGTGTATCAATCTGAATTGGAGTATTGACTGGAAAATAAAATAGCGTAAAACGTTACTAGAGTAATTTAAAAAGAAATATGGACAGTGGGTTAGATATTATTGTATCAATCTTAAATATTCTGATTTTTATAATTATATTCTGGTTAGGTAAAAAAATGTATAGTTTTAAGAAATACATACCCAAGTACTTAGGAATAAAAGGGTACAATATTTCCAACTTTTCTAAATGGATTAGAAAAAAATGAATATATACATATATAGGTGAGTGTGTATTTGTGTATAGATATATAGAAAGATTCAAAGACGAGAGAGAGAAGAGGCACATAGCAAATTGGGTAACATCAAAACAATAGGGGAATCTGGGTGGAGTGTTTATGGGAGTCCTTGTATTATTCTTGCAAAGTTTTCTGTAAGTTTGAAATTACATCAAAATAAGAATGTATTAAAAATGTTTTGTGGCGTACAGATGGAGTTACATGATAAATTATACCTCACCTAACCAAAGCTCCCTTGAATCCTAAAATAAACTTTTGCATATTCAATATTAAGACTTATGGAAATGATTAAATCACTTTTGAATTTTTATTCTTTTCTCTTGATGATTTATGATTTATGTTGACTTGTACTATGGACTGAATGTTTGTCTACCCTCAATTCATACATTGAAGTCCTAATCTCCAGCGTGATGGTATTTGGAAGTAGGAGTTTTGGGAAGTAATAAGATGCAGATGAGGTAATGACGATTGAGCCTCCAGGATGGGATTAGTGCTCTTATAAGAAAAAGAGGAGTCCAGAGCCCTTTTTCTCTCTATGTGCACACACTTAGGAAAAACTGTGTGAGCACAGAGTGAGAAGGCCGGGCTGTCCGTAACTGCAGGAAGAGAATCCTTACCAAGAAGCGAATCTGCTTGCACCTTGATCTTGGACTTCCCAGCTTTCAGATCTATGAGAAATGTGTCACCCAGCCTATGATATATTTTTATAGCTCCTGAGCTAAGATAACTTGATTACTTTCTAACTGAAATAAGGTACTGGTGAAAGTGTGCTTGTGGTCTATTAAGTAGAATCACCTAGAAGGAATATTGCTGAGAGTGAAGTAATGAAGAGCTGGTTCTAGTGACAGGAATCATTCGATATTTTCTGAAAGTTTTAATCTTAGAATTCAATGTAAAGCATTCTTCTACATGCAAAATTGTTATTAAAATTCAAGGTTAATTAATTAAAAACTAAAAAGCTAGCAATACCCATCTTCATGTAAACCATGTTTTTTTACATTTATTGTTCTCCACAGCCTCACCATAATTATATCAGTTTCTTGTTTCTTTCATCACTTTAATTTTTCTCTAAAAACAAAACCAAATTTTATCACAGCACGTCTCTTAGTAAGGAAGTTGAAAGAGCGACTTGCTCTTTGTTGGGAGTAATGGAATTTACTATGTATTTTTATCTCAAATTGTTGTTACTCAGTATACATTTTATGTCATATGTTTATTATTCAAGTATATACCTTGTCTTTCACTTTCTGATTCATGTTTTCATTGCCCAGTGTCTTGCACATATAAAGGTCTTAATATTTTCTGAAAGAATGCATGCATGAATAAAGGAATGAATGATGAATACTTTTCTAACTTCAGCTCAAACATCACAATGAACAGTCACATCCAAGATGAAGTTTAATTACGTTATGTTTGAATTTGTTAAGATGATTATTTCTGAATACCTTACAGTGCTTTAAATGGATCTAAAGTGGCTGTGAGGATTAGGTATATGGCCATGGCTTATAGAAAAATTTAGGAAACCCATTCAGTGTCTCCCAGCACAGTCAGAGAGTTAAATCCAGTTTTATAATGTGGCCAAACATGACTATAAGAGAGAAAGGTGAAAATTAGTTATGAAATTTAGGAAGCCCACTTAACTTGGGATTTATGTTAATTTATGAAATTAGCTAAGGGAAAGAACAAAGATGTTTAAAACCAGAGATGCCTGCAGGTGCTCTTAGTGAACACCGTGAAGGTTGAAACGTTGTTCTACCTTTCAAGGCAGGGATGCAGATGAAAGGATTTTTTCTTTTCCTTTTGAAAATTATACTTTTTTTACTTATCAATTGCTGTTTTATATATAAGCACTTAGTAATTTGGTGATTTTTAAGCAGTTTCCAAAGGTTATTTCTTTGAAAATACTTCTCTAAATTTTATAGCATCTTTTTTCTTTTTTTTTTTGGCTGCACCACACTGCATGCAGGGTGTTCATTACCCACCAGAGATGGAACCCGTGCCCCCTGCAGTGGAAGTGTGGAGTCTTAACCACTGGACCACCAGGGAATTTCCTAAACTGTATATTCTTAAAAAACTAATCAACACAAGTTGAACATGCAATAATGAACTCATCCCTAAGAATGACGTGGTCCTGGTTGGTGTCCCGTTTGTCAGATGCTACTACTAATTTTGCTGTTTGAGATATTTCCCTTCAAGATGCCAAGATAGCTGAGAGAGGGCTGGCTGTAAGGGACTGAGCTCACTGCCAGCCCCGCCATCTCATGGAAACCCGCTCGCCTTTGCTCTGCCCACTGTAGTCACTGGCACCACCCATGTTCCAAAGGCAGAAAATGAGTCATCTTGCATTTCTCCTTCTTACTGACACCCATTGTACTACTGATCCTTAAATGCAGGTAACTACACATTCTCTACACATCTTGCCCTCCTTGCCTTTACTTCTATTACGTATTTCCTTTATGGCTTCTTCATATTTCAACTAAATTATAACAATAGCCCCCTAATAGGACTTTCTACTTCAAGTCCTACTGAATTCATCCTCTGCAATGTTGTGGGAGAAAGAGAGATCTTTCTAAACTGCAGTCTGAACATGTCACTCACTTCTTAGATTACTTTAGCTGGTCCTACATCACCTTGAGAATGAAATCCAGACATTTTGATGTGATATACAAAACCTTAGTCGTTTTTCATAGAGAATAGTCTTGTGGCTGTCAAGTGGAGGGGTGTGGGGGAAGGATGGATTGGGAGTTCAGGATTAGCAGATGCAAACTAGCATATATAGAATGGATAAAAAACAAGGTCCTACTGTATAACACAGGAAACTATATTCAATATCCTGTGATGAACCACAATGGAAAAGAATATAAAAAAGAATATATATATGTATGACTGAATCACTTTTGCTGTACACCAGAAACTAACACAACATTGTAAATCAACTATACTTCAATTAAAAAAAAAAAACACCTTAGTCATTGTTGTTATTGCTTTCCTATAGTGGACAAGTGTATACATATATCTTTTTTCCCTGACCAACATTAATTCTCATTTTCTCCCCCACCCCTCTCTCTCTTTCTTTGATAACAGCCTACTCTCTTCATCAAATAGTATTGATATTATTTTCAATCAAGATCTTCTGCTCTCCTTTAGCCAAATAATGGCCACATGACCCAAGATAGACCTAAACAAACTCTTTCTGAAAATTTGAATTTCAGATGATTATGCTAAGCAGCCTGTCCCCGCATTCATCATATCTCCTTGAACATGTTTTGACTCTTAGTGGAATAATCTCTCATCTCAGCCCTTCAACTCAAATATTATCTTTTTGGAAGTCTTCTTAACTTCACCACACTGACATGAACACCCTCCATTTGTATAGTCATTGCACTTAAATCTCTGCTATTTCTCACTTACATGTCCACATCTTCCTCCAGAATGCTAGCTCCAGGAAAGCAGGGAGTAATAGAAGCACAAGGAAATAGAAGAAAGAACATGAACTCATTGGTAAATTAGGAAAGTAAAAAGAATGAACAGTACAGTAGAAGGCAGAGAAACATCGTGTGCTAAGAGACTCATAAATGCCGCAAGCTATAGCAGTTGTCTTCCAGAACACGAGATCCTTCTGGAGAAAGCATATGAGGTAGTTATTACTATTATTCACTAAATACTTGTAGGTTGCTCCCCTTGCAGGCATGTGATAAGATTGCATTTCCTAGGGCCCTTGTGGTTTTGGCCACTGAGTTGTGAACAGAAGTTATATGTGTAACTTTCAGGCCAGAGCAATTAATTGCAAGAATGTGAGCCTCCACTACTCTCTCATTCTGACATTAGCAATGAGAGGGAAAGGGGCCGCTCCATCAGCCTGGGTAACTGTGATTAGCAGACACCCAATGGGCATGTGCTGTGAGAGAGAGATCAATCATTGCTGTTTTCAGCCGAGATTTTAGAGATGTTCATTAGCACAGCATAACCCATTGTATCCTGGTTTCTCCTGAATGAAACCAAGTGAATAGAAACAACATGGGATGGCCAATACAAAGGACAAAAAAGAAGAAATGAACTAAGTTTCTGGCTTGATTTAAGTTAGCAAACTTTATCATAAACTGCTAAGTCTGATTTTAATTTATCCATGTTTGATAAATTGCAAGCAGTGTTATCCATTCTTTGCCATATGAAGAAGGAAAGCTTCTTTACTCCCTTTGCTGCTGGAAAGGCCACAGACAATAATACTTACAGCCCTCAGCCTGTCCTGTCTATTGTAAAGAGGAGTCATTTCATACACAGATTGCATGTACAAATCAAATCCTACATTGTTCAGGGGGAGAAAAGCAAAAGGAGAATGAGAGCAAAAGAGCATGAGAGAAAGTGAGAACAAGAGGGAGGGCAAAAGAGAGCATGTATGATTTCACCCACATTCTTGCCCAGCCACTCCCCAAAATACAGGCACTTAAATGATGGAGGGACATCAGAAAAATTAATCTACAGTGGTGACATTTCACTTATCAACAAGCAAGTAAGAAAGATGTTTTATGACAGAAGCTTATAAAATATAGTTCTTATTTATCTTACTATCATATCACATAAGCAGCATCATAAAGCTCTCACAGGGGGCCTTCCTTAAGGGAGGGTGGCAAAGTGCTACTAATTATATGTGTGGTATATAAAAAAGTGTAGACATTCAATTAATGTTAGAACAAATGCAATGTCCAAAAAAATAAATCTGTCCCTCAAAGCAGAATTGTCCAGCTTTAAAGTAGTCCAAAATACAACCAATAAATGTAGATAAATGCAGCAATTATGTAACACACTGATTTTCTCAAATTCTTTGTATTTCTGGATAAGCACAACAAAGCCATCTGATTACAAAGAACAGAAAAGTGGAAGACCGTTTCAGCATCTGGGGCTTGTAATTAGCTCTCCTGGTTTATTTCCAATCAGGCACTTTTGTGTGAGTGGTTTGAAAAGTACAATTGCAAAATTAAAGTAGTTATACTTAAAATTGTATTAAAGTATCACTGAAAGAAAATGAAAAAAAAATTTTAATACAAATGCACATTCATTTTAACAAGCACTGGTTTAGGAACATTATATATTATCAACTTTGCTCATTGATTCATAACCTTCATCCCATGCTAGTCAAGTGGCAATACCTACCACGAGAGGGCAGAGAGTGAATGCTAATAATTTAATGAGAATTATCTTGTCCAGGATAATCTTATTCTAGTGGCATTCTCAGACCCAAATTCAGAGTAATATCATTAACAGGGTTCTCTTATCACAGTCACAACTACCACGAGCCTCATGTCTTCCTAAATTATTCCGCTCAGATAGCCTAATTTTCCCACTAATGTCTCTAAAATGAGAGCAGAGGAGAGAGAGAGAAAGGGACAAAGAGAGAGAGAGAAAGCCAGTTTTTCTAGATTCCTTAGACTATTCATACCCTTGGAAGACTAAGATCCAGCAAATACATACAATAAGATACTGTTAAGATAAAAATGTAAACAAATAAAATGCTGTTTATTGATTCCCATGAAGGAAGAATAAAAAGAAGAATATTTTTGATTTCACTATGCCCTATGTAATTTAGAGTATAGATTAATAGATTTTTCAATAAACGTATTATTATAACCAATGTACACTCCCTTTCAATTTGGAGGAAAGCAAAGCTAATTTAACTAAAGCTAATCTTTCATTCCATATTCCACTCAGTTCTGAACACCTGTTTGAAGGCATGAAATAAATTTCAATCTATCCATGACAACGCAGAAATATGTATCTCCATCTTGTAGCTTAATTACATACATAAACTCTGTTAGTGACTCTTCCATTAAAAAATAGGAACTGCATCTCTTAGTGCTAAAAAGTGAAATTAGTTTCTTAAACTATTTTATTTGTTATTGACTCTGATGATTATACAGAATACCAGTGGAAATTGGTTACTCCATAAATAGTGATTTACAGTTCTGTGTATGCTGGAACTCAAGAACATTTTTCTTAAATTGGCTTTATTGTTTTCTGGACAATGATTGTTCTTGCCAAGCATGACCTTGGTTCAGAAGATGGATTCTATTAGAGAACCAAAACAAGTCTGTTTTTAACCTTCTCTTCCTTCTTTTGCTCAAAGAAGAGTAGACAATGCATGCTCTACGGGAAACGTTGAATAACATGTCATGGTGTGAATGTCCTGTCACATCTTAAAGCTGAAAATTATTTTGAACAGTAGATTTGAGAGCTGATCAATTGGGATTGGTTTCAGTTTTCTACCTTATCTAAATGTTGGCCTCAGTGAACGAATGTCATTAATGTTAAAGGTATATACTAGATTGTATTGTTACTTAGGGATGGCTTGTTCCATATATCATCATATACTCAATACTAGAGTACAGTACTGGAGGATACCTGATTTTTTAAAAAAAATTATTGAAGTATAGTTGATTTACAATGTTGTGTTACTTTCTGCTATACAGCAAAGTGACTCAGTTATTCACATATATATTCTTTTTCATATTCTTTACCATTATGGTTTATCCCAGGATATTAAATACAGCTCCCCGTGCTATACAGTAGGACCCTTTGGTTGATTTTTTTTATGCTGTTATTTTACAGAATCACTGAAGGCACAATCCACTAACCCTTCTGCCCAGTTAGGGCTTCCATCATTCCTATAAAGGTCGATGAGATATCCTAACTAAAAACTATTAGAAGCACAACGTTTGCATTCAAAATGATGAATGGTCACAGATAATTATTATTCTATTACTGGCTGAATATACTGCTTTTGTGCTTTTTTATTCTAGAACACTTGGAAAACAATGATTATTATACAATTATTGAAATATTTTAAGAGCTGTTAAGCAACTACTATGTTCTGAGAACTATGTTAAGCAGTTTAACTATATTATCTTTCATTATTTGTCCCATATAATTGATGGGGAAATTGAGAACTACAGAAAGTTACTGCCTTCTGTCAAAGCTCTGCTTTAGAAGTGGTAAGTGCTATGCCCCTTTCATACCACTGGATAAAGCACATCTAGTGGCCAAATCTGTCAACGCTGAAATAGACAGTCCCTCAGGAACCATCTCGTCAGGGAGAGGTGGGTTTGATATAAAACCATCGATGGTGTATGATAAATACAATAACAGTCAGCAAATGCAGTTAGAGAAGATAGGAAAGGACACACTATACTGCCTGCTAGAGAATGTAATATTTTCATAGAAAAAGTGATATTCATAAGGAAAAAGGAAACTTCAAGGAAATAGGAACGACAAGTAGAAAGGCACAGTGCTATGAAAATACCAGCTGTGTTTGGGGAAAAATGAGCAAATCAACTTGATTGGAGCACAGATTTGCCTCTGAGGCAGTTATAGGAGATGTGGCTGCAAGTGCATTTTCTGCCGTCCTAAGAATTGTTGACTCCATATTTTAGACAGTGTGTGTGTGTGTGTGTGTGTGTGTGTGTGTGTGTGTGTGTGTGTG